>NC_084746.1:33972145-34199645 GCF_033978785.1 Entelurus aequoreus | reverse complement strand
TTAAATGTTCATACGTTATTGGCGTTTTATCATCAAGTCCGATAACTCTCAACCTTTCGTCTTTAAGCAAAGCGAGGATCCCGTTACTTTGGCGCCATAATGAAGACAGGAGGATCAAAGCTTGTGTTTGACATAGGGTTGTCCCGATACCAATATTTTGTATATATTTAATGTATTTCGATACTTTTCGGTACCTTTCGATACTTGTGTAAATAAAGGGGACCACAAAAAATGGCATTATTGGCTTTATTTTAACAAAAAATCTTAGGGTACATTAAACATATGTTTATTATTGCAACCAAAGAACAATTTTGTCCTTAAATAAAATAGTGAACATACTAAACAACTTGTCTTTTAGTAGTAAGTAAACAAACAAAGGCTCCTAATTAGTCTGCTGACGTATGCAGTAACATATTGTGTCATTTATCATTCTATTATTTTGTCAAAATTATAATGCTCCAAAGTATTCACACATGGTTTTCTACACCAAATTAATTTATTTATTCTTCTTCTTCTCCAGATTTTGGCGCGCTCTACCTTCCACATTTTTCATCCGATTCAAACCGTTCCAACTTCAAACTGTTCAGCCAATTCGGGAATCGCGGGCTTTCCCTTGAAAAATTCCAAAAATTTCCAAATTTCCCAGAATTCCAGGTTTTCCGGGACATTTTTCCCATTCAAAATGAATTGGGCATTTTTCAAACTTTTACCATTTCCACATTTTTCAACCTATTCAAACCATTCTACCTTCAACATATTCCCCTCATCCTGGAAATTCAAACTACTCTTTTTCCAAATTAAAAAAAAAATTCCAGGATTTTCCAGAATTCCTGGTTTTCCAAAGCCCTATTTCCACCCTTTTTTCTGGCGACTACTTCTTCCACATTTTTCAACCCACTTCAACCATTCCACCGTCAAAACATTTTTCTTAATTAGTACATAAAACAAAGTTGTTTTTTTTAACTGGAAAAATTCCCAGTTTCTCAATTCAACATGTTCGTTTCTCGACCGATTTGAAAAATTTCAACAACAACCATTTCAACTCATTCAGAACATTCCAGTCAAAAGATTCCCACTGTTCCCAAATTTCCATTAAATTTCCCATTTAAATCAATGGGACATTTTTCAAAGATCCACAATTCCCACATTTTTCCTCCGATTCAAACTGTTCCAACTCCAAAATATTCAGCCTCTTCAAAATGATGTGCTCTCCTTTAACAATTTTAGGAAAATCCGGTTTTCCAAGAATTCCTAGTTTTCAGGGACAATTCAAAATGAATTGTCCAATTTTTAAACTTCCACAATTCGCACAATTTTTTTACGTATTCAAACCATTCCAACATCAACAAATTCCACTCATCCAACTGACACTTTCCCAAGTTCTAAACCAGATTCTGTTTTTGCTGGAAATTCAAGCTCTTCAACTTTCAAACTATTCTTACATTCATACCACATTCTGTCAGCATTTCAGTTCACCTTCAGCATTCGAGCATTCACACCCAATTCCTTCAGGAATTGCCTCTTGTAGTTATTTATTATTTGTTTTTCCTCAGTGTTTTCCAGGGTGCCTGACCATCCAGATCCGCACTGCTCTGTGCATCCTCATAGTGCTCTTAATCTACGCGGTGGCGCAGGCCTGTGTGGTGAGTCAGCGCTGCAACAATATGAACATTTCCCTCAAAAACGCTGAATGTGTTTGCTCCCTTCACAGGTGGGCTGCATGCCCTGGTTGTGGGGTGGGGCCAAAACCAACATCTCCATCATCGTCACTGACGTGGAGAGCGGCGCCAACCGCACCGCGGCCGAGCTGCCTTGCGATGGCGCCCGTTACGCCTTCCTGTCCTGCGTGGTGGGCACGCTCACGCTGGCGCTCTTCCTGCGCGTCTCCTGCTGCCAAAGATGGCGCTCATGCTCCTCCTGGGGGTGCTGTACGTCACCGTGCTGGAGCTCAGCGGTTTTCGCAAGAGTGCCGGGTGGGTGAGAGGCTCGCGAGGCGGCGGGGCGCGCCGACATCAAACTCTGCAATCATGCAAATGGGCTGCTTGTTTGCACCTTTTTAGCTTTCTGTTTGTTTCCTCCCAAGGGAGGCGACGCCGACACATTACTGTACATCTCATCAGCCTGGCAGATCTAGTTTCAGCAAGCTGCGATTGGCTGACGACGCTAAGCAAGATTGTCACGTTACTCTCAGACAGTGAGGGAAACAGATTAGCAGGAGTCAGGGGAGCCTTTCCAGTAACATGTGCTCGGATGTACGTGTGTCTTTAGGCAGCCTTACACAACACACACTTTGAAGCATCCTAAAAAAAAACACTCACTTGACTAGGAATAGCAATTCCCTCCAGGGCGGCATGGATTCATTGATTATTTTGATTTGTATTATTATTTTATATTTTTTTATATATATATATATATATATATATATATATATATATATATATATATATATATATATATATATATATATATATATATATATATATATTTGTACGGTATACCGGTAGCCATTTTGGCCTAAAAACTAAAGATAAAGGTGAAGTTATAACACTGAAACGCCCTCAGGAAATGGTGCTTTAAGACATGGCTAGCTAGCTAGCAGCTAACGTCCATCCGCAGTCGGCAGTGTTTTAGCTACTTCTAAATCACTAATCCTCGCCTCCATGGCGACAAATAAAGTGAGTTTCTTACAAGTATCATCCCAGCAGGACGAGGAATAGCTAAACATGCTTCACTACACACCGGAAAATAAGCACATATTAACAGTAAATGAACAAGTGGATTAATAATCACATTTTTACAGCTTGTCCTTTATAATTTTGACAAAATAATAGAATGATAAATGACACAATATGTTACTGCATATGTCAGCAGACTAATTAGGAGCCTTTGTTTGTTTACTTACTACTAAAAGACAAGTTGTCTAGTATGTTCACTATTTTATTTAAGGACAAAAGTGTTCTTAGATTGCAATAAGAAACATATGTTTACGGTACCGTAAACATTTTTGTTAAAATAAAGCCAATAATAAAAATGTTTTGTGGTCCCTTTTTTTTTTAGAAAACTATCTGACACTCAGGCCGTTCCGTAGCGGGGGAAAACTTGGCTGCGTTCACTAATTACTGATGAGCCACAAGCAGGAAAATAACAAGCAGAAATGGGGACCACAAAACATTTTTATTATTGGCTTTATTTTAACAAAAATGTAATGTGTCATTTCTCATTCTATTATTTTGTCAAAATTATAAAGGACAAGCTGTAAAAATTTGATTATTAATCCACTTGTTCATTTACTGTTAATATCTGCTTATTTTCCGGTGTATAGTGAAGCATGTTTAGCTATTCCTCGTCCTGCAGGAATGATACTTGTAAGAAACGTACTTTATTTGTCGCCATTGAGGCGAGGATTAGTGATTTAGAAGTAGCTAAAACACCGCAGACTACGGATGGACGTTAGCCGCTAACTAGCCAGCCATGTTTTAAAGCACCACTTCCTGAGGGCGTTTCAGTGTTATAACTTCACCTCTATCGTCAATTTTTAGGCCAAAATGCGTCTGGTATGGTCAAGTATTAATATACTTCACAATATTAAGTATATTAACAGGATACATATATTTAATTTTATCCACCTATACTCACAATAATAAACCCAGTAATCATTTTATCAAATGCTGTTTATATGAATTAGATATGTTTCCTCCTCTTTGCTCTACCAATCAAAAACATAATTATTGAATTAATTGTTAATAATTCATTTAATTTATTATTTATTTGTTGTTTTTTTACAAAACCCAAAACCAGTGAAGTTGGCACTACAAGTAAGCAATGATATTACGGACCTTCGATCCCTCAGGCGGTACTGCATCAAAAACCGACATCAGTGTGTAAAGGATATCACCACATGGGCTCAGGAACACTTCAGAAAACCACTGTCAGTAACTACAGTTGGTCGCTACATCTGTAAGTGCAAGTTAAAACTCTACTATGGAAAGACCAAGCCATTTATCAACAATACCCAGAAACGCTGCTGGCTTTGCTGGGCCCGAGCTTATCTAAGATGGACTGATGCAAAGTGGAAAAGTGTTCTGTGGTCTGACGAGTCCACATTTCAAATTGTTTTTGGAAACTGTGGACGTTGTGTCCTCTGGAACAAAGAGGAAAAGAACCATCTGGATTGTTATAGGTGCAAAGTTGAAAAGCCAGCATCTGTGATGGTATGGAGGTGTATTAGTGCCCAAGGCATGGGTAACTTACACATCTGTGAAGGCACCATTAATGCTGAAAGGTACATACAGGTTTTGGGGCAACATATGTTGCCATCCAAGCAACGTCTTTTTCATGGACGCCCCTGCTTATTTCAGCAAGACAATGTTTTGGGTTTTGTAATTATTGTAAGTATTTTGTATTTGTATTTTTCAAATAATTATAGCAATAATATATTTTAAATGATACAACTAATGTAAACAATAAAATAGTTGTTGAAGAATTGACAAATACTGAGTGAAATTCCCAAAGAAGGAACATAACATATGTATCGCAACATATCATAGCAATCCCCTGGTATCATCTGGAAATGCCCCCCTAGAGGCTGTTAGCTGAAGTGTTGTTATTATCCCGGTGATCTGATTGGACTTTTGGACTGAGATAAATACTAGCACACCTGATGCTAATATTGTCCTTTGATTGAGTTACTGTTGAGGACTGGTGATGCGTTTAAAGATTTTGTCGCTAAACAAAAGGAGTTTCTTAGTATTCAAACAACTAGAAAATGTTTTATGCTGGAGTGTTTTGCATGTATAACTTTACTGTGTGGGCCTCCTATGTAGTTTCCTGGGTGGTCCGTGCAGCCCGGTGCTGACTTTGGTCTCTTCCACAGTGGGGGGTCCTTCCACATCCGGGGCTACGAGCCCATCCTGACTCTGTTGCTTTTTGTCAGCGCCTTGGCCCTCCACTCTCGGCAGCTCGACCTCAAACTGCGCTTGGACTTCCTGTGGGCCGTGCAGGTCAGCCAGTGTGCGACGTGTGTTCCACAGTTGATCACAATACAATCTTGTGTTTGCCATTTTCTGCATTTACAGTGTTGGCTCATGTGTGCAGGACTGATATTTAGAAGCTGCCAGCTTGTTGTGGCTCAGTTGGCGTCTTAAAGGGGGAACTGCACCTTTTTGGGGAATTTTGCCTCTCATTCTCATTAAGAGGGACAAGAAAACAAAAGTGTGTTTTTTTTGCAGGTAGCTAGCAATGCAGCTAGTGGTAACAATCAGTTCTACCTCAAATCACTTTAAAAATGCATTCAAAAACCGCCAACAATACTTAATTGACGTCCTGTAAATTGTTATAACCGAACTGTAGCAACATTGTTGTTGTAAGTGCAAACACAGAGGAACTCTCTTTCGAGCGTGTTAACACATTAGCTGTAAAAGCTAGGTACGGCAAGAGATAAGCTAGCTTCAACGACAACACGAAACACGTTTGAGTTTGGAATGCACAACACAATGCGATAAGACACCAATGTGTACTGACTGAAAGACATGAAAAATCATATTACAGTATATGTAAAGTATTATTTCATGTTTTGTTTGTACACAGCTAGCCAGACAGCGTATGCTGTCTCATGATACACGTATGACGTGCTGATCAATATGAAGACCTTCATATGTTTCCTGGTGGCGTGCAGTGGATGGACTGTTTGATCCAGCCGGCCAAGAACATTTTTTCTGGTTTATTTGTGTAATCACTCCATTTAGGTCAAAATAGCTTGTCTCCAAATTCCACATTCGCAGCTACGTGTCACACCGACCCAACTCTTTCGGCTTCCGTCTGCTCCAACGTTTTACCCTCTTCTTCCTACTCGATTCTATAAGCAGTAGTTCATCCTTCATATATTCAGCTTCAAAAAGATAAGGTTGTGAATCCTCATTTCTTCAAAAGTAGTCATATTTTTTGTTTGTTACCAAGTCTGCCAGGATTGTATTCGGAAGTAGTAAGACACATTTGTTGCCGAAAGTCTGCTATGGAAACGGAAATAAATGCGTGGAAAAAGTCAGTACCGGCATTGATTAAAATGGTCTAAATACAGTAAATATTGTACATATTGTTATGAAAGTGTCTGTTACTACATTATATATATATACTTGCAGTGTGTATATAAAACGTTGATGGAGGGTTTTGAAGGCTAAAAAGGTGACTACCATGAGCCGCATCTTCCAAGCGTTTTTTTTATCATCTTCAAAATCCAAAAAAAACCAAAAGACATGTGTTCTTGTCTCTCATAATGATTGCCAACGATAGGCAGAATTCCAAACAAAAGTGCAGTTCCCCTTTAAGTGTAGGAAATGGACCATTTTGCACGCTTTAACTGTGGTTGTACGAGGGCTCCATCTAGTGGCGCACCAAACAATCACCTAATTAAATACCCAAACACAGTGTTACTGTTCAAACTGTGTGTAATGTTACAGTGGCCAGATATTTAAAAATACTTGTTAAATAACACCTCTGCCTTGTTTTTAATGGATACTTAAGCCTACTACGCTACAGTGTTTGAATGTTGGTCATTATGGTGGTACATGGAGAGCTAAGTTTCTTCTGAGGTGGTAAAAACTTTCAGAACCACTGCTTTAACCATCAGATGATGCTAAAGATGACATTATACAGTATGAGGGGTTTTAGTGACCCCAGGTGGCGAACATGTGAACTGAGTGTTCTTCTGCCCTGACAGGCAGAGGAGGAAAGGGACGGCATGGAAAAAGTCAAACTGGACAACCGCAGGATCCTGTTCAATCTGTTGCCAGCACACGTGGCCCAACACTTCCTGCTGTCCAACCCCAAGAACATGGTGAGCTTTGCTCATAGACAGGCAGACACACACAAAGAGCACCAGGTAGATACTAAAAAAGAAGCAATGAACAGCCTTGAGACCACATCACAGTACGGATATTTGACACTGTCTTTTTTCATCCTGCCAGGATCTGTACTACCAGTCCTACGCACAAGTGGGCGTGCTCTTTGCCTCCATCCCCAACTTCAATGACTTCTACATCGAACTGGATGGCAACAACATGGGAGTGGAGTGCTTGAGACTGCTGAATGAGATCATCGCCGACTTTGATGAGGTGCATTATTGATTCGCAGCACCAACAATCTCCACATTTTTTTAACATCTTGTATTTTTTACAGCTGATGGATAAGGAATGCTACAGAGACATAGAGAAGATCAAGACCATAGGCAGTACCTACATGGCAGCTGTGGGCCTCGTCCCTACTATAGGAACCAAGGTGAGACGCCATTGTGTGTCTATGTTTGCAGTATTTGAACAAAATAAGGAACAGAGTTGCACTCCTAGTCCAGATTTTTCTTAGTGTCTTTTTTTTAAAACTTCCATGTGATCTTTCTGTACAGAATAACCCTTAAAGTCAACCTCGGATTGGATTTCCCACAGAAAATAAAGTTTAAAAAAAACAAAACACTTTAACATTATTAACTGTCACATAAGTGAAAAAATAAGTTAACCAATGTTAATATTAAATAGTAAAACAAGAACATTTAAAGTTTAAAGGGCAACTGCACTTTTTGGGGAATTGTGCCTGTCATTCACAAACCTTATGTAAGACAAGAACACATATGTTTGACTTTTTTTAATGCATCCTACATATTTAATAAATGCGATCAAAAGTCAGTTAACAATGGAAGTCGCTCTATTCTGCCTATAGAGCCCTTAAAAAAACATCCAAACACCTCCATTAGGGTTTTATATACACGCTGTACCACTAATTATGGTTCTTGGGCGCTTTTGTGTTTCCGTTAGTTTTCTTTTTCTTTTTCAGGCAGTTTTGTGTTTCGCTTTGATCATGCTGCTGTTGCTAGGCAACAGGCCAAACACCCCAATGCCCTTGTTTTAATTTCGGGTGTCTTTCCTCTTTTTGTGTCCTTGTGTGCATTAGATTAAGTCTAAGTATATATGTCATCTAGTAACAGGCACATTTACAATAACATTGAATATTTATATATTTTGATAATTTTAAGCATACAGTGGCGCATTAGTTTTAAAAACACATCACGACTTTCGATTTTTTTCCAAAAACATCACTGATTATTACTTACTGCAGACTTCATGAGAGACAACAAAGTGAACAATCATGATAAAACATCACTTACTGTACAAGGTCTGCTGTCATTAGGATGCCGACTGCTAGGATGTTCTTATATTCCCGTTTAAATGAAGAATGACTCATAATCCTCGTGAAGAAAAAAGGGGGATGGAATCAAGCGTTTTTTCGTGTCTAAATTGGCTGTCAAAGTGTACCAACTTGTCGGAATACGTCCTCGTCCTTCTACTATCCAGGTGACAGGCATGATTTTTGACATAGAATAAATTTCCGGGGAGCAAGGAAGCGAGGAAACAGCTCACCAGTCGATCATGTTGAAATAGGAACACAAGCTTGTGATCACGACACCGCTACAAATAGTTTGTCTGCGTTAGCCCTTATAATAACAATATCACTAATACTTGGTTAATATCCAAGTCACGAAATGTAAATGGAATATTGTTAGCGCTTTTTGGATGGTTATTTATTGGATTTTATGGGCGGAATAGAGGACCATCCCCCTTGGCTCCGCTCCACTAAGAACAACAAAACATGTTGGCCTTAATGTTAATAACTTCAAGTTGGTGTACTGACATTATCATGTGCTTCTGTAGGCCAAAAAGTCAATTTCCGACCATTTGAGCACCATAGCGGACTATGCCATCGAGATGTTTGACGTTCTGGATGAAATCAACTATCAGTCTTATAATGAGTTTGTGCTGAGAGTGGGTACGTCTTTTCACTAAGCCGTAGGTGAAAATATTCTGTATGTATACTGTATTCTGACAAAGTGTCACCATGTTGTGTGTAGGCATCAATGTGGGTCCTGTCGTGGCAGGCGTCATCGGGGCGCGGCGTCCCCAGTACGACATCTGGGGGAACACGGTCAATGTCGCCAGTCGCATGGACAGCACTGGCGCACCAGGGAAGATACAGGTACCCAAAATATAATTACAACTCTCTTTTTAGACCACACCTGAAAACTATTGTTGCAGTTTTATCAAGATATTTTAAATGACTACAACATTTTATGTACTGTACTGTGTGCCATTCAAGTATGATTTTAAACATGTACTTTTACTTGATGTCAAAATGTCTTCAAAGTAAAGGTAATTGGACTTTTGACTAGAATAACGTAGTACTATTTACACGTGTTGTCACTGAGCTCAAGAGGTAGTCACCTGAAATGGTTTTCACTTCACAGGTGTGCTTGAAGCTCATCGAGAGAATGCCAAGAGTGTGCAAAGCAGTAATCAGAACAAAGGGTGGCTATTTTGAAGAAACTAGAATACAAAACATGTTTTCAGTTATTTCACCTTTTTTTGTTAAGTACATAACTCTACATGGGTTCATTCATGGTTTTGATGCCTTCAGTGACAATCTACAATGTAAATAGTAATAGTAGTAGTAGTATATAGTAGTAAAAGACAGAACACACATTGAATGAGAAGGTGTGTCCAAACTTTTGGCCTGTACTGTATATTATTTGTCATAATAATAAAATACAATTGTTGTACAATAATCTAAGTTATAAATGATTTGAAAAATATACCAATAACTTCAAAACATGTATTATATATTTATAATTAACAAACGTGTCTACATTGGACAACCAACATCCCTCTTTACCATTTATTCATTTATTATTATAAAATAATTATTTTCCCAATGTTGTTATATATAATTTAAATAAATTAATACAAAGTGCAACATAAAAACATACCGATACATACAATTTATGTCCCATTCTGCCTTCCATCTAGAAATTGTTTTACAATCATTTTCATATAATGCTACGATTTATGTTATATTCATATAGCTCTGATTATTAAAGACAATTATTAAAAAAAGTATAAAATAGAAAAACAAAAATGGTCACGTTGTGAAGTTTACTCTCCTATCTTTTCTTTCTATTCATTTATTATAAGGAAATAACATTATTCTTAAATAAAGAGGGTCCTTACAATGCTGTATTCTATTAGGGTTGTCTCGATACCAATATTTTGGTACCGGTACCAAAATGTATTTCAATACTTTTTGATACTTTTTTAATTAAAGGGGACCACAAAAAAATGGAATGATTGGCTTTATTTTAACAAAAAATCTTAGGGTACATTAAACATATGTTTCTTATTGCAATCGAAGAACAATTTTGTCCTAAATAAAATAGTGAACATACTAGACAACTTGTCTTTTAGTAGTAAGTAAACAAACAAAGGCTCCTAATTAGTCTGCTGACGTATGCAGTAACATATTGTGTCATTTATCATTCTATTATTTTGTTAACATTATTAAGGACAAGCTGTAAAATGTATTATTAATCTACTTGTTCATTTACTGTTAATATCTGCTTATTTTACGTTTTAACATGTTCTAGCTGCACTTCTGTTAAAATTTAATAATCACTTATTCTTCTGTTGTTTGATACTTTACATTAGTTTTGGATGATACCACAAATTTAGGTATCGATTCGATACCAAGTAGTTACAGGATCATACAATGGTCATAATATAATTTCTCATGTGTCCTGGCAAGTATTTCCTGTGACAAAAAAAAATATCGATGTACTCGTAGTAGTATCGACTAGATACGCTATTGTACTTGGTATCATTACAGTGGATGTCAGGTGTAGATCCACCCATGGCATTTGTTTACATTGTGACGCTGGTGAGCTATTGTGTCCTCCTACGGTGTGTAGTGAAGCATGTTTAGCTATTCCTCGTCCTGCAGGGATGATACTTGTAAGAAACTTACTTTATCTGTCACCATGAAGGAGAGGATTAGTGATTTACAAGTAGCTAAAACACTGCTATTTGCGGATGGACGTTAGCCGCTAACTAGCTAGCCATGTTTTGAAGCACCTCTTCATGAGGACGTTTCAGTGTTATAGCTTCATCTTTATCGTTATTTTTTAAGCCTAAAGGCGTCCGTTCTACCTTTTCTGTCTACAGCCTGTGTCTGCTAGTAAGTACTCCGTGATTTTGCGCTGCCGAACATGCTCCTCTGCTCGTAAAACCAGCTTGTCACGACGTGACGACGACGCGCTGTCATGTGTGTAAAAAAATAAATAAATATGGCGCACCGGTACTTTTCAAACAGAGTAAAGTACCGTTTTTGATTCATTAGTACTGCGATACTATACGAATACCGGTATACCATAACCCTATATTCTATATATGATTGTAATGAATAAAAAGAACAACATAAAAACAAAAATATGTCACAAGTGACTTTGCTGTCTTTTCCATGTATCAGTGGGTTGATTAATGGTGTCCGTACAATGCAGGTAACAGAAGACGTCTACCGCCTGCTCAACTCCAACTACGACCTTGTGTCCCGTGGCAAAGTCAGCGTGAAGGGCAAAGGGGAGATGCTGACTTACTTCCTGGAAGGACGGGTGCAGGGCGTGGGCACGGCCACCATCTCCTCTGTGGTGCGCTCGGCCAGCCTGGCGCGCCGCATCCACTCGTGCGGCAAGACCAGCGTGCCCGCTAACCTGGGCAGCGTGTCCCCTGCCGCCTCCCTGGCCAACGCCGCCCACATCCAGCCGACATGCCTTCCCTCTCCCCGTGTGCCTGCGCTGGGTCAGGGGGAGGACGGAGAGGATACGGAGGTGATTGAGATTGAGGCTGACGTGGCGGTGTAGACACGAACATGTGAGTGAAGGTAAGAAAAGCCTCAAAGGAGGAGGCTTTTTCCAGCAAGCGGCTACGCTCATCACACGCTGGTGTGATCCGGACAATCATGCAGGGGGGGTCGTGAGCTGCTCGCCACTTCTCACCTCCAGGTGCATCCCTGCAAAGGACGTGTCTATTGATCTATTTATTGATAATGGGAATGATCTTGTCATTGCTTTTGCACTGTCTTTCTAATGATGCCAAGGATGTATTGAGTTATTTACCCTTTCTTTTCATGGTGCGCCTCAGCATGCATGCGTGTACTTGTGAGTGTGGATGCAGGTGTGGTGGCGTTGTACGATGCAGCAGCACAACATTGTTCGTGCATCTGATTGTAAATAGACACTCTTCCCTTGAAAGAAACCAAAGCGATGGGCTTTTCAAGGAATCCTCAGTTGGCTTTTTGCTTCGTCGTCCACCTTCTGAGGTGAAATACAGTGGAACTTCTAAAGTCCAACGTTTGCCATAGGGAATAATGGGAATAATCCGTTCCAGGTTAAAACTGTTGCCACAGTAAAACCTTCAGTAACTGTACAGTCCGTGTTTTGACTACAAAGAATAATATGCAAGTACAAAAACCACCGTCTTGCCAGACAAAAGTATTGGGACACGCTCGGGTCTCACCGCTTGCCGTCCCTTGTCGATGCTGCCGTGGATAATACAGCCACTGAAAGCCAAAGAAAAAGCACAACACGGGCATAATGACCTGTGTCACGGCATTCAGGCGCTTGTTAAATGTTTAAATGTTCCTATAGGGCATGGGTGTCAAACTCAAGGCCCAGGGGCCAGATCTGGCCCGCCACATCATTTTGAATGGCTCGTGAAAGCTTGGAAATAATATGTATCAATAAAGTAGTGTATCTTTCTTTCTTTTTTTATTTTGACCGGGGAAAAAAAGACATGTACTGCATGCAATTATATATCTTTTAAACTATATCTATCTAATAATGCAGCAGACATTATATTATCATACATTCGAAACATTTTTGGGGTAAAAACATACATAAATATTTACTTAGCCTTTTGATTTCAAAGCAAGTTATCCATCAAATTGTACACTGTAAACATGACAATAATTTTTTTTTTTAAACAGCTCGGCCTTCAGAATCCTACCGTAAGAAAAAAACGGTGGTACCATTTTTACATTTACAGTAATACACTGTGAAAACAGCAACCATATTTTTTATGCAAAAAAACAAACAAAAAACTGGCAGCTCAATCACCAGAATTTTACAGTCAAATAGAGTGTGACCATTTATGGTAACATTTTTTTACCGTAAAATCCACAGATTTTTGTTTCTTACTGTGTAGGTAGAATATACATTTACTAATCAAATGCATAGGTAATGGTGTGACAATATCATGCGGCTAATCCTTATACATGTATGTTTCTTTTATTAATGTTACATGCGGCCCTCTGAGGGCAGCCAAAACTGCAACGTGGCCCTCAATGAAAACCAGTTCGACACCCCTGGGGAACTGCACTTTTTAGGGAATTTTGCCGGTCGTTCACAATCATTATGAAATACATGAAGACGGATGGATTTTTTTTTTTGCATTCTAAATATTAAATAAATGGGATCAAAAGTCAGCTTGCAATGGAGCAAAGGGGAGCCGTTAAATTCTGCCTATAGAGCTCCTAAAAAGGAATCCAAAAACCTCCATTAAGGTTGGATATACCTGATGTAAATATATATGTCATGTAGTAACAGGCACATTCATAATAACATTTAATATTTACGTATGTTGATCATTTTAAGCATTGGTTTAAAAAATGCATCATGACGTTTGCTCGTTTTTTTTTCCATCACTGATTATTAAATAAATATAAATGATAAATGGGTTATACTTGTATAGCGCTTTTCTACCTTCAAGGTACTCAAAGTGCTTTGACAGTATTTCCACATTCACCCACACATTCACACACTGATGGCGGGAGCTGCCATGCAAGGCGCTAACCAGCGGCCATCAGGGGCAAATATTACTCACTGCAGACTTCATGAGAGCCAAAAACCAATAATAAAACAGCACTTTTGTCATTAGGATGCCGACTGCTAGGATGTTCATATATTCTCATTTAGGTGAAGAATGTCTCGTCATCCTCGCGAAGAAACGGGGTGGAGGGTCAGGGGGGGCCAAGTGCTTTTCTTGTCATCCTCGCCATTTCCAGGACCTAAATGGCGGTCAAAGTGTCGCAACTTGTCAGACTATATCACCAGCCACCTTCTGTCCAGGTGAAAGGCATGATTTATGATCTACAATAAACTTACAGGGAGCAAGGAAGCGCGAAAACAGCTGATCAGTCAATTATGAAAACATAAGGACACAGGAAGTGATCATGACGCCACTATAAATAATTTGTCTGCGTTATCGCTTATAATAACATTATCACCAATACTTGGTTAATATTCAAGTTGTATTTGAGATTGTTAATAGGGTTAGGCGAAATAAGGGCTCAACTTCAGCCTAAACCCTTTCGGTTTGTAAAATTGTCAATTTATGAAATCATGGATGTAAAACTGTTTGTTTATTATGTTGACCACTGACTGAAGAAATAATAAACAAAACTACGTCGCTTTTTGAATAGTTGGTTATCGGATTTTACGGGAAAGATAATGGAGCTCCCATTAACTCTGCTGTAAGCTAACTTTTATTTACGTTTGTTTAATATTTAGAATGCATTGGAAAATAAAAATCCATCCGCCAATAATGTCTTTCATAAGGATTGTGAACGATAAACAAAATTCCCCAAAAAGTGCAGTTCCCCTTTAAATGTCCTGCAAGTGTAGCCATTGTCATTATCAAACACTCCCTTCAGGATTTCACAGACTTTTTTGTGATTCATAATGTTGCGGTAAAAGTTGCCATATTTTCAGGCTTATTTTTTCTAATAACACTGAATCAAGTTGTGATTTTATGAATGTGTTATTCATGTTTTAGGTGTTCCTTCTAACCTTAACCTCGACAAGATTTCTACAAAAATCTTAAAACAAACACTGTATTGATGTTTTACCTGTTATTTATTCATTTACCCCCGCACCTTAGCATTTGTGAACTGTTGAGAAAGCTATCGACAGCAGCATTTTTTTGTTGGTAAACGAGAGACGATAAGAAATTGTCATCACACACCAACGTCTCTAACATTTCAACGCTGTCTCTTTGCTTTGTTAGCATTAAATAAAAATGTGTTCTCATTTGTATAGCTGGATAAATAAAGGTTTAATAAATATATGTTAACTACACGTTTATATACTCGATTACCCAGAAGACTTAGTGTTGTAGACAGGAACAGGGAATAAAGAGTTGATATATTGTTCCACGTTGTTGTTCAACATGTGCAAGTTCTGGTTAGACAGTTGACTTTCGCGTTTCAGCACCGATCAGAGACAAATTGGACTGGCGAAAATGACGCTGGTTGGGCAAAATTTGCGGTGAAGTTGCGGGCATTGGACAAAGTTGCGCATAATTTGAATTAGCGTAAATTTGGGAAATTCCTTAGAGGACAGATTAATCATGTTAATTAAATGTAAAAAAGGGTAAAACTATGGTTCTGAACTCTTAACACACAAGTGTCAAACTCAAGGCCCGAGGGCCAAATCTGGCCCACCACATTATTTTATGTGGCCTGCGAAAGCCTGGAAATAATATGCGTAAATAAAATGCTTAATCTTTTCTTACTAAATATATTTTTTCTTTCCCTTTTGACATAAAAAATCATGTACTGCATGCAATTGCATATCTTTTAAAATTCAATATTATCAAAATCTAAATATTATCATGTATTCCAAAAAAAATTTTTTTTTAATAAAGATAAATACTGTACTTAAATATCTGCTTGACTTATGATTTCAAAACCAATTAAAAATCAAATTGTAGACTGTAAAATTGACAATGGATTTTACGGTTAAATTCCGCCGACTAAGTTTTTTACCCTAAAATCAACTTTGGTACTGTTTTTTCCCATATACAGTAAGACACGTAAACATTAAAAAACAAACATAAAAACCGTTAAAACCAAAAGATTTTACGGTAAAAAAAAAAAAAACTGGCAGCGCTGTTGCTTGAATTTTACTGCTAAAAACAGTGGTATTGTTTTTCCATTCCATTCCATTTGTTTATATGCTGTAAAAAACCCACTGCTTTACTGTAAAATTCTGGTGACTGTGCTGCCAGTTTTTAAAGTAAAATTTAAATGTTTTTTTTGCAGCTTATGTAAAAAAAAATGTTGTTAATGTATTATACATATACATATATATTCATATTTTACTCATTGTTAAACGCGGCCCTCTGAGGGCAACCATAACTGCGATGAAAACGAGTTTGACACCACTGTCTTAACACAAAGGAGATTCGTGTCGCAGTTAATTATTGTAACATTACTAATAGTCATACAAGTGTAAAAAGAAGTCAACCAATGTCTTGCTGGACAAAAGTATTGGGACACACAGAGGTTCCACTGCTTTAAATGTGAGTCTGTCACATTCTTCCATACTTGGTAAGGTGGCTTAGGTAAAAAAAAAATTAATACATTTTAAAAAAGCCAGCTAAAAAGCACAACAAGAACTAAAATTGGGCTGTCAGCTGAGTTTTCGTTCAATTTTTGCATTTTTAACCGTCTTGCAAGTATAAAATATGTGAACTTCCAGTGCAAAGGTGATTCTTTATCAAGTGTAAAAAAAAAGAGTATCGGGACAAACCAGCGTTCTTACTCACTTGTACGTGACTTTGCTTACTTCAGGTTCTTCTTCTTCTCTACTAAAAGTCAGAGAAAAAGACGTAGAGAAAGAATGGCTTAAGGAGGCTTTGGACTGTAGAGGTTCCACTGTGTGTTTTCCCCCACTCCTCCGGCACCCAGGAAGGTGTGTATGTATCCAAAATAGCTCAATCGGGTCTTTGCTGCTGTCAAAACTTAACAGTCATAAGGTAGTGTGTGAAAACACACACCTACCTGCTTACAATATTACAGCAGGAAGACAGTATTAAAGCACACACACTCTTTGCACAACGCAAACGTACTTTACAACACGTTTTCCGACCAGCCATGGAAACTCGGGTGCAATGTTGGGCACACATTCCTGCTAGCGACACCATATAGATGTATTTTTATTACATTATTATCTGCATTTGTTTTCACTCGAGCTGCAAACGTCCTGTTTCTGCCTTACTTCATAAGCTTACGGTGTTTGCAGCCTGCCTTTTTACAGTAGATATATGTTAATTTTGATATGCAGGTCATATGCTGTGGATTTAGTTGTTTTTTTTGTATGTGACAGGCCTCTTGTCAACATCAGGAAAAGTCCGGTTGAGTTGCTCAGGTGGTATTTATTGTGCCAAGACCACAGTGCAAAAATGGATGTAGAAAAAAAACACAATATCAAAAATAGTTTACATTTAACAATAAAAGTATAGTCAGCAACTGAGTTCTACCTTAACTATGTTCTTTTTAAAGTGCATAAAAAAAATCTGCGCATGCGTATTAATCAAAAGAATGCGGAAGCATGATTGCGCATTGAAGAAATCTTTCATTACGCTACATTTTTGTGTCTTATCATTTAATATAATTTAGTAATATTAGTTTAGTAATAATAGTTCAACATGAAACGATCAAATGTATGTTTAATTAAGTTGTGTTTTTGTTTGCTAGGAAACCAAGTTTTCCCAGCATGCCTCGCTCCACTTCCGATTTTCGACGTCTTTTTCATTTCATTTCATTTTTATTTATCTCCTTCATTGAAGTGCATCTTTGATCGATAGACAATTATACCTCAATTATTCAATTATACAGTTACACACCAATGCCTGAGAAGGAGCAGGATGAAGAAAAATCTTATATTTTCCTGCCCCCTTCAACATAATACGTAGTCTTACTTAATGATATCATATAAACCAGGGGTGTCCAAAGTGCGGCCCGGGGGCCATTTGCGGCCCGCAGCTAATTGTTTACCGGCCCTCCACACATTCTGGAAATGCTATTGCAAAAATAAAAAAATAACATTAACAAAAGTGGAATGAGGTGAAATCTAACGAGAAAAAAGTGCAATATTGACACAAAGCTGCCATGCAGGCTGTTTTCTATACTTTTGTCTTTCTTTCTTATGACAAAAAAATCCATGTTATAATGAATTATTTTCAAGGCTCCAATTACTTCAAATATTTCACTTTAAAATGTTTTATGTGGTAAATATTGCATATATTGTGTAGTTGCCATATAAAAACATCAACGTTTTCTTTGACAAAAGAGTATAAAACAAACAAAATAATAGTTCAAATGTAAAATCGACAGATATATCTGAAGTTGATCTCGTAACTTAAGTGTTGAAAGTAAAATAAATACCAAATAAAAATGTATCACTTTATGAGTGGGGCACCTTTTGGATCCCAAATATATTTAGTGGTATTTTATTTATCTTTTCACTGTGATTTCTCAAAAATATTAAATAATTTAAATCAATGGTGTCCTGCATTATTGATATTTTAGGGCTCTAATTACTAAGTACTGCATATTTCAGTTTTACTATAAAAAACAAAGTTGTTTCGGACAGAAAAGCCATAAAACCTTTTTTTTGTATTACTTAATATCAACTTGAAGTTGATAAAGAGATTTACTGTAAGCGTTAAATAAAAAAATAATAATAATAATTTGACTTATTTTTAACATTTTAATGACTGAGCCCCTTTATGGTCCCCAGGAACCCTTAAGGTAGTATTTTAAAAAATTACATATATTTTGTAATGGTTTGAAAAGGAAAAATAGCAAAATGGCCCCCACATGCTTTAATTTTCCATGTGCGGCCCTCAGTGGAAAAAAGTTTGGACACCCCTGATATAAACCAACAATTACATCCAAATATAACGAAAACAAACAAAAAAACACAAGAAGTGCAAAACTTCATGAAGTACAAACCGAACAAAAAAACCCAAAAGAAGTAATATACACCTCACGGGATGATACAAAACAAATACAGAACCAGGCAAAAAATAAGTAAAATAATAAATATAAAGCAAAATGTAAACACTTATGGCTGTCCATATGATGTTATTGTTCTGTCTTTATATATTTTTTTCAATTGGAATATATTTTTACAATCTTTTATCTCATTGTAAAGAGAATTCCATAGTTTAACCCCCACCACTGATATGCACATTTGTTTTAAAGTTGTCCTTGAATACCATACTTGCCAACCTTGAGACCTCCAATATCGGGAGGTGGGGGAGGAGGGGTGGGGGGATGTCTTGGCTGGGCGGGGGGCGTGGTTGGGGCGTGGTTAAGAGGAGAGTATTTTACAGCTTGAATTCACCAACTCAAGTATTTCAATATATATATATATATATATATATATATAAATACTTGACTTTCAGTGAATTCTAGCTATATATATATATATTTTATTATATATATATAAATATAAATAAAAGAAATACTTGAATTTTAGTGTTCATTTATTTACACATATACACACACACACAACACTCATCTACTCATTGTTGTACTTGAAAGTACAATGCTTTGCAGCCAGAAGCACAGCCTTTGAAGGAATATAGCTGTGGGCAGCATCTGTGAAATTTATTTTGCAGGAAAGGAGTGAGTTAAGGGTTGAATTGTCCATCCTCTTTCTATTCTCTGTCACTATTTTTCGAACCATACTGAACACCCTCTCTGATGATGCATTGCTGTGTGGCACGCATAAAAGTGCTTTCATCAAATGCACGAGTGTGGGGAATCTTCCATCTCTCCCTAGCATGGCCCAAAACCGGTCAATCCTTGCTTCCTGGGGAAGATGTTCCCTGGCAAGCAATTGGTACTCCAGTACTTGTACCCGGAGGCTGGTCAGGTCCAATCGCAGCTGCGGCAGACTTTTTCCTAGCTCCATAACTGCAAATGAAAATGAGCAAATTAAGCACAAGTGAGCTTGGGATATAATTGCTTTCTCTAGTCTTATCCTCTATAACAGGGGTCGGGAACCTTTTTGGCTGAGAGAGCCATGAGAGCCATGAAAGCCAAATATTTTAAAATGTATTTTCGTGAGAGCCATATAATATTCTTTAACTCTGAATACAACTAAGTGCGTGCATTTTTAAGTAAGACCAACATTTTTAGAGTACAATAAGTCTCTTTTTCTTTTTAATAACATTGTTATTCTGAAGGTAACCAATAATAAATTAAATACTTCTTACCATTAATGCTGCATGGTTTCGTTTCTCCAGTCAATTTTTCTGTCACTTGGAATAAACAAAGCACAACATTACTTATTAGTGGTCTGTCTCCTACCACAGTGGTTCTCAACCTTTTTTCAGTGATGTACCCCCTGTGAAAATGTTTTTAATTCAAGTACCCCCTAATCAGAGCAAAGCATTTTTTGTTGAAAAATAGAGATAAAGAAGTAAAATACAGCACTATGTCATCAGTTTCTGATTTATTAAATTGTATAACAGTGCAAAATATTGCTCATTTGTTGTGGTCTTTTTTTAACTATTTGGAAAAAAAGATATAAAAATAACTAAAAATTTGTTGAAAAATAAACAAGTGATTCAATTATACATAAAGATTTCTACACATAAAAGTAATCATCAACTTAAAGTGCCCTCTTTGGGGATTGTAATAGAGATCCATCTGGATTCATGAATTTAAAGGCCTACTGAAATGAATTTTTTTTATTTAAACGGGGATAGCAGATCTATTCTATGTGTCATACTTGATCATTTCGCGATATTGCCATATTTTTGCTGAAAGGATTTAGTATAGAACAACGACGATAAAGATTGCAACTTTTGGTATCTGATAAAAAAAAAGGCTTGCCCCTACCGGAAGTAGCGTGACGTAGTCAGTTGAACATATACACAAAGTTCCCTATTGTTTACAATGATGGCCGCATGAAGTGAGAGAGATTCGGACCGAGAAAGCGACAATTTCCCCATTAATTTGAGCGAGGATGAAAGATTTGTGGATGAGTAAAGTGCAAGTGAAGGACTAGTGGGGAGTTGAAGCTATTCAGATAGGGAAGATGCTGTGAGAGCCGGGGGTGACCTGATATTCAGCTGGGAATGACTACAACAGTAAATAAACACAAGACATATATATACTCTATTAGCCACAACACAACCAGGCTTATATTTAACATGCCACAAATTAATCCTGCATAAAAACACCGGCGTGTTTGTTACGCTAGCTCCTAGCTCCTCTGCTAGCTCCTAGCTCCATAGAACACGCCAATACAATTCAAACACCTGATCAACACACACAATCACTCAGCCCAAAAGACCGTTCACCTAACCCAAGGTTCATAAAGCTTATATATTTTTAAAAAGTTACGTACGTGACGCGCACGTACGGTACGGTACGTGTTATGCTAGCTCCTAGCTCCTATGCTAGCTCCTAGCTCCATAGAACACGCCAATACAATTCAAACACCTGATCAACACACACAATCACTCAGCCCAAAAGACCGTTCACCTAACCCAAGGTTCATAAAGCTTATATATTTTTTTAAAGTTACGTACGTGACGCGCACGTACGGTACGGTACGTGTTATGCTAGCTCCTAGCTCCTATGCTAGCTCCTAGCTCCATAGAACACGCCAATACAATTCAAACACCTGATCAACACACACAATCACTCAGCCCAAAAGACCGTTCACCTAACCCAAGGTTCATAAAGCTTATATATTTAAAAAAAGTTACGTACATACGCAAAAAAAAGTTGCGCACATACGGTCAAGCGATCAAATGTTTAGAAGCCAAAGCTGCATACTCACAGTAGCACGTCTGCGTCTTTGTCATCCAAATCAAAGTAATCCTGGTAAGAGTCTGTGTTGTCCCAGTTCTCTACAGGCGTCTGTGTATCGAAGTCAAAAGTCCTCCTGGTTAGAGTCTCTGTTATCCGAGTTCTTCCATCTTGACTGCATCTTTCGGGAATGTAAACAAAGAAGCGCCGGCTGTGTACTGTTGTAGCTGACTACGTTCGAAAAGTACGTCCATTTCTCACCGACAACTTTCTTCTTTGCTTGCTCAGCTTCCTTCTTCATAATGCAATGAACATGATTGAAACAGATTCACGAACACAGATGTCCAGAATACTGTGGAATTATGAAATGAAAACAGAGCTTTTTCGTATTGGCTTCAATGTGGAAGGCATACCCGTGTTCGCCGGGCTACGTCACGCGCATACGTCATCCTCAGAGGCGTTTCGAACCGGAAGTTTAGCGGCAAATTTAAAATGTCACTTTATAAGTTAACCCGGCCGTATTGGCATGTGTTATAATGTTAAGATTTCATCATTGATATATAAACTATCAGACTGCGTGGTCGGTAGTAGTGGGTTTCAGTAGGCCTTTAATTCTAAACATTTCTTCACAAAAAAAGAAATCTTTAACATCAATATTTATGGAACATGTCCACAAAAAATCTAGCTGTCAACACTGAATATTGCATTGTATTGAAAGGAATAGCCTACTTGATTTGATGTTCAGTTTATGAACTAACATTCATATTTTGTTGAAGTATTATTCAATACATATACTTATAAAGGATTTTTGAATTGTTGCTATTTTTAGAATATTTAAAAAAAAATCTCACGTACCCCTTGGCATACCTTCAAGTACCCTCAGGGGTACACGTACCCCCATTTGAGAACCACTGTCCTAGCATATTGTAATATATTTACATTTACACATAAGCGACTTTACAGTTACCTTAGCACTGTGTTCAGTGACTCAAAGAGGTTCTCTGCTGTGCCAATGTTGCACACTGGCATGTGCAGAAACTTCGTCACCACCTCCTCAGTTTTCGGATCACAAACCCTGGCCAATATCACAAACTCTTTAAAAAAAAATATATATATATATAAATATATTTAGAAAGCAATTTTCACAGCAGCCACAACATTACTTTACAAGAGAAGTGTAAATACAAAATACATACTTTATCCGTCTTTCTGCTTGTGCTTTCATCACACATCAGACCAAAGGGTTGGTTTTGGCAAAGTTCCATCACTTCCTTGTCCAATTCCGGGGCAATGGCACCTATCAAATACACAGTAATGAAAACACAGTTCTACTAACGGTACTGTACTTGCTGCTTGTACAGCCCTTACCTTTGGGCTGGTACCGAGGGCGACTGTGTTGACCAGTTTGACGCGTGGAAATAATAGAATGTCCAGTACTGTAGAACTGTGTTTGGATATGACAATCCGTTTATTCCAGCTATCTAATTTAAATCAAATGTAGATTCTATAACAAAGTATGCTGACCTTGATTGGCACATTATCACATCATTGTCACCACATGACACGAACACGACCACGACCACGACCACGAACACGTGGCACGAACACGGTCGAAAACTGTTTGTCCTCCAATCGCCCTGCCCGAGCTCACACCTGAACCTAATTTATGGAGGCTACCATGGTAACCGCACCATAGCAACAGTCCCCTCCCCCGTCAATACTTCCTGGTTCTTAACAGGAAGTGAGTGTAGCAGTCTGCCAAAAAAGGAAATTAAACATGCTGAACCCAACAATCAATTTAGAGAAAATAAAATAAAAACAATATAAACAAATAAGGAATTTTGGCTCCAACACTGCTTACTAAAAAAAACACTTACCTTTCACTATTTGAGTCGCCTTTGTTCTGCCATTTGAGTACTGGCAAGCGATCTCTGAATCCGGGTACATATTCTTCACGGATTTGTTGTAAACATCCGCAAATGAGAATGGGATGTTGCTTGCAGCTATCAGCATAGTCATCTTTGTCTCGGCATATGTTACACCATCGGGTCTCCATTTTGCGAGGTGGCCCATAATACTGGACTGTGACCGGTGCTGCGCTGCCGCCGCCTTGTGCTTCGCTCTCCGTTCATGAATGATTATATCATTTCGGCCACCGTGTTCAATTGAGAAGTCTGTTCCACAAAATGTACAGGCAACATAGCCCTTCCCCTTCCAACTGTCCTGGATGAATTGAAATTCTTGTTTCCATTCGCTTTGGAACTTGCAAGCGTATTTCTTCATCTTGCTCGGCTGTATTCCTCGTTCTTCTGCTGCGTCTACTAATACTTATTGTGCACTCCCAAAAGCCGTAGATGTTATGACGCAGGCAAGTTTATATCCGCATTGAGCTGGAGGGGGCGTGGCCTCCAGCTCCGGCTGAATACCGGGAGGTTGTCGGGAGAAGGGAGGTTGTCGGGAGAGGCGCTGAATATCGGGATTCTCCCGCTAAAAACGGGAGGGTTGGCAAGTATGTTGAATACTGATGTTGGGAAATGACCTTTTCTTCTATGCTCTTCATTCTCAGAAGTGATGACAAAACATTTTTGGTAAATTTGCTGGTAATGTTTTACTTTTAGCCTTAAACGTGACACATAATGTCTGTAACTTTTACTAGCTCCTGTAATTTCAATGAACCCAAATTAATAAATAATATGTTAGTGTGTTCTAAGTAATCTACTTTATGAATAATCCTTATAGCTGTTGTCTGTAGTTCATACGTCTTCATATTATTGCATCAGGAATCGTACATGACATCGTTTACTTTTATTTAGTGTTAAACATGTATATTTAGATGGCGATGTACAAAAATTTGGAGTCACTTAGTCACGATTGTACGATTATACGCATGCCCAGATGGAGGGGCGATGGATTCTAATGGGGAGCATCCAAGCCCTCGAAACAAATACTCGTAATTTTTTTTCATGTAAACAGGCATAATGGCCTAATAATATTGAAGTTGTAAATGATCAATCAAATGCAGACAATACAGGCGTCTTTGAATATTTGTGTGACATTAGGGTCACATGATCCCCGCTGCGCGCGAAGACGACACATTTAAACAACCCGGAAGTACTGGCGCTGTTTGGCCGGAGACAACCCGGAAGAACATAAGACTAAAGGTACAGTAGGATGTATGCGGTCGAGATGTGTGTGTATGAAAGACAATAACGCACGGCCAAGTGTGCACATTTTGTGTTAACAAAGGGAGGAGAAATGGCGCAATCGCGTTTCTAATAGAAGTGGAATGCGAAGGCGGGAAAGTCACTTGTGAACGTGTGCGTGAATGATGGATGTCAAGACAAACATGTAAACTATGTGACATTTTGTACAGTGTAAAGTTGATTTATTGAATATTTTGTAATAAAGACAACATTGGTGTATAAAACCCCCATAGGCTCATATGATGTTATACAGAATAGTGAAGGTGAAGACAGGGACGCCTTCCCAGCCCCTTCCTTCTCTGTCACTGATAAGAATAGACAGTGAAATCTCAATTTACAAACTTATTTGGTTCTTCAACTGGCTTCTTAAAGAAAAGTTTGTGCATTGAAGCAATTTTTTTCCATAAGAAACAACATAAACATGAATAATGGGCTCCAGCCTCAACAACAGTCCATATTTTGTTAAAGGTTTGCACTAGTGATGGGTCCGGCAACACCGATGCATCAGTGCATGCGTCGAGCTCATAGAGCAGAACCCTGTGTCGTACCGCTTTTAGAAAGTCACGTGACCGATCATGAGCTGTTTCGGTCACGTGACCGATACGCAAACTGTGTCACACTGACGCCTCCTCTGTGTCCTGTGAGCGGGTCTTTTCTACAGCCGGAGAAATAATAACTAAGAAGAGAAATTGTCTAAAATTGTATAAATAAAAATGTGTAAAAAAACAAAAATTCCCAGTCCACAAGCATCCTCATTTACAACATGTTCTCTTATGATGTACATGAAAATGCCATTTAAAAAATAAAAAGTAAAACCTGTAAATACAGTAAATGTATATGTTTCTGTGAGAAAATGTGTTATTGCTCATGAAATATTTTTTTTAGTGTAATTATTTAGACTTGTGACACTATTTAATCAAAACAATTTAGTAAATTATTTCAGATTCAAATAAAAAAAATACTTTTTCACACCAAAAACAGATTTGATGTAAACATTTTAAATAATTGAAAATATTAATGAAAGAGGCTTTATTATATAAAAATAGCATGACTAGAGACATTGGAGCAGGGGTCCCCAAACTTTTTGACTCGGGGGGCCGCATTGGGTCAAAACAATTTGGCCGGGGGCCGGGATGTATATATATAAATATCAATCAATCAATCATCAATCAATGTTTATTTATGTAGCCCTAAATCACAAGTGTCTCAAAGGGCTGTACAAGCCACAACGACATCCTCGGTACAGAGCCCACATACGGGCAAGGAAACACTCACCCCAGTGGGACGTCGGTGAATGACTATGAGAAACCTTGGAGAGGACCGCATATGTGGGTAACCCCCCCCCCCCCCCCCCTCTAGGGGAGACCGAAAGCAATGGATGTCGAGTGGGTCTGACATAACATTGTGAAAGTCCAGTCCACAGTGGATCCAACACATCAGCGGGAGTCCAGTCCACAGCGGGGCCAACAGGAGACCATCCCGAGCGGAGACGGGTCAGCAGCGCAGAGATGTCCCCAACCGATGCACAGGCTAGTGGTCCACCCGGGGTCCCGACTCTGGACAGCCAGCACTTCATCCATGGCCACCGGACCTATGCAACTCCCCCTCGTAAGGGACAGGGGAGAAGAGGAGAGAAGAAAAGAAACGGCAGATCAACTGGTCTAAAAAAGGGGGGTCTATTTAAAGGCTAGATTATACAAATGAGTTTTAAGATGGGACTTAAATGCTTCTACTGAGGTAGCATCTCTAACTGTTACCGGGAGGGCATTCCAGAGTACTGGAGCCCGAATAGAAAACGCTCTATAGCCCGCAGACTTTTTTTTGGCTCTGGGAATCACTTATAAGCCGGAGTTCTTTGAACGCAGATTTCTTGTCGGGACATATGGTACAATACAATCGGCGAGATAGGCTGGAGCTAAACCGTGTAGTATTTTATACGTAAGTAGTAAAACCTTAAAGTCGCATCTTAAGTGCACAGGAAGCCAGTGCAGGTGAGCCAGTATAGGCGTAATATGATCAAACTTTCTTGTTTTTGTCAAAAGCCTTGCAGCCGCATTTTGTACCAACTGTAATCTTTTAATGCTAGACATAGGGAGACCCGAAAATAATACGTTACAGTAATCGAGACGAGACGTAACGAACGCATGAATAATGATCTCAGCGTCGCTAGTGGACAAGATGGAACGAATTTTAGCGATATTACGGAGATGAAAGAAGGCCGTTTTAGTAACACTCTTAATGTGTGACTCAAACGAGAGAGTTGGGTCGAAGATAATACCCAGATTCTTTACAGAGTCGCCTTGTGTAATTGTTTGGTTGTCAAATGTTAAGGTGGTATTATTAAATAGATGTTGGTGTCTAGCAGGACCGATAATCAGCATTTCCGTTTTCTTAGCGTTGAGTTGCAAAAAGTTAGCGGACATCCGTTGTTTAATTTCATTAAGACACGCCTCCAGCTGACTACAATCCGGCGTGTTGGTCAGCTTTAGGGGCATGTAGAGTTGAGTGTCATCAGCATAACAGTGAAAGCTAACACCGTACTTGCGTATGATGTCACCCAGCGGCAGCATGTAAATACTAAAGAGTGCAGGGCCAAGAACCGAACCCTGGGGAACTCCGCACGTTACCTTGACATAGTCCGAGGTCACATTGTTATGGGAGACGCACTGCATCCTGTCAGTAAGATAAGAGTTAAACCAAGACAAGGCTAAGTCTGTCATCCCAATACGCGTTTTGATACGCTCTAATAAAATATTATGATGGACGGTATCGAAAGCGGCGCTAAGATGAAGAAGCAGCAACATAGATGACGCATCAGAATCCATCGTTAGCAATAGATCATTAGTCATTTTTGCGAGGGCTGTCTCCGTAGAGTGATTTGCCCTGAAACCGGATTGAAAACGTTTGTTAGTCACGAAGTGTTCATTTAGCTGCTGTGCAACAATTTTTTCGAGAATTTTGGAAATAAACGGAAGGTGGGAGACCGGTCGGTAGTTTACCATGAGGTCAGGATCGAGGTTGGGTCTTTTGAGCAGAGGATGAATAACCGCTTTTTTGAATGCTAGGGGAACAGTGCCGGAGGAAAGTGATAAGTTTATAATATTTAACACTGATGGACCTAATAATACAAACAGTTCCTTGATAAGTTTCCCAGGAAGTGGGTCAAGTAAACATGTTGTTTGTTTTATCCCACTTACACGCTGTAATAATTCCTCTAATGTTATTTAATCAAAAATAGAGAGACTATTTTGGAGGGCAGTGTCCGTCGTATATACAGTCGTATTTGTGTTAATAGAACCCAGTTGTAGCTGGGATGCGTTGTCTTTAATCTCCTTTCTAATGAGTTCAATTTTCTTATTAAAGAAATTCATAAAATCATCTGCCGAGTGGGTGGAGCTACTGGGAGGAGTCCCTTGTTGGGTTAGCGATGCTACTGTACTAAACAGAAATTTAGGATCGTTTTTGTTGAGGCGGATGAGATTTGAGTAGTATTTAGCTTTAGCTAAGGTAAGCATGCGTTTATAAGTTATTAAACTATCACTCCATGCTTGATGGAAAACCTCAAGTTTAGTCGCGCGCCATTTGCGTTCCAGTTTTCTACATGATAATTTGTGAGCTCTAATTTCTTCTGTAAACCATGGGGTGCGCCTTTTAGGGGCCCTTTTTTGCTTTAGCGGTGCTATACTATCAATAATTTCGCGCAAGGCATCGTCAAAGTTGTTAGTCAGGTTATCAATAGAGCCGACATAATTTGGGAATGGTGCCATTACCGAAGGCAGTAGGTCAGCAAGAGTCATCGTTGTGGCAGCATTAATGTTGCGGCCGCTATAGCAGTTATTATTATTATTAGCTTGTTGACAATGAGTCAAAACTTCAAATTTTATAAGGTAATGATCGGACATTACTTTAGTATATGGAAGTATCATAACTTTGGAGGTGGTGACACCCCTGACAAGCACTAGATCTATTGTATTACCGTTGCGATGCGTGGGTTCATGTATTATTTGTGTAAGACCACAGCTATCAATTATGGTTTGGAGTGCCACGCACTGAGGGTCCGATGGGGTATTCATATGGATATTAAAGTCCCCCATTATGATTATATTGTCGGCGTGCGTCACTAGATCAGCACCAAACTCTGAGAATTCACTGATAAAGTCCGAATAGGGCCCAGGGGGGCGGTAGATAACAGCCAGGTTATACATATATATATATATATATATATATATATATATATATATATATATATATATATATATATATATATATATATATATATATACACACATATATTCCTCGCGCACTAATTGACTGAAAGAGCGCGCACTTGCCGCGCACTCGCCTGACACGGCGGCGTGAGCGCCATGATGTCAGGTTATTGATGGGGAAAATGCATTTTTAGACAATATAATTTGCCTGAGTGGCTAGGAGACACAGAGAGTAACAAGCGGATTAGAAATGGATTAGAAAGGACAGATTTAGAAAAATGATAATACAAAAAAAAAAATGTATATATTAGGGGTGTGGGAAAAAATCGATTCAAATTCGAATCGCGATTCTCACGTTGTGCGATTCAGAATTGATTCTCATTTTTTAAAAATCAATTTTTTATTTTTTTTTATTTTTTTAATTAAAATTATTTATTTTTATTTTTATTTTTTTTATTAATCAATACAACAAAACGATACACAGCAATACCATAACAATGCAATCCAATTCCAAAACCAAACCCGACCCAGCAACACTCAGAACTGCAATAAACAGAGCAATTGAGAGGAGACACAAACACAACACAGAACAAACCAAAAGTAGTGAAACAAAAATGAATATTATCAACAACAGTATCAATATTAGTTAAAATTTCAACATAGCAGTGATTAAAAATCCCTCATTGACATTATCATTAGACATTTATTAAAAAAAAAAAAAAAAGAACAATAGTGTCACAGTGGCTTACACTTGCATCGCATCTCATAAGCTTGACAACACACTGTGTCCAATATTTTCACAAAGATAAAATAAGTCATATTTTTGGTTCATTTAATAGTTGAAACAAATTTGCATTATTGCAATCAGTTGATAAAACATTGTCCTTAACAATTATAAAAGCTTTTTACAAAAATTTACTACTCTGCTTGCATGTCAGCAGAATGGGGTAGATCCTGCTGAAATCCTATGTATTGAATGAATAGAGAATCCTTTTGAATCGGGAAAATATCGTTTTTGAATCAAAAATCGTGTTGATTTGAAAAAAAATCGATTTTGAATCGAATCGTGACCCCAAGAATCGATATTGAATCAAATCGTGGGACACGCAAAGATTCACAGCCCTAATATATATGGTTTTTTTTTATTATTTCGGACGTCCCGCGGGCAGGATTTTAAGCGCTGGCGGGTCGTATCCGGCCCGCGGGCCCTAATTTGGGGACCCCTGCATTAGAGGACTATTTCAAAAATAGGGACGGCGTGGCGCGTTTGGGAGAGTGGCCGTGCCAGCAACCTGAGGGTCCCTGGTTCGAGCCCCAGCTACTACCAACCTAGTCACGTCCGTTGTGTCCTTGCGCAAGACACTTCACCCTTGCTCCTGATGGGTCGTGGTTATCATCTTGCATGGCAGCTCCCGCCATCAGTGTGTGACTGTGTGTGTGAATGGGGAACTAGTGTTCAAAGCGCTTTCAGTACCTTGAAGGTAGAAAAGCGCTATACAAGTATAACCCACAACCCATAAAAATACTAATAGTACATTTTACTTATAGAGTGTGTTTCAAAAAACAACAAATACGAGTATATATAATAGCAAATATAACATAAAAAAAACCAACATAAAACTGAACAAATTAAAAGTACGTACAGAACGCAGATTAAAAGGTTATAATGTGATTTATTGATACAATTAATCAATAAATATTGGATAGTAATCCAAAAGTTTAAAGAACATGAAGCATTTAAAGTGAACAGAAACAGGGTCCTCTGACCTTTGGCCTTTAGCCCAAAGAGCTCTGGATGTGGGTCTGAGTCAGCACGCGGAGTGTACGCCAACATTGTTATGTTCAAGTTTACTTTGTTCTTTTAGTCCGTATCAGTCCAGGCAAAAGTACTACAACCCTGCACATCAAATAATACAACATTTCATCACACCTAAAACTATTATTATACACTGTCAAATTTGTTTGTGTTTCTCCCTCCCACCCCAACGATGGTGCTCAAGTCCACCCAGTGTGGACGCAATGTTAAGCAACGGGGGGAATTTGAGGTGAAAGACGGTTCACAAACAACCCACCCACTCGTCAGGGGGTCACGTTAAGTTACTGGCATCAAGAGGACATTTCTGCATGTTTTGTTCTACAAAGTGCATGAACGTGACAGAATTTTAAAAATGTCTATTTACTATTAAATACATACATTTCCCATTAACACCCTTTTTTCAGGTAAACAGAGATTTGATTGGCAGCTGCCTTGTCGTTGGCCTGCACAGATGATGTCAATCACTAATCAAACTTGACCGGAAACAAAGCAGCCACCTTTTTGTTGGATTCTCTAGGCTCCATAATGGACGTTCACCAGTCACATGTGAGTTTTTATGTTTTTGTAAAACTTCCGTTCTACTTTTGTGACCATTCACGATCAGCTTGGCACATTAAAGCTGCAGTATGAAACAATATTTGTTAAGTTTTGCCGTTATTTGGTGAAGCATTACCCCGGTAGGCAAGGATATGGCGGCAGGTCGGACTGAAATACTGTGGCTGATAAAAAAAAAAGATTTCATCTTACGCTGAGTGACATAAAAATAAAAAAGTATCCTCATTACCTCTTATGCTAATGTCATTGGTCAGTGTTGTGTGTCGTGCTTATTCATCTTTAATTGTGTTTCTTCAAATATTTATTTAGACACCATGTTTCCATTAGTCAATTTTAAATGAAAAAAGATAAACTTCTATGGATTTTTTTTTGTCTATAATTATTTTAGGTGTCCTAAAAATAGTTTCTGCATTCCCTCTGATAGTCCTTTTAAAACCCCAGTTTTATGTAGCTTTGTTGGTATCGTTATATGCGCAAAACAAAATATTTAATATTATAGAAACATACATTAACCCTGCCACTAATTAAAGGCTTAGTCTTTTCTTCAGTTGAGTGAATATTAGTATATGAGGAAATGTTGTACAGTATTTTAAGAAGTAAGGCTAGGCTATAGCCTTGTACTGTTACTTGACAAAATAAGGCTTACCTATGGAACATTATTTTACCTTAAAATAGCAGCTTTAAAAATATTCCTGATGCACCGACCGTGTTACTGTTTTTGTAGTTGATTTTTGTGGACCAGCCAGGACAATTCTTACTTCAGTTAGCATTTATAGCATGTACCGTATTTTTCGGACTATAAGGCACACTTAAAATCGTTTCACGTTCTCAAAACTTGACAGTGCGCCTTCTAACCCGGTGCGCCTGATGTACGGAATCATTTTGGTTGTGCTTACCAACCTCAAAGCTATTTTATTTGGTACATGGTGTAATAAGTGTGACCAGTGAATGGCAGTCACACATAAGCGATACGTGTAGACTGCAATATGACTCAAGTAAACAACACCAAAATTGTATCTGTTCCATTGAAAATATAGAACATTACAAACAGCGCTCAGAAATCTATCAAAATGTTTTAGTACAACTTTGGTAAGCTATGAAGCCGCACCGCTTGTTGGATTGTACTGTGCTTCAACATAGGAGTATTATGGTGTGCGTATAAGGTAAGACATATCTGGCATTTTGTTTCGCAATATTATACAAAAGCAACTTTTCTTACCTTCTGGTACCTGCTGATCTGTATTTGGGAACTGCATGAATCCTGAAAAATTGCGCACGTCCGCCTTTGTAGTCCGTGGCGACACCGTAGTCGATAAGCTTCTTCTCTATCTTCTTGTTATAGGACATTCATCTTCCGCTGTTGCCATTTCTAATATAAAGTAGTGTAAAGTTCTTACTTACATCTGCCAGTAAACGCGCCATTTAAGCGCTGAAACACACCGATGTAGTGAGTTTACATTATTCACCCAAGAACTTTAGTTATTAGAGAGTTCCGGTCGGAGGATTTTTCACGGGACACATTTCCGGCGTTGTTGTTGCACTAGTGAGCCACGGATGAGAAGATGCTGCTCCGTTATTGATTGAAGGAAAGTCTGAATCGTCATTAAAACAGTTAGCTCCATCTTTTGACACTTCTTCCACCCCCGTCCTTGCACGCTACACCGCTACAACAAAGATGACGAGGAGAAGACGCTGTAAATAAGACCGCCCACAAAACGGCGCATTCTGAAGAGACGCTCAGAAAGCGACTTGAAGATGATCTGTAAAACATAATCTATGCAACATTTTGACCAAAGAACCACCATTACATTTTATGTAAACCATAAGAAAATGTTTTACATTTAGAAAGAAAAAAAAAAGAACCCTTTAATGCGCCTTGTAATGCGGTGCGCCCTATGGTACGGAAAATACGGTATATTAATTTCATGCTGATGAACAAAAATGCTCATTAGTGTCTCGGTGAACTAGTACACAAAAATGCAATAGCAATTATTTGTTACTTTGGCTTTAATTTCAACAACGTATCAACAGGTTTCAAACCTGGCGACCATCCAGGAAGAATCTGAGTGGGAGGAAGCGGCTGAAAGCGACCAAATTTCAGAAGAAAGTGAAGAAAGAGAGATGACAGGCGGTGAGAGGGAGGAAGACGTTGAAGGTGACGTTCCGCCGAAGGTCCGAAGGCTCGGTCGACTGTCCCTGGAGAGCTCGCAAAATGTTCAATGTGGCAGGAGTCATCTAGAACACACATCTCTTCACGACTTTGAGCTTGATGACAACAGACGAGCAAGTTTGAGCAGCACAACAGCAAGTACTCGCACACGGAAACGTCGCAAGGAGAACGTCAGAACATCACGGAGGAAGAAGACAATGACATTTGTGAGTTGTAATTTTTTTAAGATCTACTGCTTTATCAAACTTTATTTTCAATTAGTAAAGTATCAAATCACATCCGTCAAACATTGTTCCCATAGAAACGACATTAAACTGTTCCAAAATCAAAATATGGCCTTCATTAACATTTATTAACTCATGCATTTTTAAAGCCCTCATAAATAAGCTAACCACTGTTAACTTTGACAAATAACTACTGCTTGGGAGGCGAGTCACCTCACCTTGAGACCTATAACGTTTTCATGTTGAAACATTTGTAACTGTCATTTGAGCAGAAAGTAATGCACTACATTTACTCCGTTACATCAATGAAGTAACTTTCTGTATATATTGTGCTTGTCACAGTAGTTTTAAATGCAACATACTTTTGACTTTGCTACATTAAGTTTCATTCCGATCGCTACATATATTTTTTAGGGGCTGTCAAAATTAACGAGTTAACTCATGTGATTAATCACAAACATTATTGCATTAATCATGTAAACACTTGGATTAATCATGCCATTCATTTTGCCCATACAAGCTCTTTTACCCTAACCGCTATACCAGAGTCCCCAAACTTTTTGACTCATAACGTTTTGCGCATTTGGTTATGTTACAGCCTTATTCCAAAACTTGATAAATTCATTTTGCTCACAAAATTCTATAGACAATAGCCCATACTGAAAAAGTTAAAAGTATTTTTTTTAAATGTTTTTTTTCAAATGTATTAAACAATTAAAAAATCGCCTACGTTAGGGCACCACTCATCACCAGGCCAATACCATCCCTACAGGGAATCATGGTGGTGGCAGCATCATGCTGTGGGGATGTTTTTCAGTGGTAGGGACTGACAGACTACTCAGGATAGAGGGAAGTATGAAGGCAGGAATGTACAGAGACATACTGGATGGAAACCAACGCTTCTCATCCAAACTGATGGATTTTGAGAGGTGCTGCAAAGAGAAATGGGCGTAACTGCCCAAAGATAGGTGTGCCAAGCTTGTGGCATGGTATTCAAAAAGACTTGAGGCTGTAGTTGCAGCCAAAGGTGCATCAACTAACATTTGCAAAAAAACAACAACTCATAATGTCATTACTGGGTATTGTGTGTAGAATTTTGAGGACACAAATAAATGTATTCCATTTTGGAATAAGGCTGTAACATAAAATGTGGATGCGCTGTACATAAACAATATGATTTGACTGTCCAGCTAAACAACACAGATTGGGAAAAATAGAAATTTAAATTTGTTTTGTGTGTGTATGTATATATACATATGTGTGTCTATATATATATACACTATATTGCCAAAAGTATTTGGCCACCTGCCTTGTCTCACATATGAACTGGAAGTGCCATCCCATTCCTAACCCATAGGGTTCAATATGATGTCGGTCCACCTTTTGCAGCTATTACAGCTTCAACTCTTCTGGGAAGGCTGTCCACAAGGTTGTGGAGTGTGTTTATAGGAATTTTCGACCATTCTTACTAAAGCGCATTGGTGAGGTCACACACTGATGTTGGTGGAGAAGACCTGGCTCTCCCCGGGGTCAAAATCGACAGGTGTGTGTTAATCGCCCGTTAAAAAAAATTTGTGCCGTTAATGAAATGAACTTTGACAGCCCTAATATATATATATATATGTATATATATATATGTATATATATATATATATATATATATATATATATATATATATATATATATATATATATATATATATATATATATATATGTATATATATATATATATATATATATGTATGTGTGGGAAAAAATCACAAGACTATTTCATCTCTACAGGCCTCTACAGATGAAATAGTCTTGTGATTTTTTCCCACACATACATATTACGCTCTACCACGGTATCGAGCACTATTTTTTGGATAATCTAATTAAGACATATATATATATATATATATATGTGTATATATATATATATATATATATATATATATATATATATATATATATATATATATATATGTGTATATATATATATATATATATATATATATATATATATATATATATATATATATATATATATATATATATATATATATATATATATATATATATATATATATATATATATATATATATATATGTGTATGTGTGGGAAAAAAATCACATGACTATTTCATCTCTACAGGCCTGTTTCATGAGGGATTTCCTCAACCTCAGGAAAAATCTCCTGAGGATTGAGGAAATCCCTCATGAAACAGGCCTGTAGAGATGAAATAGTCTTGTGATTTTTTTCCCACACATACATATTACGCTCTACCACGGTATCGAGCACTATTTTTTGGATAATCTAATTAAGACATATATATATATATATATATATATATATATATATATATATATATATATATATATATATATATATATATATATATATATATATATATATATATATATATATATATATATATATATATATATATATATATATATATATATATATATATGTGCGTATATGTATGTATGTATATGTATATATGTGCACATATTTATGTATGTGTAGGTATATGTATATATGTGTACATATTCATGTATATATGTATGTATGTGTAGATAATATATGTATATATGTATATATGTGTGTATATATGTATGTGTGTATGTATGTATGTGTATGTATAGCTATATATGTGTACATATTAATGTATGTCTGTGTATATTTATTTGTATATGTATATATGTATGTGTGTAACAATGTATACCGTATTTTTCGGAGTATAAGTCGCAACGGCAGAAAATGCACAATAAAGAAGGAAAAAAAACATAAGTCGCACTGGAGTATAAGTCGCATTTTTTGGGGAAATTTATTTGATAAAACCCAACACCAAGAATAGACATTTGAAAGGCAATTTAAAATAAATAAAGAATAGTGAACAACAGGCTGAATAAGTGTATGTTATATGACGCATTAATAACCAACTGAGAACATGCCTGGTATGTTAACGTAACATATTATGGTAAGAGTCTTTCAAATAATTATAACATATAGAACATGCTATACGTTTATCTGTCACTCCTAATCGCTAAATCCGATGAAATCTTATACGTCTAGTCTCTTACGTGAATGAGCTAAATAATATTATTTGATATTTTACGGTAATGTGTTAATAATTTCACACATAAGTCGCTCCTGAGTATAAGTCGCACCCCCGGCCAAACTATGAAAAAAACTGTGACTTATAGTCCGAAAATTACGGTATGTATATATGTGCACATATATGTATATACTGTATGTGTACGTATATCTATAAATGTGTACGTATATGTGTACATATTTATGTATGTGTGTTTGTATGAATGTGTACGTACATGTATATATGTGTGTATGTACTGTATTTCTGTATATGTGTACATATTTATGTATGTGTGTTTGTATGAATGTGTACGTACATGTATATATGTGTGTATGTACTGTATGTGTGTGTATGTGTATATATATGTACATATTTGTGTATATGTTTGTTATTGTATATGTATGTGTGTGTACGTATATGTATATTTGTGTATATGTGTGTATGTACTGTATGTATGTGTACGTATATGTATATATATTTGTGTGTGTGTGTGTTTGCAAAAAAAAAAAAAAAAAATTCTCTGGACATCCTGTGGGCCAGAGACACTGGCGGGCCGAGTTTGGGGACCTCTGCGCTATACGGTCAGTGGTCAGATCAATGCATACTTCAGTACAAAAATGAGTGAGGAGACTGACTGGTGTGCTTGCTGGCAAATTTCACTCCAAAATACAGACTGAAAAAAATTTAGATAAGACTTTTTTTTTTCTTTCTTTAATGATTGTCAAATAAATGACATGCATTTGAGTAAAACATGAACAAGTGTTCCTGGATGACACTCTGACAATAAAATTGCATTTCTGTATAAATATTGGAGTCCATTGTAATTATGCAAGCAATGAATCACCTGTGATTATTCATGATTGATCCATATTCCAAAATGTGATTAATCTGCTTAAAAATATTCATTTGACAGCCCTAATTTATTTATAATCTATTGATTTGATTTTTGCAAAGACTCATTCCTTTAAATCCTTAAAGATTTCTTCCACCAGCACCAATCCAGCAAGCACTAGTGAGGTTTTGACTCTGTTTCAGCAATCAAACGGAACCTGGTAGTCGCATGACAGCACTCCTACTACACACTGTAAAAAGTCACCTGACGTCAGATGATACGGCACAACTATTACCTTGTAAACAAGTCAAATAAGTTACTTTAAAATGTGCGTACTTTATGATACATGCTCTGTGGAAACGTGTATTGACTGCTACCTTTGTACGACTAGGCAAGTCTGCACTCAGTGCTGACGAGCTGTTGCATCAAACTCTAATTTACAAATAATCTTAGGTTTAATAAAACTATATCTGATGTGGCGCCACAAAAAAAAGCAGTTTATTTGTTTTAAAGCAAGTAAATATGTTAAGTCTGTTGTCATCAATCTTTTGTTTTCTTTTTGCAGGATGAGTTCCCCCAGTGGCTGTGTGACCTGATGGTCAACATAGAGGAGGCCACAACTCATCAGCTGGCAATTGAGTGACGTGAGCAACCTTTTCCCAATCTCTTTTCTTCATCTCCTTTAAATATCAATGTCGATGTGAAATATTTTAGGCCTTAAGTCTCTGATCTAAAAATCAATTCTATCACAATAAATTTGGTCCCCATGTGTTACGTCTCTCGTCAGATGACCTTTTCGTTTCTGTCCTTATGAACTCTGTCTTCTGGCGCTGAGACTCTTGATGATTGGACAACATAAAAAGGACCAACACCTATTTGTCATTTTTTGCCCCTATAAATGTTCTAAATATTTATTTTTGGTCTATTTATTTTAACATAATTAAGATTTTTGCCTAAATCTACTATAGTAAAGCATAGTGTTTTCTTTTTTGGCAAATAACTTTTTTATGTTTGAATCTATAAAGCAATAATATATACAAATGTTACTTTGATTTTGTAAAAAAAAAAAACAAAGGCTGAAATTGAATGCAAAGTAACTATTAAATGATTATTTGTGATCTGCTTGAATGAGGAATATGAGGAATAACTGCAGTTATCTGGCCAAACTACATAGGTTTAGTCTGTATGACCGTGTTAATGACATCGGCTTTCTATTTTATAACCGAATTATGTTCAGTTTTATTTGTCATTGCTTTTGTTCTTGTTTATAACATGCGAGCAGTGGTGATTGTAGCGTTAATGGCCTCCTTGTCAAAGCCCCCTTCTGCGTTTGAATGCATAAAAAACACCAAATAGACAAAGACAAACTGCTCTTCTTTGTCTTGAACACAAACATCTATAGCAGGCCTGGGCAATTATTTTGACTCCGGGGGCAAATTTAGAGAAAAAAATGTGTTTGGGGGCCGGTATATCTATTTTTAGGAACACTAATACAAAACCTCACAATTTCGTCTGATTGAATGCTAAAAACGTTATGACAGACCGCCCTAAAAAACAGAATGGAATTGTACCTTTTTTTACTGAATGAAACACCAAGATTGTACATGAAAATAAAGAATGTGGGATTTACAACATTAACTATGAACAATAAAACACTGAATATCGACAACATATTAAACGTCACACCCCCTCTCGATCAACATATTTTACAATCAAGCAAAACACAACAAAAATGCAACAAACACAGCGAAATATGAACGTGAAGTGTAAAAAAAACCCCACCCACAATCTGATATATCACTAAGCTTTAGAATTTTGTTGTAAAAATCTCCTTCCGCGCCTGTCCCTGACACCCGCATTTCAGGCTGGCCGCTCTGGAAACACTCTTGAGGCGAGGATTAGTGATTTAGAAGTAACTAAAACACTGCCGATTGTGGATGGACATTAGTCGCTAGCTAGCTAGCCATGTCTTAAAGCACCTCTTCCTGAGGGCTGTTTCAGTGTTATAACTTCACCTTTATCTTTAGTTTTTAAGCCAAAATGCTTCCATTCACCCTTTTCTGTCCACACACCTTGTCTGCTTTTAAGTACTCCATGATTGTGCGCTGCCGAACATGCTCCTCTGCTTGTAAAACCAGCAATGTCACGACGTGACGACGCGCCGTCATGCCTGTAAAAAAAAAAAGTATGGCAAACCGGTACTTTTCAAACAGAGTATTCAAACGTTTTTGATTCATTAGTACTGCAATAATATACCGTACAAAACTGCATAACCTGTTGTGTCAAAAATTCTGCCTGTACAAAAATATTTATGTTCAGTTACATATTTAACAGTGTTTATTATTGTTGTTGTAATTTTTCTAATGATTACTTCATTAGTATTAATTGTTTTAATTGACTAAATTGTGTTTATATTTTAAGTATATTCTATCTTCAGGGCTATTTAAGATCAGGGATGTGAAACGCTTTTTCTTTTTTTTAAATGCGAAAAACGGATAATATATATTTAAAGACAAAACGTTGTGTTAGAGGTGACAAAGTATATTAGTTTTAGTTAGTAGTTTAAAAATTTTAGCTTCTTCTCATTACATTCCGCTTTTTTTTCTTTTTTCTTCTTACATATTTACTTTTGTTTTTTTTAATGTTATTTACAACTTTTTTAATTTGAGCATACATATTAGACACATTTGCACAAAGTATTGGTATCGGATTGGTATCGCCGATACTAGCCTGAATTTTACTCGGTATCAGATCGGAAAGTAAGTGAGTGGTATCGCACATCACTAATTACAATTCAGAGACAGCGATGTTGTCCTATAACTAATAACTTTCCAATTGCAGTTACTGATTATATTAAAACTAGATGACAAAGGTGAGATGTGCTTAATTTTGTAAGTGTAAAAAGAAGTGAACTATAAAATGTAAACAACCTATTATATTAATTTGAATAAGAAACTATAGTGCATATTGTTATATTTTTTTGTTCTTTACACTAGAGGTGTCTAAAGTGTGGCCCACAGCTTGTTTTTTATTAGCTTGCGACACCTTCTACAGACCAAATAAACATGTTTTTAATGAAAAAACAAGCAAAAAACTGAACAAGCTGAAAACTAAAATGGCCGTTGACCTGTGCGTCTTCTACATGGTGTTTGATGAACATATGTACACGTCTTGCAAGATGTGGTAAGATTCTTAGTGGGCTAAAGTCTTGGTATAATAATGATACTAATATTAATAAGAATAATTGATTAAACTGCATTGTATTGGTTTTTGTTACGTTTCGTTGTATGTATGGACCTCAGGATGCACAGATGGCAGGCAAGTGCAGAAAAGATTCCTTTATTAGGAAAAAACTGGCAACACAAAAGAAAAAGATGTGCAGCAGGATAGTGCACCAATGCAAAACAGCTGTATGATTAGAGCAAAGGTACAAAGCAAAATGATCCAGTCTCAAAAAGCATCCTGATTGGAAATCAGGGACAGGTGACAGATCCTGCGCTCACACCAGAGGAGTGGTGGCAAATGGAGGCAAACAGGAAGTGGTATGAAAAATAAGAGTGCTGGACAGGAAATAATACAGGAACCTAATAATAGTCATGTGGGATAATGACAGGTTTTAGGATCATGAATGTACAAAAAAGTACAAAATGGCCCCTAAAGCCTTCAACTTTTCTGTATGCGACCCTCGCTGGAAAACGTTTGGTTAGGCCTGCTCGCCACAATTGCTATTTAAAAAGCCAAGGTTTTGTTCTCGTGCCGTGCACAAATAAATGGCTGTCAAAGTTACTGCGATAACTATAAGTTAACTATAAGGTCCTTTAACCCTGCCAATCTTTTAACGTTGATTAGCGTGCATGCAACCTGAATCCTTTTTGACTCTCAGGCCATTCCGTAGCGTGGGGAAATGTCATGGCGTCATTTAGCAAGCAGAAATGCACAAAGAAAGGGGGACATTCTGGAAATCTCAGATTCAAAGCTATTTGAGCAAAAGCCTGCTGGTGTGTTGTGCTGCTTGCAGAGAGGAGGAGCTTCACGTCCATGTTTAGATTACAGTTTATTAAATGAATAGATTGTAACCGGAAATGCTTTAGTAAGATGGAATAAAAGCTCAGCAGAAAAAAAGACTAGACAGGAAGTCTCGAATCACTTTTATTTGAGACTTTGGTCAAAACATGTCAAAACACCTTCTCATACAATCACACACTTCCGTTTTCACAATAATAACGCTTCACTTCACATAAGGTCAAAACAATGAAGAATCATCTTTCATTTCGATCATACTTTGTCAAATGTTTTGTAATGTAATCTGTGATATTTATAACTCAATAAATGTTGTATGGAAAATTTAAATAAAATGCATATTCTGGTTGAGTCCTCAATTACAGAATGTTGAACAGGCTGAATATGACATTTTATTAATGAATAGAGAAGGTTAAAACATAGTCTTGCAGAGATATGAATACTATGTACAACATGTAATGTACGGATTATCAGAATCATATATTCGGGTAGAAATAGCAAAGATTAAATTACCAAACGTCGTTGACAATCAAACCATGATCGTAGAAATCCCCACTTTGTGTTATTAATGTGTGAAATTGGTATCTAAACGTGGAAATATAGCTCCTCTTCTGAATGCAAGTGCTTCTAGAGCAGGAATACAATTTGTATTCCTACAAAATACAAAATCTGGCAACGTGCGCTGTTTAAAAAAAAAATGTTTAAAAAATATTTCATTAAAGCAAAGTAATTGTCAAGTCATGGTATTATTAACTTAGAATAGTACCTGTCTAGGGTACACTTATTGACGAAAAATTATATGTATCTGTGGTTGATCGTGAATATTTTAAATTAAATATGAAGAAACTGCGATTAAGCACGATTAAATATTTCAATCGTTTGACAGACCTCATCAATATGAATCGTTTTTCACCCCCTCCTTCAATAATTGCCCAATGAGGGGTCTACAAAATGAGAAACTGAATTGCAACTGCCAGTGCCCTCTGATGGGCAAACAGGGTACTTCGCTTGTACTCAAGTTCGAATTTTGCGGTTTTGTTTTGTGGTAAATATAACTGATTCCCCCAAAAGTAGTTGAATAACTAATTACTTTTCAATTACAGTAAGTGATACTATTAAAACTTCACGACGAAGGTGAGTTAGGTCTCATTTTACAAGCGTAATTAAAGTGAACCACTGTACAATATCAACAAACCCCCTTATTAACTTGAATAATAAATGAAGGCACACATGTTCTCATTTCGGAATTAACATCACCAAACAAGCCAAATAAAACGTTTATGAATCCTCTTCACAATTGCTGTTTAAAAAGCCAAGGTTTTGTGCGTGTCCAGAGCACAAATAAATATGAATCATTTTCCCCTTCCGCCATCCGGGCACCCCCTTAAGAATAATGCCCTGAGCAATTGCCAATGTAGCGGAAACAAAATTATAAAAACAATGTGATTGTATATACTGTAAGTTGTACTCAAGTTAGAATGTCGGTGAGTTGCGTCTCATTTTAAAAGTGTAAAAAGAAGTAATGTGTGAATCGATACTACATCTTTATGCTTTAATGTCGATCCTTAAATCAAAATATCCATACTATTGATACTTAAGTTCTGAGGTGTCCAAACTTTTTCCACCAAAGACTGCACACTAAAAAGTCAATGTATGTGGGGGCCATAATGGTATTTTTTATTTAAAAAAAAAAAGATATTGATATTGTGTTAGCTAGGTACTTTTGGTGACTAAGTATATTATCAATTATTAGTAAGAACATTTCAGCTTTTTGTCAGTACATTTTTTTGCTCTTTCTTTCCTGAAGTTTTTTTTCCCCAAATAATAATAGAATTAAAATAATATGATTGTGTAACTACCGGTATATAACCTAATGTGTCAAAAATTCTGCCTGTACGACAATATTAATGTTCATTTGCACAGGCATGTGATTTTTCCGTCTATAGTCGGAAATCCTTCTTTTTTATCTCTGTTAAAAAATTTTTTTTTAAATTCCGACCTACAATTTGTGTTAAAATCTTTATCCGTCTCTTTGCCATATCTGCCAACAACTACGGTTTTGCCGTAACGAGTACGGTTTTTGATAATCCATTCTGGTTTACGGCTGCAGTGGTAAAAACTACGGTTTTCCATTAAAAATTATTGACTTAAAAATTCAAGCTACGTAGTGAAGCAACTCCACGGGCACGGGACAAAATATACGGGAAACATCAATGATGATTGGTTGGTTTACGTATAAGAACATTCATGATTGGTTAGTTGGTTTACTATGATGAGTCACGATTGGTTAAGATTAGGGCAAAACATTACAGACAGACCAATCAGAGGCAAGATAGGGCGGGTCATGGAACCAGGAAGGAAAATCACAACAGACATCCCAAATGACGAGAGAGTCGTAGAAGAGAAGAGGGAATATTCAAAACTGATCTCAACATGGAAGACGTGGAATACACATTTAAGAACACACATGATTGTGGCAGACGTGATGACTTTTGCTACAGTATAGCCTATTTTGTCCATTATTTCTACTGTTTAAATTTTGACATTGAATTATTGAATCATTTTGAAACAAACATGACTGCAAAATATTTATTTCATGCTATAAATCACAAATGGCTGTTCAGATAAAGGAAGTTGGCTAATAGAATAAACATGTCTGTACTCTTTATGATTTTTGCATTTGGAGCAGTTAGACGTGGAGAGGAAGTCAAAAAGACAGAAATTGGCTATACAATCCAAGGCATAATCCATTAAAGCAGAAACAAAAAGGAAAATGCAAGCTGCTCAGAAATTTTCCAGGAAGGCTCATGTCAGAGCCATCAAAGAAAAAATGCCAAAGTAATGTGTAAATAACTAGATCAGGGGTCGGCAACCTTTACCACTCAAAGAGCCATTTTGGCAAGTTTCACAAATTAAAGAAAATAATGGGAGCCACAAAAACATTTTTAAAATTTAAAATGAAAAACACAGCATACAAAGCTTAAATGCTTTGTGCTATGTTAACCAGGAGTCTCAGACACACGCACCGGCACACACTTTAATGTGGAAATTTGATGTTAGTGCGGCCCGCGAGTTTTGAATGAATGGCGCTTGATGGCGTCATACTTGCCAACCCTCTCATTGGCGTGATGGCACTGCTTTTGGCGCCCTCTACAGCCTGCCCAAACAGTGTACTTGCTCGACCACATGTAGAATGCAGATTCAGCTTGCTCACATAATGACAGCAAGGCGTACTAGGTCAGCAGCTACACATCTTACACTGACGGTAGCCTTATAAAACAACTTTAACACTGTTACGTTACAAATATGCGCCACACTTTGAACCCACACCAAAAAAGAATGACAAACACATTTCTGGAGAACATCTGCACTGTAACACAACATAACACAACACAACCAATACCCAGAATCCCATGCAGCCCTAACTCTTCCGCTCAACCAACGCACGGAGGTGGGGGGGGGGGGGGGGGGGGGTTGATGTGTGGGGGGATTTGGTGGTAGCGGGGGTGTATAATCTAGACCGGAAGAGTCAGGGCTGCATGGGATTCTGGGTATTGGTTGTGTTGTGTTTATGTTGTGTTACGGTGGGATGTTCTCCAGAAATGTGTTTTTCATTCTTTTTTGGTGTGGGTTCACAGTGTGGCGCATATTTGTAACGTAACAGTGTTAAAGTTGTTTGATACGGCTAACGTCAGTGTAAGCTGTGTGGCTGATGACTAAGTATGCTTTGCTGTCTCCTATGTGTCAAGTAAAAGCTACATACAACATGTGGCTGGGCTGGCACGCTGTTTGTAAATGCTATAGAGAACAATTACTACAGTGCATGTAGAGCATTCCCTTAATTTAGTAATTATTCTGAAAATAGGATTATATTTTCACTGGGAGTTATCTAGGAGAGGCACTGAGATCCATAAATCTCCTGGGAAAATCGGGGGGCTCGGGAAGTATGCAGCTGAGCCGCATCAGAGTGGTCAAAGAGCCGCATGCGGCTCCGGAGCCGCGGGTTGCCGACCCCTGAACTAGATGAACCATCTGTGGCTGTGAAGTAAACACTATTCATCAATCCATTTTCTACCGCTTGTCCCTTTCTAGTAAGGTTGTAAGTACTGTATCCAATCCAATCCACTTTATTTGCATAGCACATTTAAACAGAAATGTTTCCAAAGTGCTGCACAACAATATTAAAAACAATATTCAAATATTATCCTTAGCTGCACCAATGACTGAATAAAAACAAATGAATAAATAAATATAAAAACAATATAAAAATAAATGTGATTAAAAACTATTTTTAAGGGTAAAACCAATTAAAACAATAAATAGAAATAAAAATTTTAAAAACACAGAGGACCACACAACTCACCTACTGTTAAAAGCCAAAGAATAAAAGTGGGTCTTAAGACGAGACTTAAAACACTCCACTGTGGGAGCAGTTCGAACATGGAGGGGCAGAGTGTTCCAGAGTACAGATTCGGCTAACCCATGTGGTTCCTGTGGATGTGAACACAAGTTGTAATTACTGTAGTGACTAAATAACATAGTGACTGAAACATACATAGTAATTCATTAGGATGAATGGGGTATGTATTTATGTAAACTCTGTTGATCGTTTTTCAATTCTTTAAACACTTTTGGCCTGTACTGTATATTTGCACAACGTATCGGCTTGGTATCGCCAATACCAACCTGAATTTTACTTGGGATCGGAAAGAAAATCAAAACTGAATCAGTGTAAAACAAACTCACCCTCATATGAACTTGAATAAGAGACAAAGGTGCATATAGGTGTCCCCTTTTGGAATAAGTGTCATCCAAAATAGTTTGTTTTCAAAACGTCAAGGTTTTTGGCAGCTCTGTACATCAAAATATACACAAAGCAATTGGAAAGGTTATCTTGTAGTGTTTGGTCCACCAGGTCAGCAATGATTCAGCGGGTCAGTGGGACCTGTGTCGCCAGCAGTAGTCCAAAATATAGCTCGGTCATCTACCTGGATTCAAGCCTTATCCTGCTTTAACCTTCACCAGGTCCAAAATAACTGGACCATCTCACTACTTTATTGATATCATGTCTGAAAGGAACAACATGGTTTAGTTCATATTGAACACATGTTTACACCGGCTTGGAAAAGAGACCGGGGTTCAAAGCACGAGTGTTGTTTGTGCGTCCGACCGTGTCAAGGTGTGTGCCACTTACCACAAATACTACACCGAAGGAAGCGACCAATTACTGATGGCTTTCTTCAGACAAACATGTTATGATCCTACTAGCTGGAGGGGCGGGGGGAGTTATGCAATGCATGGCCTTGTTTATCTACTGGCCTGATAAGATGAGCCGTCACCAAGGAGACGGAAGGAACAAATAAAGGTTTTGGGTGTCAAAACAGGATAAAAACGCTGATTAGTGGCGAAACAACCTTCTGATCGTGATGAACACATGTTCTTAACGAGACCCGAGCACCACAGATGAGTCAGTGGCCGCCCTAAACAAGCTTGTTTTGCTCGCCAATCGCTTTGTTCCAAAGTCAATATTGACCGCAGACCTTGTGAACTCGCAGCCGCACACGTCAAGCGGGGTCAATACTGTTTACCGCGGCTTTGTCACAAATATTTTATACGTGTAGGCGTCCTGTCAATCAGTAACCCCCTCCGCGGAGGCATAAATAGGACTGCACGCCGGGGAGACCGGCAGAGAAAGAAACCCAAAGATGTGTGGATTACACCAGAAGATGCTGCCACTGCTGGCCTTGATGGCGGCGGCGGCCAGGTCGTCCCCGATGGTTGGACCGGAGCCCATCCGCTGCGCCCCGTGCACTCAGGAGAAACTGAACGAGTGTCCCGCCATCCCCGCCGACTGCAGGCAGGTGCTGAGGGAGCCCGGCTGTGGCTGCTGCATGGCGTGCGCCCTAGAGAAAGGGAGCTCCTGTGGGGTGCACACGGCCCACTGCGCTGAGGGCCTGCGTTGCACGCCCAGACCCGGGGAAGCCAGGCCTCTGCATGCTCTGACACGGGGCCTGGGGGTCTGCACTGAGGAGTTGGCCCAAGGTAGTCTCGGCATACTATAATAATAGTAATAATAAATACATTTAATAATAATGCCATTTAAAGTGCGTTACAAATCAAATGTTTTATTATTCAGAGGACACTGAAGGGGTCTCAGACCACAGCTCTTTGCAGTACCTTCTCGGGGACACCGCCGAGCCCCAGGAGAGCTTCAAGGCCAAAGTGAACGCCATTCGGAACAAGCTGGTGCAGCAGGTGAGAGGACAAAAAATGTTTTATTATACCTTCCCGTCGCTAACTTGCCCGCTTTGTCCACAGGGCCCGTGCCACATCGAGCTCCACGCCGCCCTGGAGGTCATAGCCAGCGCCCAGCAGACCCTGGGGGAAAAGTTCACCACCTTCTACCTCCCAAACTGTGACAAGCACGGCTTCTACAAGGCCAAGCAGGTAAGGCCTCCGCCCCCAACCCCGCTTTCATCACCGAGAACGTTGGCTTGAGCTCCATCCAATCTTCCTCCGTCCTCAGTGTGAGTCATCGCTGGTCGGACCACCCACTCGCTGCTGGTGTGTCTCCTCCTGGAACGGGAAGGTCATCCCAGGAGCCAGCGAGCTCCCCGGTGACGCCGAATGTCACCAGGAAGTCACTCACTAACACCTTCATGCAGGAATTGTAAATTATTTTATGTACGAAGATTTATTTATTCATTCCTTGTATATTCTCAACAGATTTTTAAGTTTTGCTGTTTTTCTCCTGTTCAATTGTAAATAGGGCAGCACTGTCTACATTTGTATTCCTGACTAAATAACTCCATTCCTCACAAACCACAGCTCCACGGCCCTGCCAAGCCCATTTCAGGTTTTTTTTTTTCTTTCTTTCTTTCAAATGTGGATCGCGGCGGTGCACGCCACCACCAAACAACACAGCCGCTCATTCATGCAACATGTTGACATTGTCTGAAAGCATCTTCATTTCCTCAATGGGGGATACTTTGAGCACCGCAAGTATGTGCACGTTGGCCAAACGCAAACAAATCAAGGCTCATCCGAGCTGCCTGCCAGCTTCTTCTGACATGGCCTCTTCTTACATTTGTCTACCTCAGATTACCTCTACAGTTGTTTTTTTTTACTTTTTCCAACATTTATTCTATTTATTATTATTATTTACTCTTGTGTATCTGATGTTTTCTGTGTTCCATTGTTTGTTTAAATGTATAATATAAACTACTGTGCAAACATTTCGGGCCAGTGTTGTTTTTACACCATTTTCTCTATCAGAATCCAATCAGAACACACAAATATCCATCCAACTGTACTCGGCAGTGCCATTTGTGGGATGCGGCTATTTTGCCTGCATGGTTATTTTATGCAAAAAAAATACTACTCTTGCTCTTTTACTGTACAGTCCAGCCATACATTGTGTATCATAATGTTACTTTTAACCCCCATGAATATGTGAACATATACAACTACAAAATAGAAATAATTTTATAGTGCCTTTATTATGTAAAATACTTTTGAGGCCTGCATTTTAATGTACATGCAAACTTACTTAAAAGGAGGGCTTACCACATTTGCCAAAACATATACTGTATATACATTAGGGCCATTCCACTAAATCGGTCTATTTTTCTTTTTCTTTTTTGACGAAGTGTCCAGCACATTGATTTAAATGGCATATTTAATACATGGAACACTGGGGCCTGTCCCTGCTTCCTACAATTAAAAACAATTTAAATCCTTTTTTTTTTTTACATATTTGTGTCACTCCTTATCACAACTACTTTTGAGGATTTTTTTTATTTTTATTTTTAAATTCACTTTCGTTGTGTCCCTGAGTCAAACTGGCCACTCAGTCCTGTTACCCCCTCTGGAAAATGTCACATGGTCTGCCGTTGCGTCATTGGAAAGGCCAAAAGTAAGTCCACTCTTATTTTCATATGTATGTATGTACATATATATGTATGTCAATGATATTTCATACATGATTTTAAAGTATGTGTTTGTTTGTATTTTAGAATTTTTTGGTTGAATAACTATAATGTGCTTTGTGTGCTGTGACGTATCGTTCATATTTTGCTGATTGTGTGCTAAAAACAAACTGTTACTTTCAGTCCTGTTACCCCCTCTGAAAAGTCCCATGGTTCACAGGAAGTTGCGTCAAAAGTAAAGGCCAAAAGTAAGTTAACTTTATTTTTCAGTATATTGAATATTTCATCAATGACTTTAGCTAACACTCACAATGTCGTGTGACTATAATTCATGGATATGCTGATTTTTTGCTAAAAACTACTACTTTCAGTCCTGTTACTTGTCATCGGAACAAAAGTACTGTATTCTTCGGACCTTAAGGCGCACTTAAAATCCTTTCATTTTCTCAAAAATCGCTCACAACTCAGTGCGCCTAATCTACATATTAATTCTGGTTACAACCTTGAAACTATTTTATTTGGTACATGGTGTAGTAAGTGTGACCAGTAAAAGGCAGCCACACATAAGAGATACAGAATGTATGGACTGCAGGTTGAAGCCTGTTTGATAAATATACACACAGCACTCAAAAATCTGTCAATATGTTTTAGTACGACTTTGGTAAACTACGAAGCCTTGATGGAACGCGTAGCATTACGGCTACCATAGTCAGATGTACTGTTTGAACATACGAGTAGTATTATAGTGTCTGTTTAAGCACCTCAAAATGGCACCTATTAGGAAAAAAATATTATTCGCAATATTATGCAAAACCAACATTTCTTACCTATTGGTTCCTGCTGATGTGTATTTGGGATCTGCATAAGTCCCAAACATCTGCACATCCGCCACATCCGATGACTTTAGCTAACACTCACAATGTCATGTGACTATAATTCATGGTTTTGCTGATTTTTTGCTAAAAACTTACTCCTGTTACTTTCAGTCCTGTTACTCGTCATCAAAACAAAAGTACTGTATATTTCGGATCTTAAGGCGCACTTAAAATCCTTTCATTTTCTAAAAAATCGCTGTGTGCCTCATAACTCGGTGCGCCTAATCTACGTATTAATTCTGGTTATGACCTCGAAGCAAATTTATTTGGTACATTGTGTAATAAGTGTGACCAGTAAAATGCAGCCACACATAAGAGATACAGAATGTATGGACTGCAGGTTGAAGCCTGTTCGATAAAAGACGCTAGCAAGTGCAGCAGTGTACACACAGCACTCAAAAATCTGTCAGGATGTTTTAGTACGACTTTGGTAAACTACGAAGCCACGCCGCTTGATGGAACGCGTAGCATTACAGCTACCATAGTCAGACGCACTGTGCTTCAACATACAATTATTATTATGGTGTCTAAGGACCCCGAAATGGCACCTATTAGGAAAAAAATATTATTTGCAATATTATGCAAAACCCAACATTTCTTACCTATTGGTTCCTGCTGATGTTGTGTGCAGTATTTGGAATATGCATAAGTCCCGAAAATCTGTGCACATCCGCCAATGTAGCTAGCGCCGTAGTCAAATGACTGCTCCTTTTTCTCTATCCTCTTGTGGGGCATTCATCCTTCGCTGATGCCATTTCTAATACAAAGTAGCGTACAGTTGTAACTCATATCTATCAGTAGACTCGCTGCGGAAGCGCTAAAAACTACAACAAAGATGCCGGGGAGAAGACGCAGTCAGAGTGTAGGCACGTAAATAAGACCACCCACAAAACGGCGCTCCTGAAGAGACGGTCAGAAAGCGATGGTGTGTATACATAATCTGTGCAACATTTTGACCAAAGAACCACCATTACATGTTATGTAGACCACAAAGAAGTGTTTTCCACGTAGAAAACATAATCATAATATGACCCCTTTAATGCGCCTTATAATCTGGCACGTGTTTTGTATGAAAAAAGACCCTTTCATCGATCCGGTGTGCCTTATGGTCCAAAAAACACGGTAGTCTGAAGGGGCTAATACACATTTTAAGTACCGTATTTTTTGGACCATAGGGCACACCGGATTAAAAGGCGCACTGCCGATAAGCGGGTCTATTCAGGTCTTTTTTCATACAAAAGGTGCACCGGATTATAAGGCGCATTAAAGGGGTCATATTATGATTTTTTTTCTAAATGTAAAACACTTCCTTGTGGTCTACATAACATGTAATGGTGGTTCTTTGGTCAAAATGTTGCATAGATTATGTTTTGCAGATCATCTTCAAGTCGCTTTCTGACAGTCTCTTCAGGATGCACCATTTTGTGGGCGGTCTTATTTACGTGGCTCACCTTCGACAGCGTCTTCTCCCCGTCATCTTTGTTGTAGCGGTGTAGCATGCAAGGACGGGAGTGGAAGAAGTGTCAAAAGATGGAGCTAACTGTTTTAATGACATTCAGACTTTACTTAAATCAATAACGGAGCAGCATCTCCTCATCCGTGGCTCACTAGTGCAACAACGCCGGAAATGTGTCCCGTGAAAAACCGTCTGACCGTAACTATCTAATAACCAGTGTTGGGACTAACGCGTTACAAAGTAACGCGTTACAAAGTAACGCGTTACAAAGTAACGCGTTCCTGTAACGCTGTTAGTTTCGGCGGTAACTAGTAATCTAACGCGTTATTTTTTATATTCAGTAACTCAGTTACCGTTACTACATGATGCGTTACTGCGTTACTTTTTATGTAGCATAAAGTGTTTTATCGGAGCGCTGCAGTGTCATCGTTCTGATTCTTCTTGTGTCACAAGACAGAGACGTGCGCTCTGTGTGTGTCTGGGTGTGAGTGTGGGGGGGGCGTGTCTGATCATGGCGGAGCCAGAAGTCGAGTTTGTTAACATGGAGATATTTTCACTACTTTTCTTTTGTCGAGCACAAAGGAAATAACATTTTAGTTAAATGTAAATTGTGCTTTGGATCAAAGATCCCATCTACTGCCCAAAACAGCAATTCAAATCTGCCGAAACAAGCTACATAAGCAACATGCTTCGACGAAGCTAGTAAAGAGAGACAGAGACTACAATGCCACTTCACCACCACCATTTAAGGATTAACTCTGCCTCTGCTCATCATTCAGCACTGAAGGTACACACTCTGTTAATCAATGTTCCCTCTAATTGTTCATGTGTGTGAGCAAACGCAAAACCTCCCTGAGCATTCAGTGGAACCCATGTGAGCAACATCAGACGTGCACACCGTGGCTACACCAGCAGCACACCTGTCCCAAACCTGACTAAATAACAAGTTCCATCTCCATCCATCCATCCATTTCATACCGCTTGTCTCTTTCGGGGTTGCGGGGGGTGCTGGAGCCTATCTCAGCTGCATTCGGGCGGAAGGCGAGGTACACCCTGGACAAGAACCTACCTCATCGCAGGGCCAACACAGATAGACAGACAACATTCTCTTATTACTATAATCAAATGACAGCAGTCATTTCCATGAGGTTATTTTCTAATATAAGTGTTTAGGCCCACTTAGAATGACAATAACAAAAAATATTGTTTTTCATGAACTGTGTACTTGTATTGTTTGTCTGGGTGGAGGTCCTGCTTTGGAAATAATTTGTACCCCTTTCAGACATTGCATTTAGTTCCCATTAAAACATTCACATGTTGCACAATGAGATGTAAGCAGGGGATCATGTGTACATTCCTGCAACTTCCTGTTTGTAAAAAATATATTTTTAATAGTATTTATTTAATATACTAACAGCATTTCATGATTAATATTTATAAATGAAGATTCCTAATAAATGACACTAGAATAAGCACACATTTGATTAGTAAATCATAGTGTAATGACCTGGAATGACACTTTATGTGTGGTGTTGGAGTTGTCCAACTTTTTGTGTGGCTGTAAACGCATCACTGGCTAAGTGCCATATGTGCATGTGTTGGCGCAAGTGAGAAAGAGCGAGCGGCTGCTGTTGATCTAACAAAGTTGCTTTTGGTCTGGTTTGTACTGCAGAAAATGACCACTTTTGCTAGATATAATTTTTTTTACTAATGTTTTGGTGATGTGTTTATGGCCGAGTTTTGCTCAGTAAAGTGATGGATGGAATTCATGTCCTCAAAGCGTCTCGACAGACGTTACAATATTTGAACAATGATGACGAAAACTGTTTTCTCTGTCGTGTCCGTGTGTCAAATTGTTATGCGCTTATTTTTTTATTTGATTTTGTGCGTGGCATAGATTTGCTGTGCGCAGAGGACACTTGAGCTGTGCGAAATTGCACAGGCGCGCACCTTAGAGGGAACATTGCTGTCAATTCTCTTATATACTCTTTCATTCTAGACTTCTAGAGTGTTTGATTATCACATCACTCTAAATGTATAGACTATAAAGTTCACAAACATAAAGAGGGATCTTAGTGGGCCAGGCCAATCTTTCCTTATCTCTAAACTAATACTGGGGAAATGTGTAGAGTGTTCTGGGCTTCAGACATGATTTTGTGTCAGAATTCCTTGAGGAAAAAATGCCTGGTTAGGCTTTGTGTATGTAGTGTAAACCTTCCTTGGTTTTCAGCTATGTTGTTATTATGCTATTTGTTACTTATGTATGTTATGTTGCAGCTATTTCAAATAGTTTTGTCAATTTGTTCTGGCGACAAATTGGCCCTTGGAAACATATCTTTGTCTTTGTGTGTTGTATGTAGACCATGCACATTGCTTAGCAGAGTTCAGTGATGCAAATGCATGTCAAATTGATCAACACATTGCATTATTCTCCAGTGCAATAACAGTACTGAAATGAAGGCTAAAAGGGCATTAATGGGAGCTTTAAAAAAAAAAGTAAGAAAAAAAAGAAGTAACTAGTTACTTTTCACAGTAACTCATTACTTTTTGGTGTAAGTAACTGAGTTACTTTTGAAATAAAGTAACTAGTAACTGTAACTAGTTACTGGTTTTCAGTAACTAACCCAACACTGCTAATAACTAAAGTTCCGTGGGTGAATAATGTAAACTCACTACACCAGTTTGTTTTAGTGCTTTCATAGCGAGTTTACCGACAGATATACTGTAAGTAAGAACTTTACCCTACTTTATATTAGAAATGGCAACAGCAGAGTGTGAATGTCCCATAACAAGAAGTTAGAGAAAAAGAAGAAGCTTATCGACTACGGAATCGGCACAGACTGCAGTAGAAGATGTGCGCAAATTTTCAGGACTTATGCAGACCTTAAATACACATCAGCAGGTACCAGAAGGTAAGGAAAAGTTGGTTTTACGTAATATTGGGAAACAAAACGCCAGATAATATGTCTGCTAATGGGTGCCATTTTGCGGTCCTTATCCTCACACCATAGTAATACTTGTATCTCTGACTACGGTAGCCGTAATGGGCCGACAATCCATCAAGCGGTGCGGCTTCAAAGTCGTACTAAAACATTTTGATGGATTTTTGAGCGCCGTGTGGAATGTTCTTTATTTTCAATAGACCATTTAAAGTTTTGGTGTTTACTGGCGTCATATTGCAGTCTACACGTATCTCTTATGTGTGATTGCCATCTACTGGTCACACTTATCATTACACCATGTACCAAATAAAATTGCTTCGAGGTCGGTAAGCACAACCAGAATTATTCCGTACATTAGGCGCACCGAGTTATAAGGTGCACTGTCGATTTTTGAGAAAATGAAACCATTTTAAGTACGCCTTATAGTCTGAAAAAATACGGCAATTTATTTTAAGAGTTTTAACAAGTCAATAGCACTGATTTGGTCTAATGGCCCGTTAAATCTAAAATAATAAAAACACACACGAGACATGAAATTCTTACAAACATGAATATCTTTGTTGAGAAATGGATGAATAAAATGTCTTTTTACTTCCATGATGACCCAGAAAAACTGCACCCGTGACCCATTTCGGGTCCTGAAGCCACAACTTGGGAACACCCACCTGACTGATCAGGACGACGATGATGTATTTCTGTGTTTAAGGAAGCAAACCTTGAAAGCATAAACAAAGTAATGCCTACACTGAGAGAATGCATGTTTATAATAATAATAATAATGATGTGCATCTCTCTCTCTCTCTCTCTCTCTCTCTCTCAGCTGTCGAGATCAATTACTCGAGGTGAGTCTTTGTCAGGAGAGTTTGTGAAGAATCCATCGTCTTTTCAACAAGCCGAACCGTCTTGACCCGTCTCCCGATATCCTCAGCGTCTCTGGTTGTTTACGGATCTTGTTTACAGGCTCCTATTGGCTCTCTGAGTGGTAATGCCGGGCGACTCCTCGCTCCCTCCCATCGAAACCTGGCAGAGGCTGCCCGAATTTGTCCACGCACCAACAGAAGCCTCGCTTTCTGCCCTTGGACGGACGGCACTGCGAGTGAAGAGGAGGGACAGGAAAGGTGAATGTGCAGCATTATGGGAGCACTTTAGTCAATGAAGGAGAACGGCGATAGTTAGGCGGCATTAATGGGCAGATTGTGCCCGAGTGGACGCAGCCTTGGTATTTTCAGCTACTTTTATGGTCTGCCTCCTGTTACGCACACATATAGAGGCCTTAAAGGTAAACAGAAACCTGCTCAAATATTTGCTTAGGGACGTTCGTGAACAACTGAGAACCGAGATCTATTTTCAGGAGCCGGTGGCAGCACGAATCATCTGTTGCTGATTATACCCCACAGCTCCAAATTATGGGTACTACAAATGACTTACAGAGTCTGCGTGGAGAAACCCGAGGGCTGTTATTTTACTGCCAATTTTACTAAAGGTCAACCTCCGCTGGAGTAAAACGTGCATCCGCCGTGTCCAAGGGCGCTGATCGGCATCCCGTATAATCCCTGGTTCGTAGCGCATGCATCGCGACAAGAAGTGTTTTGCAGACCGGTGGATGCTATTAAGGGGTGGCCCGGCTCCACATGTCCAAATCAGGCTGGCCCACATGAAAAGTCAGCCACTCCTTGAAGCGCCCCGAGGGCTGTGGAACAGTCCTCTGCGTCCGCTCGGCGTAAACAAAGACAATGAGGCTGGCGTTCGCGTGGCTGCTCAAGCCATGATTGCGGGTCAAAGGAGAACGCGGCCATTAAGCAGGAGGCTATGCAATACGTGGGGCCTTAAGTGCCTCCATATGAACGCGTCAGAGCCGCTCATTTATTACAGAGGGACGCGAGAGGAGGAGGAGGGGGTAGATGGCTGCCGCTCTATTTCTGGGCCCTCACTTCTGAAAAGTCCAGCAATTATGGGGCGAGTACGTCGGGTGCCGGCGGCCACCTTGACGTCTGTCTCGCTGGAAAAGGTTCCCCGGCGTCGGCAGGGCCACTGAGGGTTTGGGCCCTGTGGTTTGGTGTCTCCAGTGCCAGTGTGGCTCGGGGTCTACCTCACTCAGTACGGCGGTGCAATGATGAGGCTCTAATAACTACCGATGAATACAGGAGGGCAGATTCACGTCTATAATTGGTGCTGCTGCAGTTTGACTCACTGCGCTCCCAATCTTTATTCATGCGGCGTGCACTCGGCGAGACGCCGACGCTTCCTTGTGAAAATACTCAAACTTGTTTTGAGACGCTGTTCGATAAAAACAAAGAGGAGGAGCGGACATGTTACAATATTTCGCGTCATTTCTATGCACTGCTTTCTTCTCCAGGGTTTCCGTGTGGCATTAAAAAGCATAAAAAAATATTAAATGGATTTTGCAAAAATCAAGGCTTTAAATGGCATTGAAAAGCCTTAAAAGGGACGTCCATGTTTTTAAGAGTAAGCTTAAGACCCGCCTTTTTGATTTGGCTTTTACCTAATATTCATTATTTTACTTTTTATCTTATTAGTTATGCAATATTTTATTTAGTTCTATTAGGGTTGTCTCAATACCAATATTTTTGTACCGGTACCAAAATGTATTTCTATACTTTTCGATGCTTTTCAAAACTTTTCTAAATAAAGGGGACCACAAAAAAATTGCATTATTGGCTTTATTTTAATAAAAATCTTAGGGTACATTAAACATATGTTTCTTATTGCAATCGAAGAATTTCGTCCTTAAATAAAATAGTGAACATACTAGACAACTTGTCTTTTAGTAGTAAGTAAACGAACAAAGGGTCCTAATTAGTCTGCTGACGTATGCAGTAAAATATTGTGTCATTTATCATTCTATTATTTTGTCAAAATTATAAAGGACAAGCTGTAAAAATCGATTATTAATCTACTTGTTCATTTACTGTTAATATCTGCTTATTTTCCGTTTCAACATGTTCTATCTATACTTCTGTTAAAATGTAATAATCACTTATTCTTCTGTTGTTTGGATGCTTTACATTAGTTTTGGATGATATCACAAATTTAGGTTTCGATCCGATACCAAGTAGTTACAGGATCATACATTGGTCATAATTTAAGTTCTCGTGTGTCCAGGGACTTATTTCCTGAGTTTATGAATATAATATTTTGTGAAGATAAAAAATATTGATGTAATCTTAGTAGTATCGACTAGATACACTCTTGTACTTGGTATCATTTCAGGGGATGTCAGGTGTAGATCCACCCAAGCCGTTTGTTTACATTGTGACGCCGGTGAGCTATTGTATCCACCTACGGTGAGTAGTGGAGCTTGTTTAGCTATTCCTCGTCCTGCAGGGATGATTAGTGGGAGGATTAGTGATTTAGAAGTAGCTAAAACACTGCTGATTGCGGATTGACATTAGCCGCTAACTAGCTAGCAATGTTTTAAAGTACCTCTTCCTGAGGGCGTTTCAGTGTTATAACTTCACCTTCATTGTTAGTTTTTAAGCCAAAATGTGTCCATTCTCCCTTTTCTGTCTACACACTGTGTCTGGTTGTAAGTACTACGTGATTGTGCGCTGCCGAACATGCTCCTCTGCTCGTAAAACCAGCATTGTCACGACATGGCAACGTGCCATCATGCCGGTAAAAAAAAATATATGGCTAACTGTGTTACAGGTGCTGTATATTAATTTCATTTGTATATTTTTTATTTATTTATTTATGATTTGTTTTCATTTTTGTTCATCTTCATATGTCTTACTTGTATTTTATCCTTTGTCTCTTCTCATGGTTCTTACTATTTTACAAGTTTTATTATTTTAACTTTCAAACGTTCCTCAGAGGGAGCCATCTGGGGTTATCGGCCGTGCTGTGGGGGCGCTTTGTGTCAGCGTCCTGGTGCAGATGGCTCCTGTGATAGTGTTTACTCACCTGTCTCCACTGTACTCATTCATTTGTTCGTATTGTTGCATATGTGTGTGTTTGTCTTTGGTATCTGTGTACGTGCGTGCGTATGTGATAATGGTGGATATGGGTCATCGGGGTATTGTTTTCAACTTTGTAAAGCACTTTGCGTTGCATTTATTTAATGTATGAAAAGCGCTTTATAAATAGTTTGATTGATTGATTGATTTAAAAAATTCATTAGATTGCAATTGGTAACAAAAAAGACAACAAAACAAACCACCCAGTTTTCCAATTGGGGGGAAAAAAGTGCAATTCACGATGTTCAATATTTACTGAATATTTTCTAAGAAAGATTGAGTCTACTTTATTATTTGTTTACCTATTTAGGATAATTAAGTGACCTTCCAATTACAATAGTTAAAATATTACAGTAATTAAGTGTGTTTTTGTGTTTAAAAGGTTTACTCGCTTTATTAGTATATTTTAGGATTACATGTGTGCTTAATTTGGCTAACCTTTCAACTATTCAACATTATTATTGCTAAATGCTTATAAGTTTGTCCAGGCAGACAATTGTATGCTTTTTAAATATTGATAATAACGATCTGCAGTAGGACATGGGCGTTAAAAATGTTTTAAGTTGCATTAAAAAGCATTCAATTAGATTTGCTGATACCTGCAGAAATCCTGTTCTCTAAATGTACTTTTGTGCCGTACCTGTTTTTTCTTATAGAAGCCCTTCTTGTCACAGTTTGGTATGCGGAAACCACGGGGGTTGAGGGTGTCTGTAATCTTCAGGCTGCTGAGAATGCTCTCGATCTCTCGCCGACAGGGACCCTGCACAACAGATAAGCATTTACTGTATCTTCTCTCAACATTGTCACAGATATGCCGATTAAGTGGCTGTATCTGATCTTTGTTGTGTGTACATGTGCAGTGTTTCCAAGTGACCCATAGCTGCTATGACTGTGTTTACATTTACTGAACTTGCAAAGCAACCACATTCCATGTCGACAACTGCTGTCGACATTAGGCAGTGACAACACACATTTGTACACCTCCATGTAATGTAAACCACAATATATCATATTTGGATCATATTTCATCGCCTGGTAGCCTCGAGACCATATTGCTTGGATTCACATGACGTCACGTCTTGCTGGTTAAATACTGTATGGTGGTGGTCAAGCCAGCGTCTGTTCTCAATGGGTACGAGGCGCCATTTCGCCGTTCTCGAAAAAAAATGGCCTTATGCTTGCCTTCTTTTCGGCTTTACAAACCGTTCGAATCGGGAAAAGGATAAACATTATTGACATTCACACTTTACTTAAATGAATAACGGAGCAGCATCTCCTCATCTGTGGCTCACTAGTGCAACATCAACGCCAGAAATGTGTCCCGTGAAAAACCGTCCAACCAGAACTCTCTATTAACTAAAGTTCCGTGGGTGAATTATGTAAACTCACTACAGTTTTTAGCACTTTGATAGCTAGTCTACCGACAGATATAAGTAAGAACTTTACGCTACTTTATATTAGAAATGGCAACAGCGGAAGATGAATGTCCCATAACAAGAAGATTGACAAAAATAATACGTTTATCGACTAAGGCGTTGGCACGGACTACAATGGCAGACTCGCGCAAATTTTCAATACTTATGCAGATCCCAAATACAGATTTGCAGGTACCAGAAGGTAAGAAAAGTTGGTTGGCATAATATTGCAAAACAAAACGGCAGGTAATGTCTGCTAATAGGTGCCATTTTGCGGTCCTTATACATACACCATAATAATACTTATATGTTTAATGCGCCGACAATCCATCAAGCGGCGCGGCTTCATAGCTTACCGAAGTCGTACTAAAAATATTTTGACAGATTTTTGAGCGCCGTGTGTAATGTTCTATATTCTCAATGGAACAATTAAAGTTTTGGTGTTGTTTACTGGGCAGCACAGTGGCAGAGGGATTAGTGTGTCTGCCTCACAATATGAAGGTCCTGAGTAGTCCTGGGTTCAATCCCGGGCTCGGGATCTTTGTGTGTGGAGTTTGCATGTTCTCCCCGTGACTGCGTGGGTTCCCTCCGGGTACTCCGGCTTCCTCCCACCTCCAAAGAAATGCACCTGGGGATAGGTTGATTGGCAACACTAAATTGGCCCTAGTGTGTGAATGTGAGTGTGAATGTTGTCTGTCTATCTGTGTTGGCCCTGTGATGAGGTGGCGACTTGTCCAGGGTGTACCCCGCCTTCCGCCCGATTGTAGCTGAGATAGGCTACAGCACCCCCCGCGACGCCGAAGGGAAAAAGCGGTAGAAATGGATGGATGTTGTTTACTGGCATATCTCTTATGTGTGACTGCCATCTACTGGTCACACTTATCATTACACCATGTACCAAATATAATAGCTTCGAGGTCGGTAAGCACAACCAGAATTATGCCATACATTATGCGCACCGGGTCCATTTTTGAAAACAAATTTAAGGATTTTAAGTGTGCCTTATAGTCCGAAACATACGGTAATTGAGCGGAAGAGTGCAAGATTGTAGGAAAGGACAACGACAAAAGGGGCTCCCGAACATAGCACTCCAGTTCAAGGGAGCAGAGTCAAAGAACGCGTGAGTTTGCAGTGATCACATAAAATGTTTGTTTGATATACAGTACTTTAACTTTTATTATTTCCCATTGAAGTATTATCTTGGTAATATTTGTATTTTAACAAACAGAAACCAGAAAGTCAGGGTCAATGATACTTTATCTGGAAAGGTATTTCTTCATCTACCGTCTTGTTTATTTTCTACACCAGGGGTGTCAAACTTGCTTTCATTGAGTACCACACAGCAGTCTTGGCTGCCATTAGAGGGCCGCTTGTAACAGTAAATAATTAATGAATTTGCCTATGAATTGAAATATTTTACTTTTTTTAACGTAAATAGTAAAAAAAAATATATGGATTTTACCAATGTTTTTACAGAAAAAAACTGTCAGCTTAGTTGCCAGACTTTTACTGTAAAATATATGCTGGGGGTTTTTTATTATTTTTACAACATATTAGTATAAATAGAAATACAGTACCACTGTTTAAAGGCCTACTGAAATGAATTTTTTTTATTTAAACGGGGATAGCAGATCTATTCTATGTGTCATACTTGATCATTTCGCGATATTGCCATATTTTTGCTGAAAGGATTTAGTATAGAACAACGACGATAAAGATTGCAACTTTTGGTATCTGATAAAAAAAAGGCTTGCACCTACCGGAAGTAGCGTGACGTAGTCAGTTGAACATATACGCAAAGTTCCCTATTGTTTACAATGATGGCCGCATGAAGTGAGAGAGATTCGGACCGAGAAAGCGACAATTTCCCCATTAATTTGAGCGAGGATGAAAGATTTGTGGATGAGTAAAGTGCAAGTGAAGGACTAGTGGGGAGTTGAAGCTATTCAGATAGGGAAGATGCTGTGAGAGCCGGGGGTGACCTGATATTCAGCTGGGAATGACTACAACAGTAAATAAACACAAGACATATATATACTCTATTAGCCACAACACAACCAGGCTTATATTTAATATGCCACAAATTAATCCTGCATAAAAACACCTGCGTGTTTGTTATGCTAGCTCCTAGCTCCTCTGCTAGCTCCTAGCTCCATAGAACACGCCAATACAATTCAAACACCTGATCAACACACACAATCACTCAGCCCAAAAGACCGTTTACTTAACCCAAGGTTCATAAAGCTTATATATTTTTAAAAAGTTACGTACGTGACGCGCACATACGGTCAAGTTATCGAATGTTTAGCAGCCAAGGCTGCATACTCACGGTACCTGATATTCAGCTGGGAATGACTACAACAGTAAATAAACACAAGACATATATATACTCTATTAGCCACAACACAACCAGGCTTATATTTAATATGCCACAAATTAATCCTGCATAATAACACCTGCGTGTTTGTTATGCTAGCTCCTAGCTCCTCTGCTAGCTCCTAGCTCCATAGAACACGCCAATACAATTCAAACACCCGATCAACACACACAATCACTCAGCCCAAAAGACCGTTCACCTAACCCAAGGTTCATAAAGCTTATATATTTTTAAAAAGTTACGTACGTGACGCGCACTTACGGTACGGTACGTGTTATGCTAGCTCCTAGCTCCTCTGCTAGCTCCTAGCTCCATAGAACACGCCAATACAATTCAAACACATGATCAACACACACAATCACTCAGCCCAAAAGACCGTTCACCTAACCCAAGGTTCATAAAGCTTATATATTTTAAAAAAGTTACGTACATACGCAAAAAAAAAGCCAAAGCTGCATACTCACAGTAGCACGTCTGCGTCTTTGTCATCCAAATCAAAGTAATCCTGGTAAGAGTCTGTGTTGTCCCAGTTCTCTACAGGCGTCTGTGTATCCAAATCAAAAGTCCTCCTGGTTAGAGTCTCTGTTATCCGAGTTCTTCCATCTTGACTGCATCTTTCGGGAATGTAAACAAAGAAGCGCCGGCTGTGTACTGTTGTGGCTGACTACGTTCGAAAAATACGTCCATTTCGCACCGACAACTTTCTTCTTTGCTTGCTTGGCTTCCTTCTCCATAATGCAATGAACATGATTGAAACAGATTCACGAACACAGATGTCCAGAATACTGTGGAATTATGAAATGAAAACAGAGCTTTTTCATATTGGCTTCAATGTGGAAGGCATACCCGTGTTCGTCGGGCTACGTCACGCGCATACGTCATCCTCAGAGGCGTTTCGAACCGGAAGTTTAGCGGCAAATTTAAAATGTCACTTTATAAGTTAACCCGGCCGTATTGGCATGTGTTATAATGTTAAGATTTCATCATTGATATATAAACTATCAGACTGCGTGGTCGGTAGTAGTGGGTTTCAGTAGGCCTTTAATTAAATTTTGGCAACTCAGCTGCCAGTTTTTTTACCATAATAAAATGTGGTTCCATAAAATCTTCAACCGTGGATTTTACAGTAAAAAAAAAAAAAACACAAAAAAAAAACTGACAGCTCGGTCAACAGAATTTTACTGCAAAAAAACTAACATTGGTATTTGTTTTTCAAACTTACAGTACCGGTAATATGCTGTAAAAACCTCCCTAAGTTTTACAGTAAAATCTATTGGTCATTTTTATAGTGTACAATTTGATGGATAACTTGCTTTGAAATCATAAGTTAAGCAGATGTTTAAGTATTTATTTGAATTTTGACCAAAAAAGTTAGATAATATAATATTTGTTGCAATATTGGACACTATTTTTTCCCAGTCAAACTAGATTAAAAAAACGAATGCCTTTAGTAAGAAAATAAGAAAGTAAAGAAAGAAAATATAAGGTATTTTATTGACACAGTATTTCCAGGCTTTTGCGGGCCATATAAAATGACGTGGAGGGCCAGATCTGGCCCACAGGCCTTGAGTTTGACACCTGTGGTCTACACAAATGTGTCAGAGTACATGTGACAACAGGACTAAAATCAAATATGGTGAAGATCCAGTAATTGTTGGTTTGTTCAATGGATGTGCTCGTCGTTGTAGTTTGTTTACTTGGACGCATCCTCGCAAGACGCGTAGTTGAATCATGAAATGCAACCTCACCCGAGCAAAAACGATGCATATTTATCCGGGAGAGTCCTGATACCAACTTCCTTGACCTAGCCACACACAAAGAAGTTGTAGACCGCCATGCTTTTCCAAGTTTCCGTCTGTTTTGTCGTGTAGAAGGACGTCTGCAGCACAAAGTAGTTCAATATGTCTGGGGAAACTCCACCGACAAATGATCCTTAATATCACTCGACAAATTTTTTTTTTTTGATAAAGTATAAGGATCTATTCCATTGAGTAGTTAGATTTTTTGCTCGTATCTGCTTTTTGCAGAAAGATCTAGGCCCTTTGCGTACTCGGATAGTTCGAGAGCACTGCTTGCTGCACAGTAACCATACTGGTTTGATTGACCACCGTTTTTTTCCATTTCCGGGAAGTAGTCACGTGACAAGATACAAGCTATTTAAGGGTCTGCACCTAGGGTACCATAGTTAATGTTATGTGTATTCCTACTGTGCTATGTTTGGACCATATTCAATGGTCTGTCCATGCATACATATTTAATGGTTTGAGCACCTGTAATGTTCTATATTTAATGTTCTACAAACCTCTAATGTACATTACTTGGATCATATCTAATCTATCCACCTCTTGGACTTATTTATTGGTCTGAGCGCCTGTAATCGTCCATGTTTTGACCATATTGATAGTCTGTGCACCTGTGATTCTTTATATTGCGACCATTTTTAATGGTGTGTGCACTGTACCATTCTATATAACAACCACATTGAATGGTCTGCTATAACATACTGTGTTTAATGGTTGAGCACTTGTAATGTTCTATAGCAGTGGTCCCCAACCACCGGGCCGTGGTCCGGTACCGATCCGTGGACCGATTGGTACCGGGCCGCGGCCGCACGAGAAATGAAAAAAATATATATATATATATTTTTATTTTTATTTTTTTAAATTAAATCAACATAAAAAACACAATATATACATTATATATCAATATAAATCAATACAGTCTGCAACATACATGATTGTCCATTAACCCCCCCCCCCTCCCCCCCCTCCCCAGTCCGTGGGACAAATTTTCAAGCGATGACCGGTCCGCAGCTACAAAAAGGTTGGGGACCACTGTTCTATAGTACGACCAAATGAAATGGTCTGGGCACCTGTAACATTCTACAAAACCCAAAACGAGTGAAGTTGGCACTTTGTGTAAATGGTAAATAAAAACAGAATACAATGATTTGCTAATCCTTTTCAACTTATATTCAGTTGAATAGACTGCAAAGACAAGATATTTAATGTTCGAACTGAGAAACTTCGTATTTTTTTTGCGAATAATCATTAAATCAGAATTTAATGGCAGCAACATCTTGCAAAAAAGTTGGCACAGGGGCATTTTCACCATTGTGTTACATGGCCTTTCCTTTGACAACACTCAGTAAACATTTGGGAACGAAGGAAACCAATTTTTGAAGCTTTTCAGGTGGAATTATTTCCCACTCTTGCTTGATGTACAGCTTTAGTTGTTCAACAGTCCAGGGTCTCCGTTGTGATATTTTAGGCTTCATAATGCGCCACACATTTTCAATGGGAGACAGGTCTGGACTACAGGCAGGCCAGTCTAGTACCCACACTCTTACTAAGAAGCCACGTTGTTGTACCATGTGCATAATCTGGCTTGCCATTGTCCTGCTGAAATAAGCAAGGGCGTCCATGAAAAAGACTTTGCTTGGTTGGCAACATATGTTGCTCCAAAACCTGTATGTATCTTTCAGCATTAATGGTGCCTTCACAGATGTGTAAGTTACCCATGCCTTGGGCACTAATACACCCCCATACCATCACAGATGCTGGCTTTTGAACTTTGCACCTATAACAGTCCGGATGGTTCTTTTCCTCTTTGGTCCGGAGGACACGACGTCCACAGTTTCCAAGAACAATTTGAAATGTGAACTCGTCAGACCACAGAACACCTTTCCACTTTGCATCAGTCCATCTTGGATGAGCTCGGGCCCAGCGAAGCTGGCGGCGTTTCTGGGTGTTGTTGATGAATGGCTTTCGCTTTGCATAATAGAGTTTTACCTTGCACTTATAGATGTAGCGACCAACTGTAGTTACTGACAGTGGTTTCCTGAGCCCATGAGGTGATATCCTTTACACACTGATGTCGGTTTTTGATGCAGTACCGCCTGAGGGATCAAAGGCCACGGGCATTCAAAGTTACGTGCAGGGATTTCTCCAGATTCTCTGAACCTTTTGATGATATTACGGACCGTAGATGGTGAAATCCCTAAATTCCTTGCAATAGCTTGTTGAGAAATGTTGTTCCTAAACTGTTCGACAATTTGCTCACGCATTTGTTCACAAAGTGGTGTCCCTCGCCCCATCCTTGTTTGTGAATGACTGAGCATTTCATGGAAGCTGCTTTTATACCCAATAATGGCACCCACCTGTTCCCAATTAGCCTGTTCACATGTGGGATGTTCCAAATAAGTGTTTGATGAGCATTCCTCAACTTTCTCAGTCTTTTTTGCCACTTGTGCCAGCTTTTTTGAAACATGTTGCAGGCATCAAATTCCATATGAGCTAATATTTGCAAAAAATAACAATGTTTCTCAGTTCGAACGCTAAGTATCTTGTTTTTGCCGTGCATTCAATTGAATATATGTTGAAAAGGATTTGCAAATCATTGTATTCTGTTTTTATTTACCATTTACACAACGTGCCAACTTCAGTGGTTTTGTGTTTTGTACTATATAATGACCATATTGAATGGTCTGTGCACCTAAAGGACATGTTTAAGTGTCGGAGCACCTGTAACTATACTATATTTAGACCATATTTAATGGTCTGTGAATGTCTAAAGCAGTCGTTCTCAAACTTTTTCACCAAGTACCACCTTAGAAAAAACTTGGCTCTCCAAGTGCCACCATAATGACCAACATTAAAATACAGTAGCATAGTAGGTTTATGTTTTCATTAAAAACAAGGCAGATGTTTCATTTAACAAGTGAATTTAATGTTTTGGGAACTGTCACATTACACGCAGATTGAACAGTAACACTGTGTTTGAATATAGCAAAATAAAACATTGTACTTTAATCAAGTGATTTTTTTGGCATACTATTAGATGAAGCCACAGTTTGAGAATCACTAGTCTAGACCAGATTTAATGTTCTTTGCACCCAGTGTACTATATTTAGAGACCATATTTAATGTTCTGCAAACCTATAATGGACTACACTTAGATCATATTTAATGGTCTGTCCAACTTTAGACAATATTTAATGGTGTTTGCACCTAATGTACTATATTTAGACCACATTTAACGGTGTGTCCACTTTTAGGCCATATTTAGTAGTCTGTACACCTCTAACGCACTGTAACACAGGTGTGAAACTCAAGGCCCGGGGGCTAGACCTGGTTTGCGAAAGCCTTGAAATACTATGCGGCAAAAAAGTTATCTTTTCTTATTAAATGTATTTGTTCTATTTGGACATATCTTGCATATCTTTTAAAGTATTATCTAATAATGCAACAAATATAATACTATATCATACGTTTCAAACGTTTTTTAATAAAAATAAATATAACAATAAATATCTGCTCGACTTATGATTTCAAAGCAAGTTATTTGTAAAAATTACAATATCTTTTATGGTCAAAAACTGGCAGCTCAGTTGCCAGAATTTTACTGTAAAAAACAAACAAACAATAGTACCGATTTTTCATTTACAGAAATGTGGCTCTAAAACCATCGTAAATTATACGGTGAAATTGTGGCAACTGAGCTGCCAGTTTTTTTGTTACTGCAAAAAAACTGCAGGGTTTTTTTTAGAGTATGTAAAAAATTTTAAAAAATATTATTCAAATGCATAGGCAATTGTATAATATCATGAGGCGAATCCTATACATTTATATTCATAAATTATTATTCACGGTTACAAGCGGCCCTTTGATGGCAGCCATAACTGTGATGTGGCCCTCAGTGAAAATGAGTTTGACACCTCTCCTTTACTGGAGTTAGACCGGGGGTCGGCAACCCGCATGAGGCTCTCTAGAGCCGCCCTAGTGGCTCACAGGAGCTTTTTCAAAAATGTATAAAAATGGAAAAAGATGAGGGGGAAAAAGTATATTTTTAGTTTTAATATGGTTTCTGTAGGTCCTACAGAAACCATATTAAAACCAAAAATTAGGAAGGTTTGTGTCATGTTTGTCCTCCTACAGTGTAGGAGGACAAACATGACACAAACCTTCCTAACTGTTCCCACTGTTTATATTAAACATGCTTCACTGATCCAGGTATTTGGCAAGCGCCATTTTGTCTTACTAATTTCGGCGGTCCTTGAACTCACCGTAGTTTGTTTGCATGTACAACTTTCTCAGACGCTGCCAGAGAAAGACGTGTTTTATGCCACTCCTTCTTTGTCGCATTTTGTCCACCAAACGTTTTATGCTGTACGTGAACAAACATGAGCTTTGTTGATGTTATTGACTTGTGTGAAGTGCTAATCAGGCATATTTGGCCACTGCATTACTGCAAGTTAATCAATGCTAACATGCTATTTAGGCTAGCTGTATGTACATATTGCATCATTATGCCTCGTTTGTAGGTAAATTTTAGTTAATTTAATTTCCTTTACTTTCAGTATTGTCTCTGTTTATTTTATGTATATTTTTATGTCTCATGACACATTATCTTTGTGTAATATTGGCTGCATTTCTGATAGTTGTTTGCCAAGTTGATCCAGACCACAGCAAACTGTACCCAGCTTGCAAATCATTTAATAAGTCCATTAGAAGAAAACAGCCTTCAGTTTTCTTTAACTTGGACCGACACATCTATTTCTTTTCCAGGAGTTATCTCACCCTCTGAGAAGCCTCCGTTTTACTAATGTTTTCCAATGTTGTAAAAATGTGTAACATAAATATTAGATTTCAAAATTTTTGTCAACGAAGATTAGCGTCAGCCTGCGACACATACAGTAAACATTTTGATAGTAGGCTATTAAAGCTGATATAGACACTTAAGTTGCCTTCGTTACAACACTTAAATAAGGCTTTTAAAGGCCTACTGAAATGAGATTTTCTTATTTAAACGGGGATAGCAGATCTATTCTATGTGTCATACTTGATCATTTTGCGATATTGCCATATTTTTGCTGAAAGGATTTAGTAGAGAACATCGACAATAAAGTTCGCAACTTTTGGTCCCTGATAAAAAAGCCTTGCCTGTACCGGAAGTAGCGTGACGTCACAGGTTGTGGAACTCGTCACATCTGCACATTGTTTACAATCATGGCCACAAGCAGCGAGAGCGATTCGGACCGAGAAAGCGACGATTTCCCCATTAATTTGAGCAAGGATGAAAGATTTGTGGATGAGGAAAGTGAGAGTGAAGGACTAGAGGGCAGTGGAAGCGATTCAGATAGGGAAGATGCTGTGAGAGGCGGGTGGGACCTGATATTCAGCTGGGAATGACTAAAACAGTAAATAATCACAAGACATATATATACTCTATTAGCCACAACACAACCAGGCTTATATTTAATATGCCACAAATTAATCCTGCATAACAAACACCTCCCCCCTCCCGTCCATATAACCCGCCAATACAATTTAAACACCCGCACAACACACTCAATCCCACAGCCCAAAGTACCGTTCACCTCCCCAGAGTTCATACAGCACATATACAGTATTTCCCCAAAGTTACGTACGTGACATGCACATAGCGGCACGCACGTACGGGCAAGCGATCAAATGTTTGGAAGCCGCAGCTGCGTACTCACGGTAGCGCGTATGGTAAAGCTTGATTTGTCATCGTTCGGGAATGTAAACAATGAAACACCGGCTACGACGTAGCCGCTACGTGTTTGTGTTGCTGCAGCCGGCCACTAATACACCGCTTCCCACCTACAGCTTTCTTCTTTGCTATCTCCATTGTTCATTAAACAAATTACAAAAGATTCACCAACACAGATGTCCAGAATACTGTGGAATTTTGCGATGAAAACAGACGACTTAATAGCTGGCCACAATGGTGTCCCAAAATGTCCGCTACAATCCGTGACATCACGCGCAAACGTCATCATACCGAGACGTTTTCAGCAGGATATTTCGCGGGAAATTTAAAATTGCACTTTACTAATCTAACCCGGCCGTATTGGCATGTGTTGCAATGTTAAGATTTCATCATTAATATATAAACTATCAGACTGCGTGGTCGGTAGTAGTGGGTTTCAGTAGGACTTTAATTTGTAAATTTGGTCCAATATGGCTCTTTCTCAATATTTTAAATTGCAGACCCCCGAGTTAGACGATATGAAATGGTCTGGGCTTTCACTGTAGTTTTGATTTGAAGCGAGTGTTTTTTAAACGTGAGCACTACATTATCAGGGTTGTTTTGTGCAGACATACACATGTATACATCATGGATTAGGTTATTTGAGTGACGTTAGGTTCACATTGACAAGGCAGATAGCAGAGCTTCATCCACATTTGTAGACATCCCGATTGTATCACTTGTACCATTTGACGTTACGTGCCCTGTGATTGACTTATGACCATTTCAGGGTGCAGTCCACCTTTTTCCTGAAGTCAGCTTGGATAGGCTCGAGCTCCCTGCAGGATTAGCGGAATAGGACATTGATGGATGATTGGTTGCATGTGGGATTGGGGGAAGCTTAAAGGCTGAGCCAAAAAGGCTTGTCTTAAAGTCCAAGCACTCCGCTCGCTAATCAAAGCGTCCATGCAGCCAAAGCCCGGCAGTAGTAGTGGCCAAAGAAGGGATGAAAATAGTAGCAGGGCTTCCCAACAGCCACTCACACCAACCAATCCATCATCCGTTGGCTCTTGCTGCAGCCGGCACGCGGACGCCTTGTGGCCAAACAACCGCCTGACCCAGGTCAACCGCAGGGCCACGGTCCCTGCTCGCTGCCGCCGTGCCATTCTATTGGTCGCAAGGTCTGCCAACCGTCAGCAACGGTTCCCCCCAAAGCATTTCATCACCCGCAGGAAGAGAAAAACACCAAAAGCTCAGAGAGAGAGAGAGAGAAAGAGAGAGAGAGGGGAAAACATTCCAACTGTGTGCTCCGGAGGAAGGAAAATATTGGTCGTGGTACTTACATACTCAGGCTCCGGTTTGATCTCCAGGGAGAAGTTCTGTTGGTCTGTCATGAGTGGTCCCGGAACCTCCATTTTAAAGCTTCTCGTTCTCTTTCGCTGCTCCCGCCGGAGGATTTCGGCCTTGGCGGAATGGAGGAAGGGGTGAAGTGGAGGTCTCGGGGGTGCCACCGGTCTGTGGGTCTTCTGGAAGCCGGTGGAGTTACGCTCCTCCACAGTCTCAATCATTTCTGTCCGGAACATGTGGTTTGGTCATTACGTGGCTTTTTCAGGAACATGCTTGCTGGACATGCACAAATATATACAAAGGGTGGAGAATAGATGCATCTCAAAAGTTCTATATTTAGATCATATTAAATGGTCCGTGCACCTCTAATGTACCGTATTTAGATCATATTTAATGATCTGGGCTGCACAGTGGTCGCGTGGTTAGCATGTCAGCCTCTCAGTCTGGGGAGGATAACCCTAATGAGGACAAGCAGTATAGAAAATGGATGAGTCCAACAGTGGATGAGTCCAACAGTCTGTGTACTGTGTTTAGACAATATGGAATGGTCTGCACACCTCTAGACCACATTTACCCTCCAATGCAATGTTGGATTAGATTTATATAGGTAAGCTACATTTGAAGCCACAGCTGCCCTGGGGTAGACTGACGGAAACATGGCCGACAATTTGCGCCTACGGCCTCTCCGACCACCAGCGGACATTCCTTCACGTTCATACACCAGTGTCATGCCCAAAGACACAACGGCAGTGACTAGGATGGCGGAAGCTGGATTCGTACCATCTGAGCTACGCCGCCCACACATACTGATCATATATATTGATCTGTGCACCTGAAATGTACTACACTTACACCATATTCAAGGGTCTGTGTACCTCTAGACCATATTTTATGTTTCGCACTCCTCCAGTGTACTACTTTTAGATCATATTTATTGATCCTTGCACCTCTAACGTACTGGATTTCAACAATTTGAATGGTATGTGCCCCTCTAATCATACATGGTGGTCTGTTCACCTCTGATGTACTACAGTTAGATCATATTTATTAATGTGTGTACCTCTGATGTTCTGTATTTAGACCATATTGAATGATCCATACACCTTTTGACCACATTAATTGATCCGTGCGCCTGTTATGTACTACATTTAGACCATTTTCAGGGTTCTGCACACCTGTAGACCACATTTAATGGTCTGTGCACCTTTAATGTACTACATTTGGATCATATTTATTGATCTTTGCACCTCTAATTTCCTGTATTTCAACAATATCTAATCGTCTGTGTCTTTTATGACACGTGTACCTCTAATGTCAGGGCATTTAGACCATAATGAATGGCCTGTACACCGATCCGTGCAACTGTACTGTACTGCATTCAGATTGTAGTCTATGGTCTGTGCCTTTCTAGATCATATGCAATGGTTTGTGCACCTCTAATGTGCTATATTTAGGTCACATGTATTGATCTGTGCAACTCTAATGTGGTATTTATTAATGTATTATTAATTTTAATTAATTTATTATTACTATTATTTATTTATTTATATATATTTATTTATTTTATATATATATTTATATATTATTTATATATATTTATTTATTTATATATGCACCTTATTGCTTTTTTATCCTGCACTACCATGAGCTTATGTAACGACATTTCGTTCTTATCTGTGCTGTAAAGTTCAAATTTGAATGACAATAAAAAGGAAGTCTAAGTCTAAGTATACTCGGTATCTGAAATTCTAGACCATATTGAATGGTCTGTATAACGTACCATATTTAGATCATATTGATTCTTTCTTGCGCCTCTAATGGACTATGTTTAGATCATATTGATTGATTGTCTGTGGTCTGTGCCTTTTTTAGATCATTTGTAATGGTCTGTGCACCTTTGAAGTGCTATATTTTGGTCACATGTATTGATTTGTGCAACTTGGTCTCTGAAATTCTAGACCAGAGGTGTCAAACTCAAGTGGGCCGGACTGGTAAAGTCACGGCACGATAACTTAAAAATAAAGACAACTTCAGATTGTTTTCTTTGTTTAAAAATAGAACAAGCACATCCTGAAAATGTACAATCATAATGTTGTTGTTGTTTTTTTTACACTTACATGTTGTGGTTAATAGTATTGTATCTGTCGTTATTTATACTTTATGAATAAATTATGTGATAATGTTCATCAGTCAAGACTATAAAAAATGGGACCCATTACCTCCCTGCATGGCACTCAGCATCAAGGGTTGGAATTGGGGGTTAAATCCCCAAAAATGATTTCTGGGCGCGGCCACCGCTGCTGCCCACTGCTCCCCTCACCTACCAGGGGGTGATCAAGGGTGATGGGTCAAATGCAGAGAATATTTTCGCCACACTTAGTGTGTGTGAGACAATCATTGGTACTTTAACTCATTGGTGTTAATTTTCAATCTATCAAGATGCAATCAAATTACATGATGTTATTTATGTAGTTTGCTAATTTTCCTCGACTGGTGCACTAACATGTGGATTATTTATTTTTTTTACATATGTAGGATCATCTACAAAGATACAAATAATTGCTATTACGACATTTAGTGTACACATTTGGAACAGCAGTTTCTTTATTCAAAATGTCGGCTCATTTTTATACTTAAAAATGTAGGCACAAAGGGCCTTATGTTTGACACCCCTGTTCTAGACCATATTGAATGGTCTGTATAATGTACCCGATTTAGATCATATGTATTCTTCCTTGCACCATTAATGGACTACATTTAGATCATATTGATTCTCCCCTGCGCCTCTAATGGACTACATTTAGATCATGTTTATTGATTGGTCTGTGCACATGGAATGTACTGTGCTGTATTTAGCTCACCTTTAATGGTCAGTGCTGCACTATATTTCGATCATACGTAATGGCCGGTGCACATCAACACCATATTTACTGGTTTGTGTTTATTTCGATCATATTCAGTGGTCCGCGCACCTCTAATGAACTATATTTAGAAGATATTTGTGAAGACCCTCCTACCTCCAACACTCAATTAGAAGCTTATAAAGGTCCACTATGAGCCATAAAGACAACTCTGTGCTCATTTGTGTGCAGTTCCACAGCCCTCAATGCAGTCTACTGTGTGGATCACGCATGCAAATTCCAGGTGCACACATCACCTATTGCATACCTGGAAGGTCATTGACAGGGGGCGATTGTCTCTCCGCGAGTCTTTTGCTCGTCGTCGTCGTCGTCGTGGCGTTCGCGCAAATCCCGCGTCCCTCCAGCAGAGCCTGCAGCGGTCTCGTCTCGCCGGGCTGATGCTGGCAGGAGAGCCGGGAGCCGCATCTGCCGGTGTATACGCCGCACGGCTGGCCGAAGCTGAGCGCGCACGTCAGGCAGCAGCCGCAGCCCGGCTCGCGGACCTTCTCGGCGCAGTCCTTGGGCAAAGGCTTGCAGGATAGCCGCGCACCTTCGTCGCAGGGCTCGCACCTGATCACCGGACCCAGCGCACCTGACCCGCGGCCGAACGACGCCAGGACAAAAGTCATGCAAAGTGCGCGGAAGATCGAATCCATGACGGCGTGTAATAATCCTGCGCTGTGGGGACTTCTTCTTCTTCTTCTTCTTCTTCTTCTTCTTCTTCTTCTTCTCTCATTGACGTAAAGCCACCGGACAAAACATGTGAATATATAGACCCTGTGACTTAGTCACTCCCCTCGCACTACTTGTGCTCCACTGATGAATGACCTCCACTCTCACACCACGCCACACTACACTTTATCACCACATTCAACTAGTGTTGTCCCCATACCAATATTTTGGTACCGGTATCGATACTTTCCGGTACTTTTCTAAATAAGGGGGACCACAAAAAAATGGCATTATTGGCTTTATTTTAACCAAAAATCTTCAGGTTTCTTATTGCATTTTAGTCCTTAAATAAAATAGTGAACATACTATCCCCGGGCGTGGCCACCGCTGCTGCTCATTGCTGCCCTCACCTCCCAGGGTCAAATGCAGAGAATAACTTCGCCGCACCTAGTGTGTGTGTGACAATCATTGGTACTTTAACTAGACAACTTGTCTTTTAGTAGTAAGTAAACAAACAAAGGCTCCTAATTAGTCTGCTGACATATGCAGTAACATATTGTGTCATTTCTCATTCTATTATTTTGTCAACATTATTAAGGACAAGTGGTAGAAAATTCATTATTAAAGGCCTACTGAAATGAGTTTTTTTATTTAAAAGGGGATAGCAGATCCATTCTATGTGTCATGCTTGATCATTTCGCGATATTGCCATATTTTTGCTGAAAGGATTTAGTAGAGAACATTGACGATAAAGTTCGCAACTTTTGGTCACTGATAAAAAAAGCCTTGCCTGTACCGGAAGTAGCGTGACGTCGCAGGTTGAAAGGCTCCTCACATTTCCCCATTGTTTACAATGCAGCGAGAGAGATTCGGACCGAGAAAGCGACGATTACCCCATTAATTTGAGCGAGGATGAAAGATTCGTGGATGAGGAACGTAAGAGTGAAGGACTACAGTGCAGTGCAGGACGTATCTTTTTTCGCTCTGACTGTAACTTAGGTACAAGGGTTCATTGGATTCCACACTTTCTCCTTTTTCTATTGTGGATCACGGATTTGTATTTTAAACCACCTCGGATACTATATCCTCTTGAAAACGAGAGTCGAGAACGCGAAATGGACATTCACAGTGACTTTTATCTCCACGACAATACATCGGCGAAGCTCTTTAGCTACGGAGCTAACATGATAGCATTGTGCTTAAATGCAGATAGAAACAAAATAAATAAACCCCTGACTGGAAGGATAGACAGAAAATCAACAATACTATTAAATCATGGACCTGTAACCACACAGTTAATGCTTTCCAGCTTGGCTAAGCTTAACAATGCTGTTGCTAACGACGCCATTGAAGCTAACTTAGCAACGGGACCTCACAGAGCTATGATAAAAACATTAGCGCTCCACCTACGCCAGCCAGCCCTCATCTGCTCATCAACACCCGTGCTCACCTGCGTTCCAGCGATCGACGGAAGGACGAAGGATTCACCCGATCATCCGTGCGGTCGGCGGCTAGCGTCGGATAGCGCGTCTGCTATCCAAGTCAAAGTCCTCCTGGTTGTGTTGCTACAGCCAGCCGCTAATACACCGATCCCACCTACAACTTTCTTCTTTGCAGTCTTCATTGTTCATTAAACAAATTGCAAAAGATTCACCAACACAGATGTCCAGAATACTGTGGAATTTTGAGATGAAAACAGAGCTTTTTTGTATTGGATTCAATGGTGTCCGAATACTTCCGTTTAACTACTGATGTCACCAGTGACGTGCGGTGAGGATAATGGCTGGTGAGGCACTGACTTCATCACAGTCATATTTACAAACATATGAACCCTAAAGAGTATCTTATTCACCATTTGATTGGCAGCAGTTAATGGGTTATGTTTAAAAGCTCATACCAGCATTCTTTACACATACAAACTAACTGTAGCACACAAAAAAGCACATTTAATTAAAAAAACATTATTATGGTCTTACCTTTCTTGCTGGACATCCACACAGCCAGCCTTTGCGTGTGTACCACGCCGTTTGAAAAGAACGGGTCTTCTGTCCCGAAGTCAAAAGCAAACCTTTTAGCTCCGGCGTTGGTCTACCTTTAATTATTACCTCCTGCTTCCATTGAAAGTCCAGTTTAGAAAACGGTTTTATTTTATATATGTAATCCTCCATGTTTTTAATAAAAGTTCAGGCGAGAGGAAATAAACAATCGCTGCACTTGACTTGCTAACTTTTTTTTTTCTTTCTTTTTTTTTCTTCTGCGGCCGAGGAATGATCTCTGGGATCACTACCGCCCTCTACCACCAGGAGGCCGGATTACTGCGAGCCTCAGCCAGTACGTCTTTTGCAGCAGTTTTATGAATGCTCAGCACAAAAAATACGTTACACACATACAGTTGTTGACAAAATACACTGTACATTATGTACCTCAGCTAACTAAACTATGCCATAGTTTAGTTAGCTGATATAATTCCTATAGCAATACGGTCTCACTGCACAGCAGGCCAGCAAATAGCCAAGTCATTGCGCACAATCCATGTTGAGGCACAACTGAGTGACGTGCCTCAACTGGCTGCTGATCACCGCACCGTCTTTTCTCAGTATTTGAACGGCAAATGTGAAAATAAAAATAATCTAAAACTGGTGAAGTTAAATGGAAAATAACTTTAGTATAATCACTGGATACATATAACAATTTAATTTTTTTTTTTTCTTTTTACATTTTTTTTCTTTCCCAGATGGCAGGTGAGGCCCTGCCTCTACTGACTGCACGTCACTGGACGTCACGCGCATACGTCATCATACATAGACGTTTTCAACCGGAAGTTTAGCGGGAAATTTAAAATTGCACTTTATAAATTAACCCGGTCGTATTGGCATGTGTTGCAATGTTAAGATTTCATCATTGATATATAAACGATCAGACTGCGTGGTCGGTAGTAGTGGGTTTCAGTAGGCCTTTAAAAACAGTAAACAACACATAAAACATCCAATTTACGACATTAAAACTTGCTCACATAACACATGTGCATACAGACAAGGTAGACTGCAGTCCTTTCACAGAAGCTTTAACTCATTCAATGTAACAAGGGTTTAAAGTTGAATATTCGATTGTAGGTTATTCCAAGCCTTCGGTGGGTCAAATGCAGAGAATAATTTCGCCGCACCTAGTGTGTGTGTGACAATCATTGGTACTTTAACTCGACAACTTGTCTTTTAGTAGTAAGTAAACAAACAAAGGCTCCTAATTAGTCTGCTGACGTATGCAGTAACCTATTGTGTCATTTCTCATTCTATTATTTTGTCAACATTATTAACGACAATTGGTAAAAAATTCATTATTAATCTACTTGTTCATTTACTGTTAATATCTGCTTACTTTCTGTTTCAACATGTTCTATCTACCATTGGCGTTGTTAGGCCTATTTTAGGTGGGCTCAAGCAAAGCAATTTGGTGTTATATTTATTATTTTTTTAAAAAAATTTTTTTTTACAAATACAAGCCGACATATTCATTATAAAGTGGCCTGAATATGAGTTTAAATAAATAATCATATAACCTGTCATTATTCACTCAGTTTCCCCTCACTTCATAGCGTAAGGTAAAGAGCCCCTTTAGTGCGTCGGTATCCAATCCATTCCACTTGTTCATATAGAAAATGCCCACATCACTCAAAATCCAGTCCGCATTTTCTCTGCGACCTTGCTTGCGGTCCTTGGACTTGTTCATATAGAAAATGCCCACATCACTCTTGTAGAATCTATATAAAGTAATATACATTAGCCTATTGTTAAAAAAATGAAAAAAACATAATTAAATATATTTGTTTTATTGTATTGTTACATTAATAGCTGTTGTATTATTTTAGGATGGCTTGTTAAACATTTCATAGGATTTTCAGAGGGTGGAAAAACCAAGACATTTAATATAAAATGTAAAATGAATAAATACATTAAAAAAATAATTTTAAAAAATGGTTAAAAGCCATCGTCCCGGGGAGCATTTCATTTTGTCCCGTGCATTTTTTTAAATAACAATGAATAATTTCTAAGTCTTTGTTAGCCGTTTGTGAAGTTTTGTGCTCATGCGCTACGTTCGCTTGCGTCCTGTGCATCTCCTGGGGGCTAAGCCCCCCCTGTCCTTAAAAGCTAGTGACGCCCCTGCTATCTACACTTCTGTTAAAATGTAATAATCAAGTATTCTTCTGTTGTTTGATACTTTACATTAGTTTCGGATGATACCACACATTTAGGTATTTCCTGCTTGATTCCCTCTGTTGCAAGATGTATGTTGTAATATGTATGTATGCTTTGCTATGGAGGTTTTTTCCTACTCCAGACTGTGCCCCCTTAGGAGCCCAGTCTAGATTGTATGTTTTTACTCATCCTTCCCCAGCGTTTACCTTTTTCCCATCTTTTATGGCGACCCATCAGCGTTCCTGTTCTGTAACCCTGTACACTGTTTGTCTAATCTTGAACGGGTTTGTGCTGAAAACAAAGTTTCGTTGTACTTGTGCAATGACAATAAATACCAGTGGCGTGCAGTCACTAGAGGCAGGGGAGGCACGGCCTCACCTGCCATCATGGAAAGAAAGAAAAAAAGTAAATTATGTATCCAGTGATTATACTAAAGTTATTTTCCATTTAACTTCACCAGATTATTTTTATTTTTATTTTCACATTTGCCGTTCAAATACTCAGAAGAGACGGTGCGGTGATCAGCAGCCAGTTGAGGCACGTCACTGCGTTGTGCCTCAACTTGGATTGTGCGCAATGACTCGGCTAACTGCTGGCCTGCTGTGCAGTGAGACGGTATTGCTATAGGAATTATATTATACATTTCCATAGTTTAGTTAGCTGAGGTATATAATGTACAGTGTATTTTGTCAACAACTGTATGTGTGTAACGTATTTCTTGTGCTGAGCGATCATAAAACTGGAGGCTCGTCTCATAACCCCGCCTCCTGGTGCCAAGCACCTCCGCCGCAGAATGAACCGCCCAACGGGAGCGCCACACCAACTAAAGCCCACACCCAAACCCTCCACGTGCAAGACCGCATCCACCCAAAAAAAGTCACTTAACAAGAAGCCAAAAAGTGCAAAAACAACAATGCTCGTGCGGCACGCTGGAGGAGCCGTGAACAGGGACACAACATTAGGTACACCTGCAGTCTGCAGCGCGGATTTCATATTTCATTCATTCACAACTCTTCCAACATGAACACCACTGCTCCCGCACTTATAAGTAAAGGTAAGACCATAATAACGTTTTTTTTTATTAAATGTGCTTTTTTGTGTGCTACAGTTTGTAAGTGTAAAGTTAAAGTTAAGTATACCAATGATTGTCACACACACGTGTGGTGAAATTTGTCCTCTGCATTTGACCCATCCCTTGTTCAACCCCTGGGAGGTGAGGGGAGCAGTGGGCAGCAGCGGCGCCGTGCCTGGGAATAATTTTTGGTGATTTAACCCCCAATTCCAACCCTTGATGCTGAGTGCCAAGCAGGGAAGAATGCTGGTATGAGCTTTTAAACATAACCCGTTAACTGCTGCCAATCAAATGGTGAATAAGATACTCTTTAGGGTTCATATGTTTGTAAATCTGACTGTGATGAAGTCAGTGCCTCACCTGACATGAACCTCACCGCACGTCACTGATAAATACCTACCTACATACCTACCTATCAATCCGATACCAAGTGGTTACAGGATCATACATTGGTCATATTCAAAGTCCTCATGTGTCCCGGGACATATTTCCTGAGTTTATAAACATAATATGCATATTTTTTAAACGAAAGATGTTGTGATGCCAAAAAATATCGACATAATCATAGTAGTACCGACTTGATTCGTGCCTGTACTTGGTATCATTACAGTGGCTGTCATGTGTAGATCCACCCATGGCATTTGTTTACATTGTGATGCCGGTGAGCTATTGTATCCTCCTACGGTGTGTAGTGAAGCATGTTTAGCTATTCCAAGTCCTGCAGGGATGATACTTGTAAGAAACTTACTTTATTTGTTGCTATGGAGGCAAGGATTAGTGATTTAGAAGTAGCTAAAACACTGCCGACTGCGGATGGATGTTAGCCGCTAGCTAGCTAGCCATGTTTTAAAGCACCTCTTCCTGAGGGCGTTTCAGTGTTATAACTTCACCTATATCTTTAGTTTTTAAGCCAAAATGCGTCCATTCTCCCTTTTCTGTCTACACACTGTGTCTGCTTGTAAGTACTCTGTGATTGTGCGCTGCCAAACATGCTCCTCTGCTCGTAAAACCAGCAATGTCACGACGTGACGACGACGCGGTTTTGGGGGAGTGCAGGACCGATACGTTTCAAAGGCAGTATATTACCGAAAATGATTCATTAGTATCGCGGTACTATACTAATACTGGTATACCGTACAACCCTACATTAAACTTGTATTTGATTATTTCCAATGATTTCAATCTACTTGGACTCAACCTATCATGAAATTAGTTATTTTTGCAGCACTAAGTGTTAAAGATCACATCATCAAGATAATTTCCCTGAAAAAACACAACACAAATAGTTTAAAAACAGAGGTGTCAAAGTTGTTTTCACAGAGGACCACATCGCAGTTATGTTGGCCCCAGAGGGCCGTATCTAACAGTGGATACTATTAAACTAAAATGTAAAAAAATATGGTAAGTTGCAATCATTTCACTTCGAAATTTAGTGTACAGTCGTGGTCAAAAGTTTACATACACTTGTAAAGAACATAATGTCATGGCTGTCTTGAGTTTCCAATAATTTCTACAACTCTTATTTATTTGTGATAGCGTGATTGGAGCACATACTTGTTGGTCACAAAAGCATTCATGAAGTTTGGTTCTTTTATGAATTGATTATGGGTCTACTGAAAATGTGACCAAATCTGCTGGGTCAGAAGTATACATACAGCAATGTTAATATTTGGTTACATGTTCCTTGGCAAGTTTCACTGCAATAAAGTGCTTTTGGTAGCCATCCACAAGCTTCTGGTTGAAATTTTGACCACTCTTCTTGACAAAATTGGTGCAGTTCAGCTAAATTTGTTGGTTTTCTGACATGGACTTGTTTCTTCAGCATTGTCCACATGTTTAAGTCAGGACTTTGGGAAGGCCATTCTAAAACCTTAATTCTAGCCTGGTTTAGCCATTCCTTTACCACTTTTGACGTGTTTGGGGTCATTGTCCTGTTGGAACAACCAACTGCGCCCAAGACCCAACCGCCAGGCTGATGATTTTAGGATGTCCTGAAGAATTTGGAGGTAATCCTCCTTTTTCATTGTCCCATTTACTCTCTGTAAAGCACCAGTTTCATTGGCAGCAAAACAGGCCCAAAGCATAATACTACCACCACCATGCTTGACGGTAGGATTGGTGTTCCTGGGATTAAAGGCCTCACCTTTTCTCCTCCAAACATATTGCTGGGTATTGTGACCCAACAGCTCAATTTTTGTTTCATCTGACCACAGAACTTTCCTCCAGAAGGTCTGATCTTTGTCCATGTGAAGTCAGATGAAACAAAAATATTTGCCATCGAATTGATAATTATTGGAAACTCAAGACAGCCTTGACATTGTTATTTACAAATGTATGTACACTTTTGACCACAACTGTATGTACACATAACACATGTTTTAAACCACAGGTGTCAAACTCAAGGCCCGGGGGCCAGATGTGGCCCTCCATTTCATTTTATTTGGCCCTGGAAAGCCTGGAAATTTGTATAAATTAAGTACTGTAACTTTTCTTACTAAATGTATTCTTTCTTTCTATTTTGGGAGAAAATAAATATATGTACTCCATGTCATCACAAATGATGTTAACTTAAATGTTGTCTAATTATGCAAAAATATATTATCAAACATTCAAACCATTTTTTGAATATAAATTGATACTAGTAATAATGATTTCAAAGCACGTTATCCATCAAATTGTGCAATGTAAAAGTAGCAATAGATTTCATTGTAAACTTGTGAAATTTACCGTGGGTTTTACCGCATTTTTCTATAAATGAAAAAAACAGAACTTTTTTTTTTTTACTGTAATAAACTGTGGTGCAGTTTTAGCACCTGAGCTGCCAGTTGTTTTTTTTGTTGTTTTTTACCGCAAATCAACAACTGTAGATTTTTCAGTGTATTACTGTAAATGCCAAACAGCACCACAGTTTATTACAGTAAAAAAAAGTACTGTTTTTTTTTTCATTTAGAGAAAAATGTTGTAAAAACCATAGTCAATTTATGTCATAATCCGTGGCCCGGATCATGTTTTGTTTAGTTATGTTCTGTTAGTTTTGGACTCCCTTAGTTCCTGTTTTGTGCACCTCTGGGTTTGTTTTGGTTTCCATGGGGATTAATTGGGTTCACCTGCCTCTGGTTAGTGGTCGGCACGCTCACCTGCGGTCGACCACTAATCAGAGAGCTATTTATTCACGTTGCTCGCCACACTCGGTTTGGCTTCATTGTTTGCTATATGCAACATGTTACATTAGTATTTCTTGTCTCCTAGTTTATGCTTCCTGAGTTAAGTGGTTACCTTAGCTTCCCGTGCGATCGGCACGTTTTTCCTTTTGCTTGTTTCCTGTTTTTCTATGATTTATGATAAATAAATAATCTCCTACCTCATGCTTTTGTCCGTAGTCGTCCGTCTGCATCCCGGGAGAACGACCGCGCATAAAGATGCGACCCACACGTAACAATTTCACAATTTTACCATGAAATCTATTGCTACTTTTACATTGTACAATTTGATGGATAACTTGCTTTGAAATCATTATTATTAGTATTTATTTTTATTGAAAAAATGGTTTGAATGTTTAATATATTTTTGCATAATTAGACAAAAATTAAGTTAACATAATTTCCGATACATGCAGTACATATATTTGTTTTCTCCCATAATAGAAAGAAATAATACATTTAGTAAGAAAAGTTACAGTCCTTTATTGATACATATTATTTCCAGGCTTTCGAGGGCCAAATAAAATGAAGTGGAGGGCCACATCTGGCCCCCGGGCCTTGAGGTTGACACCTGTGGTTTAAAACATGTTATGTGCATATGAGTCGAACACATACACAGGCTATAGCGAAGTTGAACCCATAGGGGGCGCCACGTGTATTACTGTATTGAGCAGGAGTGATGAGTTCAATGACTCTTTGTTGTTTCTGCAGTGACTTCATCCATCCATCCATTTTCTACCGCTTGTCCCTTTTGGGGTGGCGGGGTGTGCTGGAGCCTATCTCAGCTGCATTCGGGCAGAAGGCGGGGTACACCCTGGACCATCCATTAATCACAAAAAATATTACCTTAATCATGTATATAGGAAGAACCGGTACTTTTTAGAGACGGTATAGTACCGAATATGATTCATTGGTATCGCGGTACTAGACTAGTAAAGGTATACCGCACAACCCTACTTTAAGCAAATAAACGATGTAGTAACATTAAAAAAAATGACATTCTGACAATAAAATTGCATTTGTATCCAAATAATGTGCTCTTTTTTAAGTTCATTTGAGTTATGCAAGTGAGTAGTTACCTCTTATTAATCACGATTAAACCCAATTCAAAAGTGTTATTAATCTGATTCGACAGCCCTACTTTAATTTGAAATTGTCAATCAATATTATATTATTGCAGCTGTCAAAGTTATCACTTGGACTCGTGTGATTGATCACAAAAAAATGTGGCTTTAATAACGAATATAGGCCGCGGCAGGTTGTTATATGATCAGTTATCAGGTCAATGGCTCGGTTGGTAGAGCAGCCGTGTCGCCAACCCGAGGGGTTCCGGGTTTGATCCCCGCTTCTGCCATCGTAGTCATGTCCGTTGTGTCCTTGAGCAAGACACTTCACCCTTGCTCCTGACGGGTCGTGGTTAGGGCCTCGCATGGCAGCTTCCCGCCATCAGTGTGTCAACGTGCTTTGAGTACTTTGAAGGTAGAAAAGCGCTATACAAGTGTAAGCCATTTACCATGAGGGTTGGAGACTCAAACTGTTGTGGTCACTTGCAAATTTCCCTCCAAAATAAACCCTGACGGCACTTGAGGTAAAACTGTTAGCAAGTTTTGAAGAAATAGTGCATTCAGGTGAAACCTTTTGGAAAACGTTCCTGTAGGATTAATTTAAATGATGTACTAGGGTTGTACGGTATACCGGTACTAGTATAATATCGCGGTACTAATGAATCAAAATCGGCACTATACTCTGTTTGAAAAGTACCGGTTCCCGGGCATGACGGCGCATGGTCACGTCGTGACATTGCTGGTTTTACGAGCAGAGGAGCATGTTCGGCAGCGCACAATCACAGAGTACTTACAAGCAGACACAGTGTGTAGACAGAAAAGGGAGAACGGACGCATTTTGGCTTAAAAACTAAAGATAAAGGTGAAGTTATAACACTGAAACGCCCTCAGGAAGAGGTGCTTTAAGACATGGCTAGCTAGCTAGCAGTGAACATCCATCCGCAGTCGGCAGTGTTTTAGCTACTTCTAAATCACTAATCCTCGCCTCCATGGCAACAAATAAAGTACGTTTCTTACAAGCATCATCCCTGCAGGACGAGGAATAGCTAAACATGCTTCACTACACACCGTAGGAGGATACAATAGCTCACCGGCGTCACAATGTAAACAAATGCCATGGGTGGATCTACACCTGACATCCACTGTAATGATACCAAGTACAAGAGCGTATCTAGTTGATACTACTATGAATACGTCAATATTTTTTATCGTCACAGAATCTTTTTTCCTTTTTTAAAATTCATATTGTGTTTATCAACTCAGGAAATATGTCCCTGGACACACAAGGACTTTAAATATGACCAATGTATGATCCTGTAACTACTTGGTATCGGATTGATACCTACATTTGTGGTATCATCCAAAACTAATGTAAAGTATCAAACAACAGAAGCATAAGTGATTATTACATTTTAACAGAAATGTAGACAGAACATGTTAAAAGAGAAAGTAAGCAGATATTAACAGTAAATGAGCAAGTGGATTATTAATCCATTTTTACAGCTTGTCCTTTATAATTTTGACAAAATAATAGAATGAGAAATGACACAATATGTTACTGCATATGTCAGCAGACTAATTAGGAGCCTCTGTTTGTTTTTTTATTTTTTATTTTTTTAAATTTATTAAATCAGCATAGAAAAAACACACGATACACTTTCAACTAGTGCATCAACCCCCCCCAAAAGACCTCCCTCCCCCATTCACACTCATACACACCCACTCACACAAAAAGGTTTTTTTTCTTTCTACTACCAATATTTCTGGTTCCCACAACATGGACAACACTTCTGCAAGGGACACAGTCCCTGAAGCACACTTGATTGTATGTGCTGCTGGTCCACTAACATTTTCATTTAATTACTTTTTTTTTTTAATGTAATTATTTTTATATTGTTTTACTTTCTTTTTTATCCAAGAAAATATTTATTTATCTTATCTAAAAAAAAAAAAAAAGGACCTTATCTTCACCAGACTCGGTTGTAAATGAAATTAGATTTGTTTAAAGGGTTTTTAAAACCAGGTCCAGTCCAGATAATGTCCAAGTCGGGTTCAGCAACACACACCTTCATTCATGTACACTGAAAAAAAAATAAAAAAAATTTGGGAACAAAACAGATTGCATATAACATATAAACAAAATTAAATTTTCCAAAAAAAAAAAAAAGATTTTTGTACAGTCCAGATTATGTTCGGGTCACTCAAAATTAGGGAACACAACAACAGACAGCATATAATCTATAAACATAATTACACTTCCAACATAAGCCTTTGAGGACTTTCCATCTTTTTTAATGTTTTTTGGCATCATTATCGTTTTCAACCATGTAACTTTCTAAAGTTAAAAAATACTGAATAAATGTTTTAAAGAAAGTAATACTAAGTGAATATCTGTTTTTGGTCTTAAAAATAAATCTTTTACCGAGTACTATAATTAAATTGATTAAATCATGATTGTCAATGAACTCTCCCAAAATAACAGAAACCACATTAAGCTTCATAAACAAACCAATCCTTAAACACATTTTTTCAACTTCCACCCAAAACGAAGACACAATATGACAATACCAAAACAAATGCAGGGTGGATTCAGACTCCTGACAACAAAATCGGCAGTCACCTGACTCTGTCATATTCCATAATTTTAACATTTTCCCTGTGGGTAAGAATAATAATTTTAATTTGAAAATAACGATTTTGCACATCAATAGTAGTTTTATAGATTAGTTTGAATATGGCATCCCACGGCAACGGGCAGTCAAAAAAGTCCTCCCATTTTCCATATGTGTTATATGGGACAGCCTTCAAAGATTTCTTTATTAAATAAAACTTATATAATTTTCTATTTATTTTAGTTCCTTTTTGCCAACTCACATTTCTTATTAGATGTTTACAAACTGATAATTTAGTAGTTCCATAATTAATTATTTGTTTTCATCTTTTCCCAATTACTCCAGTTAGTTGATTAAATAAAAAACTTGAACAAGCATCACCATACATAGTTCTAAATTCATCATACTTCATAATCTTACCATTCTCATTGATAATATCATTGACAAAAATGATTCCTCTTTCAAACATATTTATCCAAAAGAGAGGCTTTCCATCTATTACAATATTAGAGTTCATCCATATTATCTGCTGCAAAATATCGTCTCTTTTTTCTGGCACATAAAATTGAAAACACCACTATGAGTGGATTGTTTCCTTTATGAACCCCGCCATGTTTCCCAGCAGACTCTCTACATAAGAAAAAAGGGAGGGGATCACTTTTAAAAAAGGATACCATTTCTTTTGATACAGTACATGTTTTTTGTCCAACAGGACACTTGTGTACCACTCAGTGTTTAAATACATCTTTGGAACAATTGATGCTTTTAAAGACAGACACATAGCTTCCAGGTTGAGAAGTTTCAGGACCCCATATTCATATTCATTGTACAAAACCTTTCTTTTAATCCTTTCTGGTTTGCCGTCCCAGACAAAATCGAAGACCCTCCGCTCATAAATCTTAAAAAAGTTTTGTGATGGAGCTGGTAATGACAAAAACAAATAAATAAATTGAGGAATAATTAACGAGTTGACAATAGATATTTTACCATACAAGGTTAAGGATTTCCCTTTCCATAATTACATAATTTTGTCCAGCTTTCTTAGTCGATTATCATAATTTATTGAGCCTAGGTCTTCCTGATTCTCTGGGAAAACAACACCAAGTATGTTAACTGGACCATCTGTCCACAAAACAGGCACTTTGCATTCCATTCGAAAGGACGTTCCCTTTAGATTTCCGATCCTTAACATTTTACATTTATCATAATTAAGCTTAACGCCAGATTGCTGTGAAAATATGTCCAAAAGATTAAGAAGGTTCCGCAAACAATGAGGGTTGGGGCTGATAAAAAAGCTTGTATAGTCTGCATACATTATTTTACTTTCAATATTATTATTAATGAGCCCATCAATATATTTATTCAATCTAACTTTAATCGCCAATATTTCCATAGGTATATTGATTTAAAGGGGTCATATTCTTATGACATTTGTTTCTACATTTAAAACACTTCTTAACATGTAATGGTGGTTCTTTGGTCAAAATGTTGCATGGATTATGTTTTACAGATCATCTTCAAGCCGCTTTCTGACAGTCGCTTCAGGATGCAGCGTTTTGTGGGCGGTCTTATTTACGTGGCTCACCTTCGCCCTGTCAGCCATTTTGTAGTTTTCAGCGCTTCCATATGGAGTCTACTGACAGATATACGTTAGAAGTTAGATAATCACCAGAACCCCTTCAATCCGGCACATCACCCCTGTTCTGCAACAACTCCATTGGCTGCCCATCAAAAATCGTATCCAGTTTAAAATAATTCTCCTCACTTTCAAAGCTATCCACAAACCCTTATCTTTGAAACTCATTACCACCAGACCTTTGCAATATAGACTTAATTTCCCTCTTTAAATCAATCCACCTATTCCTGACTGCTTATTCACTGTAAATTGTATCTGTCTTTGTTTTTAATGTTGTTTTTATCCAATTGATTTTATTGTTTTGTTTTTGTACGGTGTCCTTGAGTGCCAAGAAGGGCACCTTATAAGTAAAATGTGTTATTAGAAGTTACTATACGCTACTTTGTATTAGAAATGGCAATAGCAGAGGGTATTATCATGCATGTGCATGTACGACAAATATGAAGCTTATCGACTACAATGGCAAACTCGCGCAAACCTCTTAGGGTAAATCTTTACCATATATGGAAATATGTCACAAATGGGGAACATTCCAAATGGCTGCTTGGGAGGAAGTATGAAGGAATGCAAATATTTTTTATAAATATCTCTATTTTTGGGACTTATGCAGCTCCCAAATTCTCAAAAACAGGTACCAATAAGAAAAGTTGGTTTTCCAATATTTGTCGCCTTTAAGGATAGGCCTTTGAATGACACGTCATAAATCTCACAAATGTAGAGTCATCGTTCAATCATAGGATGATGATTGTCATATAATAAACCTACAAAATCCAAAACCAGTGAAGTTGGCACGTTGTGTAAATGGTAAGTAAAAACAGAATACAATGATTTGCAAATCCTTTTCAACTTATATTTAATTGAATGGACTGCAAAGACAATATATTTAATGTTTGAACTGAGAAACATATTTTTTGCAAATAATCATTAACTTAGAATTTAATGGCAGCAACACATTGCAAAAAAGTTGGCACAGGGGCATTTTTACCACTGTGTTACATGGCCTTTCCTTTTAACAACAGTCCGTAAACTATTGGGAACCGAGGAGACTAATTTTTTGAAGCTTTTTAGGTGGAATTCTTTCCCATTCTTGCTTGATGTACAGCTTAAGTTGTTCAACAGTCCGGGGTCTCTGTTGTGGTATTTTAGGCTTCATAATACGTCACACATTTTCAATGGGAGACAGGTCTGGACTACAGGCAGGCCAGTCTAGTACCCGCACTCTTTTACTATGAAGCCACGCTGTTGTAACATGTGCATAATGTTGCTTGGCATTGTCTTGCTGAAAAAAAAGACGTTGCTTGGATGGCAACATATGTTGCTCCAAAATCTGTATGTACCTTTCAGCATTAATGGCGCCTTCAAAGATGTGTAAGTTACCCATGCCTTGGGCACTAATACACCCCCATACCATCACAGATGCTGGCTTTTCAACTTTGCGCCTATAACAATCCAGATGGTTCTTTTCCTCTTTGTTCCGGAGGACACAACGTCCACAGTTTCCAAAAACAATTTGAAATGTGGACTCGTCAGACCAAAGAACACTTTTCCACTTTGCATCAGTCCATCTTAGATGAGTTTGGGCCCAGCGAAACCGGCAACGTTTCTGAGTGTTGTTGATAAATGGCTTTGGCTTTGCATAGTAGAGTTTTAACTTGCACTTACAGATGTAGCGACAAACTGTAGTTACTGACAGTGGTTTTCTGAAGTGTTCCTGAGCCCATGTGGTGATATCCCTTACACTCTGATGTCGGTTTTTGATGCAGTACCGCCTGAGGGATCGAAGATCACGGGTATTCAATGTTCGTTTTCGGCCTTGCCGTGATTTTGCCAGATTCTCTGAACCTTTCGATGATATTACAGACTGTAGATGACGAAATCCCTAAATTCATTGCAATAGCTCGTTGAGAAATGTTCTTAAACTGTTGGACAATTTGCTCACGCATTTGTTCACAAAGTGGTGACCCTCGCCCCATCCTTGTTTGTGAATGACTGAGCATTTCATGGAAGCTGCTTTTATACCCAATCAGGGCACCCACCTGTTCCCAATTAGCCGGTTCACCTGTGGGATGTTCCAAATAAGTGTTTGATGAGCATTCCTCAACATTCTCAGTCTTTTTTTGCCACTTGTGCCATCTTTTTTGAAACAAGTTGCGGGCATCAAATTCCAAATGAGCTAATCTTTGCAAAAAAATAACCAAGTTTACCAGTTCAAACGTTAAGTATCTTGTCTTTGCAGTCTATTCAATTGAATATAGGTTGAAAAGGATTTGCAAATCATTGTATTCTGTTTTTATTTACCATTTACACAACGTGCCAACTTTACTGGTTTTGGGTTTGGTATTTGTCTTCAATGTCATTTATTTAGTAAGATATACTTGTTGGCCTTTTATGTGAATTTGGATGTTAGATTGGCAACACTTCAACTCCTATTGGGCCTTTTTTGCTCTATGTTTACGGTTGGTAACTTCTTTTTACACTTATAAGAGAGTCAAGAATGCACATACCCAACAGTGAATTCTTGAACTGACTCCATAAGCAGTGTGTGTATATATATATATGTGATATATATTTGGGGCTGCGCATACCTAACATGACATACCAGAAACATTCCCACTTAATGACGTCTATGAGTGATTACAGTCGGGGAAAATAAAAGTCACGACAGCACCTCGTCGCTTCTTAACAGCTTATGTTAAACGAAGCCTCCTAACCAGGAGGTTCTGCAGCACGGTTGGAATGCCAGATATTTGTTTCATATTCAGGAAGAGATTTCCCTCAGAGGGGGGTCTTTGAGCCACCTGCACATTTTCAGCATAGCAGCTGTAGCCAGTTAGCATCGGGCCACTTCTTGCAGGAATGTCGTCCTGCTGAGCAGCCACTCAATAAAGAGAGTGTGTGGAGATGTTTTGGCGCACAGAAAATGACTGTACGTGTGTTTAACATAACCTCGCTGTCAGAGCAGTTGGCACTTTTTAATCTGGAGACATTTTTTTTATGTGTGTTTTCCGCACTTTTTGGCCAGACAAGTAGAGCTAAATACAACCTCGCTATTGGATATGTGCCAGTCTCAATAAACCACATAGGGCCCTGGGTAATAACGCCTTTTTATACAAACTTTTTACATCCAGCATTTAAGTATTGTTTCACCCTAATGACGTGCTAATGATACAGCTGGATTGTGCAAGAGAGAATACACCTCTGTATTATTAAGAACTGCAAGCCTAATAACAATGGAGGTCAGCAAAGGCAGGAGGGAAAATTAGTTAATAATGATAATAATAATATTAACAGTTAATGTGATTTTCTTTCAATGTTGCACATCATTCCTTGTTGTTATAGCAACAGTTTTAATGTATACAGTGATAGTTGTAAAGTAAATTTTGCATTTATTCGCCTGTGCCGATAAAGGACAGGTACGAAATGGGTATTTTTATAGGTACTGAGTCACTGACCCAACTTCGGCGAGCCCTCGTCCGTCTCCGCAGACGAGGATTACGCACGCCCTTACCTGGCATCTTTCTCTCCGACGTCCGCTCACTTCCCAACAAGATGGACGAGCTAGCGTTGCTGATGAAAAGAAACAAGGACTTTTCCTCATCTTGTGTTTTGTGCTTCACGGAAACATGGCTGAGCGCGAGTGTCCCAGACAGGCGGTTCTAATGGAGGGGCTTTCATCTTCTCCACGCGGACCGAGACCCGGGGCTCTCCAGCAAAACAAGAGGCGGTGGAGTCTGCTTCTTCATCAACAGCAACTGGCGTACAGACGTGACGGTGATAACCCAACACTGCACTCCATCCATCCATCCATCCATCTTCTTCCGCTTGTCCGAAGTTGGGTCGCGGGGGCAGCAGCCTAAACAGGGAAACCCAGACTTCCCTCTCCCCAGCCACTTCGTCCAGCTCTTCCCGGGGGATCCCGAGGCGTTCCCAGGCCAGCCGGGAGACATAGTCTTCCCAACGTGTCCTGGGTCTTCCCCGTGGCCTCCTACCGGTCGGATGTGCCCTAAACACCTCCCTAGGGAGGCGTTCGGGTGGCATCCTGACCAGATGCCCGAACCACCTCAACTGGCTCCTCTCGATGTGGAGGAGCAGCGGCTTTACTTTGAGCTCCCCCCGGATGGCAGAGCTTCTCACCCTATCTCTAAGGGAGAGCCCCGCCACCCGGCGGAGGAAACTCATTTCGGCCGCTTGTACCCGTGATCTTGTCCTTTCGGTCATAACCCAAAGCTCATGACCATAGGTGAGGATGGGAACGTAGATCGACTGGTAAATTGAGAGCTTTGCCTTCCGCCTCAGCTCCTTCTTCACCACAACGGATCGATACAGCGTCCGCATTACTGAAGACGCCGCACCGATCTTCCTGTCGATCTCACGATCCACTCTTCCCTCACTCGTGAACAAGACTCCGAGGTACTTGAACTCCTCCACTTGGGGCAGGGTCTCCTCCGCAACCTGGAGATGGCACTCCACCCTTTTCCGGGCGAGAACCATGGACTCGGACTTGGAGGTGCTGATTCTCATCCCAGTCGCTTCACACTCAGCTGCGAACCAATCCAGCGAGAGCTGAAGATCCTGACCAGATGAAGCCATCAGGACCACATCATCTGCAAAAAGCAGAGACCTAATCCTGCAGCCACCAAACGGACGGCGTGGCGAAGTTGGTAGAGTGGCCGTGCCAGCAATCGGAGGGTTGCTGGTTACTGGGGTTCAATCCCCACCTTCTACCATCCTAGTCACGTCCGTTGTGTCCTTGGGCAAGACACTTCACCCTTGCTCCTGATGGGTGCTGGTAGCGCCTTGCATGGCAGCTCCCTCCGTCAGTGTGTGAATGGGTGAATGTGGAAATACTCTCAAAGCGCTTTGAGTACCTTGAAGGTAGAAAAGCGCTATACAAGTATAACCCATTTATTTATCATTACCAAACCAGATCCCATCAACGCCCTGACTGTGCCTAGAAATTCTGTCCATAAAAGTTATGAACAGAATCGGTGACAAAGGGCAGCCTTGGCGGAGTCCAACCGTCATTTGAAACGTGTCCGACTTACTGCCGGCAATGCGGACCAAGCTCTGACACTGATCATACAGAGAGCGGACCGCCACAATCAGACAGTCCGATACCCCATACTCTCTGAGCACTCCCCACAGGACTTCCCGAGGGACACGGTCGAATGCCTTCTCCAAGTCCACAAAACACATGTAGACTGGTTGGGCAAACTCCCATGCACCCTCAAGGACCCTGCCGAGAGTATAGAGCTGGTCCACAGTTCCACGACCAGGACGAAAACCACACTGTTCCTCCTGAATCCGAGGTTCGACTATCCGGCGTAGCCTCCTCTCCAGCACACCCGAATAGACCTTACCTTACCGGGAAGGCTGCACTCCTACTCTGGAATACATTTTCATTCACTGTAAGCCCTTTTACTCACTGAGTGAAATCATTTCATTCATACTGGTGGTTGCCTACATACCGCCCAGCGCGGACGTGCATGACGCTCAACGCACTCTTGCAGGCCAGATCTTACATGTGGAACGGTCTTTTCCGGACTCTCTTGTTATCGTGCTTGGTGACTTTAACAAGGGAAATTTGAGCCAGGAATTACCCAAGAATTAGGCAGTTTTTTAAATGCCCGACCAGAGAGGAGAACACTTTGGATCACTGTTACACTACAATAAGCAAGGCATACCATGCAGTCCCCACGCTGCTCTCGGACTATCAGATCACGTGATGGTGCACTTAATCCCTTCATACAGACATAGACTGAAACTGGCTAAACCTGTTATGAAGACCATTAAGAAGTACACCGCTGAGGCTGTGGGGGAGCTGTGCGCATGTTTGGAGACGACAGACTGGGAGGCAATTGAAGTGGCCACGGACAATCTGGACGAGTATACGGACACCGTGACCTCTTACATACAGTTCAATGAGGCGCGCATCATTCCAACGCGCACCAGGGCTTGTTATAACGACAAGCCCTGGTTCACACCCAAGCTCCGACAGCTCCGCAAGAAGGACACTGCGTGGAGGAGCGGGGACCGGAGTACCTACAGAGAAGCGAAGTACCACTTCAACAGGGAAGTGGAGAAAGCTAAATCTGTGTACTCTGACTGTAACAGTTCAGCTCCAATGACTCTGCAGCCATGTGGAGAGGACTAAGGGCCCTTAAGAACTCTAAGCCCAAAGCCCCCCAGGCCCTGAATGACCTGAATCTTGCTCAGGGCCTCAACACATTACTGTCGTCACGAACGGCCTTCAGCTCATCAAAGCTCTACTCCCCCCAATATCACCCCTCCACCAACTCCAGGACTTCATTAAAGGACTCCAAGGACATCAAAAGACTCCAAGAACATCACAGGACTTCATCAATGGCCCTCTCCATCCGAGAGGAGGATGTACGCAGACAGTTCTTGAAGCTGAACACGCGGAAGGCCCCTGGGCCGGATGGTGTGTCCCCCTCCACTTTGAGACACTGCGCGGATCAGCTGGCTCCTGTCTTCACTGACATTTTTAACACCTCTCTGGAGCTATGCCGCGTGCCGTCCTGCTTCAAGACCTCCACCATCGTCCCTGTCCCCAAGAAAGCACAGATCACAGGACTTAATGACTACAGGCCGGTGACGCTGACGTCTGTGGTCATGAAGTCCTTTGAGCATTTGGTCCTGCCCCACCTCAAGGACATCACCGGCCCCCTCCTGGACCCACTGCAGTTCACCTACAGAGCCAACAGGTCTGTGGATGATGCAGTGAACCTGGCCCTCCACTTCATCCTGGAGCATCTGGACTCCCCAGGAACCTACGCCAAGATCCTATTTGTGGACTTCAGCTCTGCCTTCAACACCATCCTCCCTGGACTGCAAAGAGACAAGCTCTACCAGCTCAGCGTACCCGACTCCCTCTACAGTTGGATCAATGACTTCCTGACGGACCGAAGACAGCACGTGCAGCTGGGGAAGATTGTCTCGGACAGTTGAACCACGAACACTGGTACTCCTCAGGGCTGTGTACTTTCCCCCTGGCTCTTCTCCCTGTATACAAACTGCTGCACCTCCAGTCACCAGTCCGTAAAGCTGCTCAAGTTTACGGACGACACTACCCACATCGGGCTCATTTCGGATGGCGACAAATCCGCCTACAGGAGAGAGGTGGACTCGCTGGCGTCCTGGTGCAGCCTCAACAACCTGCAGCTGAACGCCCAGAAAACAGTGGAGGTGATCTTGGACTTTAGGAAAGTCAAAGCCCCACCGTCCCTCCTCACCCTGATTGACTCTCCCACCCCCGGTGGACTCCATCCGTTTCTTGGGCACCACCATCACCCAGGACCTCAAGTGGGAGCCGACCATCAGCTCCCTCATCAAGAAGGCCCAGTAGAGGATGTACTTCTTGCGGCAGCTGAAGAAACTTAAGGTGCCGACCGAGATGCTGGTGCAGTTCTACTCAGCAATCATCGAGTCCATCCTCACCTCCTCCATCACCGTGTGGTTCCCCGGCGCCACAGTCTGGGACAAGCATCGACTGCAGCCATCGTACATGCTGCTGAGTTGGTTATTGGCTGCAAACTCTCATCCCTCCAGGACCTGTTCTGTGGGTTGGATCAAAGCTGACTCTTCTCACCCTGGACACAAACTATTCTCCTCTCTCCCCTCAGGCAGGAGACTACGGTCCATCCAGACCCACACCTCCCGCCACCTGAACAGTTGTTTCCCCTCGGCCATCAGGCAAATGAACAATAACAAGATCTGATAGCTCAGTTACAGCTCATGTTATTACCTATTCTGTGTTGTGTTTTATGTTGCACGATTGCACCAAGAAAAGTTCCTAGTTTGTGAACATGTTCTCAGACAATAGCAATTAAAACGATTCTGATTCTGATTCAGTACAGCCCAAAAGTTTAGACACACCTTCTCCTCATTCAATGTGTTTTCTTTATTTTCATGACTATTTACAATGTAGATTGTCACTGAAGGCATCAAAACTATGAATGAAAACATGTGGAGTTATGTACTTAACAAAAAAAGGTGAAATAACTGAAAACATGTTTTATATTCTGGTTTCTTCAAAATAGCCACCCTTTGCTCTGATTACTGCTTTGCACACTTCAAGAGGTAGTCACCTGACGTGGTTTTACTTCACAGGTGCTTGAAGCTCATCCAGAGAATGCCAAGAGTGTGCAAAGCAGTAATCAAAGCAAAGGGTGTCCTAGAAGCAATTTTTTTGGTACATGGTGTAATAAGTGTGACCAGTAGATGGCAGTCATACATAGAGATACGTGTAGACTGAAATATGACACCAGTAAACAATACCAAAACTTTAAATGTTCCATTGAGAATATAGAACATTACACACGGCGCTCAAAAATCTGTCAAAATGTTTTTAGTACGACTTTGGTAAGCTATGAAGCCGCACCGCTTGATGGATTGTCGGCGCATTAAACATATAAGTATTATTATGGTGTGTATATAAGGACCGCAAAATGGCACCTATTAACAGACATTATCTGGCGTTTTGTTTCGCAATATTATGCAAAACCAGCTTTTCTTACCTTCTGGTACCTGCTGATCTGTATTTGGGATCTGCATAAGTCCTGAAAATGTGCGCGTGTCTGCAGTTGTAGTCATAAGCCTCTTCTTTTTCTCTATCTTCTTGTTTTGGGACATTCATCTTCCGCTGTTGCCATTTCTAATATAAAGTTGCGTAAAGTTCAGTTCAGTAGACTAGCTATCAAAGCACTAAAAACTGTAGTGAGTTTACATATTTCACCCACGGAACTTTAGTTATTAGAGAGTTCCGGTTGGACGGTTTTTCACGGGACACATTTCCAGCGTTGTTGTTGCACTAGTGAGTCACGGATGAGGAGAGGCTGCTCTGTTATTGATTGAAGTAAAGTCTGAATGTCATTTAAACAGTTATGCCATCTTTTGACACTTCTTCCACTCCCGTCCTTGCACGCTACACCGCTACAACAAAGATGACGGGGAGAAGACGCTGTCGAAGGTGAGCCACGTAAATAAGACCGCCCACAAAACGGCGCATCCTGAAGTGACTGTCAGAAAGCGGCTTGAAGATGATCTGTAAAACATAATCTATGCAACATTTTGACCAAAGAACAACCATTACGTGTTATGTAGACCACAAGATAGTGTTTTAAGTTTAGAAAAAAATATGACCCCTTTAATGCACCCTATAATCCGGTGCGCCTTTTGTATGAAAATAGACCTGAATAGACCCGCTCATCGGCAGTGCACCTTTTAATCCGGTGCGTCCTATGGTCCAGAAAATACGGTAATTGATACAATATATGACTAAAAGAGATTATTGTAGCTTGAGTTCTAAATATAAAAAAACACAATGTATTTTCTAAGCAAAATGTTGTTGTTTTTTAACAGGAAGTTTAACTGCGCTAGTTTGCCAACATTCAATTACTCCCTTGGCTCTACCTTGTAAACTCATCATTCCAGACAGAGGTAAGAACTTTTAAATTTTAAATTGTTGTAGTTTTTTTTTTTTTTAGCTTCAACTGTTGATTATTCCTGTCTGACTTGTTTGAAATGGCTGCTTTAGACCAGTGGTCCCCAACCTTGTTGTAGCTGGGCACCGGTCAACGCTTGAAAATGTATCCCAGGGATCGGGGGGGCGTTGCAATTATTATTATTATTATTATTTTTTTTCATAAAGAAATACAATCATGTGTGCTTACGGACTGTATCCCTGCAGACTGTATTGATCTATATTGATATATAATGTATATATTGTGTTTTTTATGTTGATTTAATTTTTAAAAAAATTATTTATTTATTTATTTATTTTTTAAATTTCTTGTGCGGCCCGCTACCAATCGGTCTGCGGACCGGTACCGGACCGGTGGTTGGGGACCACTGCTTTAGACCCTCTAGAGGACGTTGTAGAGATTAAAAGGCGCACTGCCGATGAGCAGTGCGCCTTTTAATCCGGTGCGCCCTATGGTCCAGAAAATACGATATATTAGTTTTACCAACATCACTGATTATATTTACCGTATGAGTTGTTATTTCTGCCTCAAATTGACGCTTGAATGCAGTATTTTAGTCTATGAGCTAGATGTAAGTGTGCTGGAGTGTGTGAATTTACCTGGCACATCTGGTAAATTCACTCCCCCCCCCCCCCCCCCCCCCCCACTCCCACCCTTTATGTAAGTAATACATTCGAGCGTGATTGACTGCATGCTAACGACTCCAATAATACGTGAATCATCATACCCGTTTAATCATGTTGTCACAGTTCCAACTATATATGGTGATTGTTATACAACAAAAAGGGGCAATGGCCGCCTTTCAGAGGTCAGTTCAATATTTTCCTGGGTGGGTTGGGGGTTCTGCGCCATTTCTGGCAAATATCCCCCTCACGCCTCCCGTCTAGGTGGTCCAAATGCAGAAATTAGGGCTCAGCAAAGTAGTAGACTGAGAGAGACGAACTGGTTGCGTTCGCCAATGACGGATTGCTGAGTGGGCTGCAAGTGGCGCCGCTTGCACCGGGCCTTATACCACCCCCACCAACATCACTTCCTGTGTGTATTTCTCCGTCTGGAGCTCTTTTCTAACACGTTTTCACACATGTATGGACGTACTCCGCCAGTCGCTTGTGCGGCGAAACGCACACAAAGTAGCCCTTTCAGTGCTGCATTTATTAGTACAGTACGTCTGCAGCAACGCTACGCTTGGAAATGTACAGTAAGCGAGTGCGTGTCCGGCATGGTGACAGACACGTCATTAGTCGTGGTGCACAAAGACTAAATGAGACCTTATTATAACGCTGTATTTGTTTTACAAGCGCTGGTGGTCTGTGGTTGTTTAATGTGCTTGTGTGCGGGTGAGGTTATCACTGCTCAACGTCAATAGCAGTCAGTATAAACCTTTTCTACATATCTGTGGCTGCAGTAGACATAAGGGGGTGGGATATCCTGGACAGAATTTTATTTTATGTAATATAATACACCACAATATAATATATTAGCAGTTACTACCCCATAGTTCAGAGGTCGGCAACCCAAATTGCTGAAATAGCCATATTGGACAAAAAATACAAAAACAAAATCTGTCTGGAGCTGCAAAAAATTAAAAGCCTTACAGTCGTGGTCAAAAGTTTACATACACTTGTAAAGAACATAATGTCATGGCTGACATGGTTGGTGGTAGTATTATGCTCTGGGCCTGTTTTGCTGCCAATGGAACTGGTGCTTTACAGAGAGTAAATGGGACAATGAAAAAGGAGGATTACCTCCAAATTCTTCAGGACAACCTAAAATCATCAGGCAGGATGTTGGGTCTTGTGCGCAGTTGGGTGTTCCAACAGGACAATGACCCCAAACACATGTCAAAAGTGGTAAAGGAATGGCTAAATCAGGCTAGAATTAACGTTTTAGAATGGCCTTCCCAATGTCCTGACTTAAATGTGTGGACAATGCTGAAGAAACAAGTCCATGTAAGAAAACCAACATATTTAGCTGAACTGCACCAATTTTGTCAAGAGGAGTGGTCAAAAATTCAACCGGAAGCTTGTGGATGGCTACCAAAAGCACCTTATTGCAGTGAAACTTGCCAAGGGACATATAACCAAATACTAACATTGCTGTATGTATACTTTTGACCCAGCAGATTTGGTCACATTTTCAGTAGACCCATAATAAATTCATAAAAGAACCAAACTTCATGAAGGTTTTTTGTGACCAACAAGTGTGTGCTCCAATCACGCTATCACAAAAAAATAAGAGTTGTAGAAATTATTGGAAACTCAAGACAGCCATGACATTATGTTCTTTACAAGTGTATGTAAACTTTTGACCACGACTGTATATAAGTCTTATAAAGAAGGCAACACAGGATGCAAGTGTATATTAACTACAATAGCCTACTATCAAAGGCTGACGCAAATCTTCGTTGACAGAAATTTGGTATTTTAATTTTTATTCTACACATGTTTGCAACATTGGAAAACATTAGTAAAATTGAGGTTTCTCACAGGATGAGATCAGTTTGGGAAATTACTGGCTCAGAATGGCCAAAGGTATAGATGTATGTTTCCAAGTTAAGTTAAATGAAACGGCAGGCTGTCTTCTTCTAATGGATTTATTACAATCTTTGCAAGCTGGGTAATGTTTGCTGTGGTCTGGAACAACATGGCACACAAAAAACTGAGAAATGCAGCCAATATTACATACAGATAATGTGTCATGAGACATGCAAATATAAAATAAATATACAGAGGACATAAGTAAAGGAAACTAAATGAGCTCAAATATAGCATTGTGGTAAAAGAACATGGCAAATAAATGTTACACAACATCCACACAAAAAATGGATAATATAGCTTCAAGAGCAGAAAAAAAAAAAAATATATATATATATCCATCCATCCATCCATCTTCTTCCGCTTATCAGAGGTCATATACAGTATATATATATATATATATATAAAGTTAAAGTACCAATGATTGTCACACACACACTAGGTGTGGTGAAATTTGTCCTCTGCATTTGACCCATCCCCTTGGGGAGCAGTGGTCAGCAGCGGCGCCGCGCCCGGGAATCATTTTGGTGATTTAACCCCCAATTCCAACCCTTGATGCTGAGTACCAAGCAGGGAGGTAATGGGTCCCATTTTTATAGTCTTTGGTATGACTCGGTATATATATATATATTTTTTTATGCATACGTTATACACAATTTCAATGTGCATTTACTATATAAAAAAAAAGGTTATGGCAAGCAGATTTTAAAAATGTTCCCTAAAATTCACATTTAGGCTATATTGTGTGTTTTATCCGGATTAACTGACCAAATTTACCGTATTTCCTTGAATTGCCGCCGGGAATATAGTATTCGCCTGCCTAGAATTACAGCCGGGTCAAACTCGTTTCCCAAAATAATTAGCGCATGCTTGGCACTTCCGCCGGGTCAAATATGAGTCATTAAATGACTCCCGCCTCCTGGTGGTAGAGGGCGCTAGTGATCCTTCTTGCGACTACCAGTACTGCAGAAGAAGACAACAAGCAGCAAGCGTGAGTAGCAATTGTTTGCTTGCACTTTTACCATGGAGGATTACATATCTAAAATAAAACAGTTTTCTAAACTGGACTTTCAATCGAAGCAGGAGGTAATAAGTAAAGGAATATCTCCAGAGACTTTTAAAACTGAAGAAGGATAAGGAAGACTGCCTTTGATCAGAAGCAGCTGCACATGGACATCATTTATAAGTAAAGGTAAGACCATAATAACGTTTTTTTTAATTAAATGTGCTTTTCATGATAAGGTAAGCGCCCGAGTGAGAAGAGGTTTTAAAATAATTAGCGCATGCTTGCCCATCCCGCATGCTTTTGGTAAGCGCAGGAGTGAGAAGAGGTTTTAAATTAATTGGCGCCCCGGCGGCTATTCAAGGAAATACGGTATGTTTAGATTACTTGATTACTGAAATAATCAGCTGCAGCCCGAGCTAGGTTAGTGTTTGGTGGGGTTTGATACCGAAAGCGATATGTCAGAATTCACTAATAAAACGGTTAAAAAAATATTTGTCAAAACCCACATCAAGTCACCCCTCAGATTAAAGGTTTTGAGGAGACCGTTTTATTTATGTTATTCATTTGTCAACCTGCACTCAATGGGGTGAAGTTAAGACCAAAAAACATGTTTTTGTCGGTCACTGTGACAGACTTAGTACTTGCTACATCCATTACTAGGAGGCTTGTGTATATATGTATGTATTTGTATAAATTTATGTGCATACATCTATATTTATATATATGACTGTATATGTGTATGTATGTATATATGTATATAAATGTGTACGTGTATATGTGTATATACTATATGTATGTATGTGTATATCTTTATTTATATATATGAATGTATATGTAAGTGTGTGTATGTGTGTATATATATATATATATATATATATATATATATATATATATATATATATATATATATATATGAATGTATATGTGTATGTAGATGTGTATGTATGTATGTATATATACACTACTGTTCAAAAGTTTGGGGTCACCCAAACAATTTTGTGGAATAGCCTTCATTTCTAAGAACAAGAATAGACTGTCAAGTTTCAGATGAAAGTTCTCTTTTTCTGGCCATTTTGAGCGTTTAATTGACCCCACAAATGTGATGCTCTAGAAACTCAATCTGCTCAAAGGAAGGTCAGTTTTGTAGCTTCTGTAACGAGCTAAACTGTTTTCAGATGTATGAACATGATTGCACAAGGGTTTTCTAATCATCAATTAGCCTTCGGAGCCAATGAGCAAACACATTGTACCATTAGAACACTGGAGTGATAGTTGCTGGAAATGGGCCTCTATACACCTATGTAGATATTGCACCAAAAAACAGACATTTGCAGCTAGAATAGTCATTTACCACATTAGCAATGTATAGAGTGTATTTCTTTAAAGTTAAGACTAGTTTAAAGTTATCTTAATTGAAAAGTACAGTGCTTTTCCTTCAAAAATAAGGACATTTCAATGTGACCCCAAACTTTTGAGCGGTAGTGTATATGTATGTGTATATATATTTGTGTGTGTGTGTATATATGTACAGTATGTGTATACATGTATGTTTGTTAGTATGAGCACATTTTCATGAAAATAAGTGTTTTTCTGCACTGTTTTATTCACGCAAAATTAAATTGCTCATTAGCAACTATTCGCTGTCTCGACCTGACCCAAACTGCAGACCGACCCACAATTCCTCCCACGAGTTGCGCCGCTATCCCAGAAGGCATTTGTTTTTATCTTATTGTCCTATCCCCCTTGGGTGGACTCTAACATTAGTTCTGCCTGGGAGGAAATAGATGCCCCCTCTAATTAAAAGTGCAGGAATAAGTTTGCCTCCTATTATCTGCAAACTGGAATTCTGCTATTTATTTGTTCAGTCACAGACTTACTGTACTTCCTTTGCAGTCTAGCCAGGAATGTCAACACGGTATTTAAGACTTGTAAAATAAATCCCTTGTCTATTTGTCTAGCCATTACTGCTCCAGAGTCATTAATCTGCTGGTAAATACACAAACCATGTGATGTATAGTCAAGGCTGACATGTTCTTCTGTAATCTAACAATGTCCTCCGTCTTTCTCCTGACTGTTTTATTTGGAATAACAGAGGAAGGAGCGCGCTACAAGTCGCCACACCTGCAGGTCTTCACTTCCTTCCTTCCTGCCCTCCCCGGGAATTCTTCACTTTCACCACCTGCAGAAGGACACTAGAGAAGAGGTGGAGGAGCTCATTCCACTTCCCCTCCCTATTATTCTCTGCTAGGATCATTAACAGCTGAACCTGCCCAGGCTTGTGCTGAGCAGTTAAGTGCACCTTGTTTATGTCAGCCTCTAGCGGCAACAACCTGAACTGCAGTAAACACAGTCATAAGAATGTACAAAAATAACCAATATGGGGTATAAGTGTTTCTTATTGTTTATTTACAGAACACATTAAAAAAAAAAAACGTTCATTATACAAATAATAAAAGATGACATGCGTGAACACAGGTCCAGTATACATGAGGTACAGATACGCATGGCCATTTTTGTTAGCATTGTGGTAAAAGAACATGGCAAATAAATGTTATACAACATCCACACAAAAAATGGATAATATAGCTTCAAGAGCAAGTTTTAATGCATAATATACAAACGAATATGGGAGGAATGGTTCTTTATTTGTGCAATTGCAAGTGTGAGACACGCCTCAACTAGAGAACGCCATATAGGACTAAACAGCTAAAGGGGAAAACATTGACAATTATTTGTTATGAAGTGATTTAAAAGGGATAGTTCAGAATTTGCCATTAAATATTAAATAAGATTTAATGTTTTTTTAATGTTGCTCACACAAATGTATTTGAAGTTATTTTGCAACCAGCTCATGTCAGTGAAGAAATAGACAAATATAATAGTATATATTAAGGGGTTTACTTAAAATAATTATTTTCAGTTTTTTTTGCCCTTTTTTTTATGTCTCTCGCACACTTTCTTTAAAAGTGATCACATTCACATACAACTTAATAAAAGGAAGACTTATATGCTCACACAGGCTTAAAAAAATATAATTTTATGTTTCCTAGATCAAATATGCACGGCGAGTATCCCATGGAAGCAAATTATACACACTTAGCAAGAGGGGAAGTGTTCAGATGAATCAACAACGTGAATGCCTTTGCAGTGTAAATTAAGTCATACAAGTTCACTGTCAGCAGAATATTCCTGCTATTTCCAGTTCTTTGTCTCTGCAGGTGAGGGAGGGGCCCCTTACTTACTCTTTTGGGAGCCAATCATCACCTTGGACACAAAATTAACGATGGCGCTGGCTGGCTGCTCCGGGTCGTGCTCTGCAAAGAGGTGACACACGTTGTCCATGGAAGTGCCGCTTTTCCTGGCCACGAACCCAAAAATTCTGTGTTTAAGCACAGAAACGTGTAAGTAGCAGCTTTGACATTTACGTTTTTTATCATTTTACTTACTTTGCTGATGGACAGCCATCTTTTTTCCACCTATCAAAGGAAAAAAGGACAGATATTTTTAATCATGAAGCACACCTGCGCTAAGTAATGAATCCAATCTTACATTAATGGGAAAAGCGTTATGCATCATAGGGAGATGTGTTTCTAATATTTTCCTCATACTTCAATAAAGTAACCATCACTTGCAGTTTTACCCAGCTGGAAAATACTTGACAACTGGAAATGCGCTACAAGTTACCTTGGAGAGCGTCTTACAGATTTCCTCACGCAATCCCAATCAATAGTGTGGTGTAGGGTTTTCCCGATACCAATATTTTGGTACCGGGATTGGCTGTTGCATGCGCGCTGAATACGCACTGCTGATTGGCTGTTACCGCTCTGCGTGTAACCAATCAGATGGTTCGGTGGGTGGGACAATGCTGGGTGCTGCAGAGACGTACTGACAGGCAGAACTAAGCGGAGCAGCTTGTTAAGACTTTAGTTTAGGCGGTGGCTCTTTGTTGTTAAGGCGGCCGCCTTAACAACAAAGCGCTGCGGGAAACCCTGTCATCGCAGGGCCACACCCACATTCACACACACTATTCTTTGAAAGTGGGAGGAAGCGGGTGAGGACCCACGCAGTAACAATGCAAACTCCACGCAGTCACAATGCAAACTCCACACAGAAAGACCCCGAGCCCGGGAATCGAACCTAGTACCTACTTATTATGAGGCACAAGCACTAACCGCTGTTTTCCACCATAAAATATTGTGCCTTGTAAATAATATATTATTTCTTAATATCTAGTTATAAATGGCCTGAACTGCATTTTTGTTGGTTGTGTCCTTTGTGCACACATTGAGGCTCCCCTAGCCAGATGTGCTTCTTGTCACCAAGAGTAATACAACAAACCCTCGATTATCGCTGTTAATTTCTTACAGGGCTGTCCGTGAAGTTTGAATGATTAATTATAAATGTAATATTTGTATAGTTGGAGCATAATGACTTTCTAAATACGGTTTTCAACATTACTAGAGCCGTCTAGACATGAAGTAACACCCACATAGTCACCTTTACAAGCCACAGACTTCAAAGCGCGAAGTGGCGTGTGATGATTGTATTATAAAACTCGCTAGTTCTAGCGTGTTACACAAGTAATAAGAAAGACCAAAAAGGGGCCACCAACAATCTTCCACAAAAAGCCTGGTCCTTACAACATTATTGTATTGACTCTCATTGTATTGTGCAGTGATTTGTTTGACTTTGTGCTTACTTTCTATCTTGAGGGTCCAAAGCGCAAAATATGACAGTGTTGACGTTGTAATGCCTCCTGAAGAAAAGTCTAGAAAGCAGATAAAAGATGTTAGGTGCTGTAAAAAGGATTGTTTTGTGTGTGCATGACACCTACTTCCTCTGGTTGTCAGTGAGGGTGATTCCCTGTGAGGACACCTTGAAATGGACCACCGTGGAAGTTGGAGGGGGGTTGGAGCCCAAGGTCATACCGGTGGCCTTCTGCACCGCCTGGACCCCCGTCAGGGACTCCATGTCCACCGAGCCCAGGTACCACACGTTACAAGCTGCGCGCACAGACACAATAGTTGTTTAAATCTCCTTCACATGCAGTCACTGAATCCAAGTGTTCTTAGAACGTCCGTTACCTGCTCCTTGTTTGAGCAGCTCTGCAGCAGAGTTGGTGACTGATTGCGGCGTGTTCTCTACAACGTCCTCTAGAGGGTCTAAAGCAGCCATTTCAAACAAGTCAGACAGGAATAATCAACAGTTGAAGCAACAAAAAAAACCTACAACAATTTAAAATTTAAAAGTTGTTACCTCTGTCTGGAATGATGAGTTTACAAGGTAGAGCCAAGGGAGTAATTGAATGTTGGCAAACTAGCGCAGTTAAACTTCCTGTTAAAAAACAACAACATTTTGCTTAGAAAATACATTGTGTTTTTTTATATTTAGAACTCAAGCTACAATAATCTCTTTTAGTCATGTATTGTATCAATTACCGTATTTTCTGGACCATAGGACGCACCGGACTAAAAGGCGCACTGCCGATGAGCGGGTCTATTCAGGTTTTTTTTCATACAAAAGGCGCACCGGATTATAAGGCGCATTAAAGGGGTCATATTATGATTTTTTTCTAAATTGAAAACATTTCTTTGTGGTCTACATAACATGTAATGGTGGTTCTTTGGTCAAAATGTTGCATAGATTATGTTTTACAGATTATCTTCAAGTCGCTTTCTGACAGTCGCTTCAGGATGCGCCATTTTGTGGGCGGTCTTATTTACGTGGCTCACCTTCGACAGCGTCTTCTCCCTGTTATCTTTGTTGTAGCGGTGTAGCGTGCAAGGACGGGAGTGGAAGAAGTGTCAAAAGATGGAGCTAACTGTTTTAATGACATTTAGACTTTACTTCAATCAATAACGGAGCAGTATTTTCTCATGCGTGGCTCACTAATGCAATAATGCCGGGAATGTGTCCTGTGAAAAACCGTCCGAACGGAACTCTGACTAATGTAAACTCACTGCACCGGTATGTTTTAGCACTTTCATAGCGAGAGATATAAGTTAGAACTTTACGCTACTTTATATTAGAAATGGCAACAGCCATCAAGCGGTGCAGCTTCAATGTCATACTAAAACATTTTGACAGGTTTTTGGGTGCCGTGTGTAATGTTATTTATTTTCAATTGAACATTTAAAGTTTTGGTGTTTTGGCATCATATTGCAGTCTACACGTAACTCTTATGTGTGACTACCATCTACTGGTCAGACTTATCATTACACCATGTACCAAATAAAATTGCTTTGAGGTCGGTAAGCACAACCAGAATTATTCCGTACATTAGGCGCACTGGGTTATAAGGCGCACTGTCGATTTTTGAGAAAATGAAAGGATTTTAAGTGCGCCTTATAGTCGGTAGTATAATACGGTAGTATAATTTGGCCTTAAGAAAACACAGATTAGCTCGATCGATAGCTGAAAGCCAATGAAAAAAAACACTTCCTGTGCAATAAATATGATTAGCCCAAATTGAGGATCTGGGTAATGTTAAATTCATGCTTTCTCTGCAAATATCTTTTTAATTAATGTTTGTTTATAATTTGTTGCAGTCTTAGGCTATGTTATTTTAACAGTACTTAAAAAACATGAAACTAGAATGTCACTGAGAAGTACGTAGACCTCCGCTGAGGCAGTAAAAAAAAAGACAATTGTAATGTACAGTATTTATGTTTGTTTGGTAGTTGGCAGGCTACTTACTGGTTAATGGTGGATGACAGACAGGTGTGCCACTATGGAAATAAACTCCTGTACCGTACTTCTATGCATATTCTCTTCAAACTGTATTTGGTTCTTCATTGGCCGTTGAACCACTCCTCTACAAAGTCGGTCAGAATACTAATACTAATACTAATTTTTGTATTTCTTATGTAATCGGGCTAATTGTGTATGCACGCTTCTGTTAACTCTTTTACAATGTCTAAATGCCTGCTGTTTGTCATTGATGTTGCAGTACAAGAGAACAAATATTTCCCATTTGGGTTTTGAGAAAGGTTTGAGTGGTTGTAAGAGTTACTCAAGACCAAAAGAGGGCAGTATTGCACATGAAGTCCTTAGTTTGAATCCCAAATGACGTCACTGGTTAAGCCACTCACCAAAATAGGGCTCATTGGGGCAACCCTTCAAGCGAACCCCCTTCTGTGTGCACTCAATCAGGAAGTGCCGTACTAGCTCATTAGAAAGATCTCCGCCTGTCACACAAACACAAAAACAAAGATAATTAATTCATCAACAATAGTCAGCGGTCTGTTTTAGAACAACTGGCCCATTCAACGTAGCCATTTGCAGTAAAAACAGATGCTCTGAGCAGACCGCCCGCGTAAATTTCCCGGCCTTGAGAGACACTGAAAGTTATTCCCGCTCGTGAGATGAATGAGATTATGATTCCACTGAGGCGCCTTGGAGAGGGGAGGGAGGAGATGAGGAATGTCTCGACACAAAGGCTTAGAGAAAGACCCGCTCCTTAAGATGGGTTGGGTTTCACACTATTAAGGAACCACAATGGGCTAAGCTGAAAGTGCGGAGGGGGGAGACCGTGTCATGATGTCACCACAGGTGCCTTTGGACCGCCAAAGGATGGAGGCAACAAAGGGACAGGTGTGGTGTGGTTCAAATGGGCGGTTGCCAAAAAGTATGTCGGTTCATTTTGCACTTGTATGTGCTGTTAGGAATGAAGCTTGCAAAAAGGTCATGTGCATTCCTGGTGACCCCACAAAGGTACAAACATATAAAGCACCCAGTCCTTTGTTTAGCACTAGAACATTTCCAGAGAATCTTTGACTCAATGTCTTTCTTTCCAAAAATAACCCTTCTCAACAATAACAATCAGCCTTCTATAATCCCTTTCTATGTGGGACAGGGAGCTTCCCAGGAAAAGGCCTTGGCATGGGAGCGGACCTCGGACTGAGCACATCCTTTGTTTAAGGGTTTAAACATGAGCTGTTCTTCTTAGACTTTCGGGCAAAAGTGGTCTGTTTGACTTCCTTGCAATGACAAGAAAAGACATACAGTGTGAGAAAGCCAGACTCTCAGGTTGCAGTGTGCAGCTGAGTAAAGTGGACTGTAACGCTAGATGAAGCAAGGGGAGTGATTCCCAGGATTGCCCTGCGACCAGGAGACTGAGCAGAGGTAACTTAATTGGGAGTTTACAAGGCACACCACTTGTTTGCTTGTTTAGAGAAATTGACATTTTTTAGGGGCAGGGTGTCAAATGTGGGAGCTTAACCTAGTTCAAGTTTAAGACTAGAAACTGTGAGAAACCCTTTAACAACTGACCGGCTCCAAAACGGACCCTCCAAAGCTGATTTACTACCTCAGTCTGCTAGAAGGATCAGAGAGAGTCCAGTCTATCAGGGGGATTGTGCTCTCTTGGAATGGCATGGAAGCTCCATTTAATAAGTCACAGGGTGAAAAGCGCAGCAAAAAAGTAGCGGTTTATAGTCCGGAATTTACTTTACAATCTGTAGCTGACCATCCCAAACTGAGCCAACCCCCAGTCCAGAATTTCCAGGCTCCAAGCAAGCTTGGCTAAGCGAACAACCTCACCCAGACACAAAACACAGAGTATATATGTGCTGGAAATCCCGAAGAACCTGAACAATAGGGCTTTCCTGCTGCATTCCATACCTTTCTTGGTCTGCTGGAGAACTGAAGGTGGAGGTGTGGCCACCTTCATTGCCAGCCCGTAGGCCCCCCTGAAGGAATGGCTGTCCCGCACAATGAAGCAGCCTGGCTCCTTGTCCTTTAGCACTGAAATGGCTGTGGGAAAGAAACATGATGATTTTGAGTTTGCTTGGACGAACGAACCTGACTCAGACTAATAATGAGCTTACCTTGGTCTCTTGATATGTCAGGCTTGTACCAAAATTTGGATGTGTCCTGGACAAATTTAACAGTAACCTGCTTGCTGGTAAGTACATCTGCAAGACAAACGAGCCAATTGTGAATTTAGAGGACTGGTCAAGCCATGGTGCCTCCTTAAGGCAATGAGTTCAAAATCTCACCTGGCAGAAGTGAGCCTGTTCCTTGCAAATGAGCAGACAAATCTGGCAAGACGTTAGGGAAGGGGATACTCAGCGAACTCCCACTGTGCGGACTTGAGAACCCACTCAGCGCCGGAGAGGCTGTTCGCAGCGAATGCTCCCCGTCAGAAGCTCTCTTCTTTTCAGGCAGAAGTGGGGTTTGCGACTGGAGGAGCTGCGAGTGATTCCCATCCAAAGAGTTGAGTATATCCCTTTCCATACCACCGTTTCCTAGCAGAGACAAGGTGGCAGCCAGACAATCCGAACCATAACCTTGACCAGAGTCGTCTTGCTCTTCAAAACTTTGGGCTGGACTGCGGCTCAGGGCATAGCGATCCATACGACTTCGCTGGCTGCTACGAGGCGAGCTGTGGGCATTAGGCGCTGGGTGGACGTGATGGTGGCCATATTCCAGTGACGCAGAGCGCTGCGGGGATTGTTTGGCGGAAGAGACGTTGCTCAGCGGGGTCTGATGGTCACCCTGCCAGGCCTGGTTAACTAATGGACTTCAAATAGACAAGAGGCGGTCAATCCCTCTGATTACCCACATACATATCTTTACAAACTGGACTGGATGGAATTCTACCTGTCTGTCCTCTGATGGGAGACAACAACGGAGGCAGAGTGTGCAGCATTTAGTGTCCTGTGGCAGTTGATAGTGGAATTTGACACATTAACTCCAGAGTGATTTATCATCTCTGGATAGCCCCGCAATTCTGTGAAAGGAACAAGAAAATTATAGAAAAATACAACAAAATAACCATATAATTTGAAAATACTGCACTGAGAGAACTGTGGTTTAAATGAAACCACAGGTCATTAATCTTTATCAAAGCAGCTAGCAATTACTCCGGTCACAAATCAGATTCAGCTGCCTGACATCATTAGATAGGAGCTAAAGTGTTCTAAGCATCTAAAGCATTTGATTTTCTTGTTGAGACGCTGGTTTCTTCTTGTTCCTATTTCCCACTGTGTACACAGACACTTTCAAGAGGGGGGCAAAAACGTTGTTCTTTGTGTCATGCTTCCTGGCCCACAGTAACCATGGTGATGAGTCAGGACTGAATGTAGCCGAGATTCTAGCCTGGATGCCTGGTTTTAAGAGGCACAGCGGGGGTACAATCGGTTCCCAGGCCTTATGAAGCTAAGGCCGCAAATGGCAACGAGTCAACCATGCGGGGAAGTTGAGTCAAATTGAAAAACAAGTTGGATTCATGGCAATATCATCTGTCTGTGTGTGGCTACTTGTAGATTTATGATGTTGCTGCGACGAGTGCACTGGCAGACAGTCTCTAAAACACGATCAAGGGATTATCTTTGAAGTCCACATATGCGTGTGTCTCTTCTTATCTCTGAGAATAATCTGGTAAAGCAGCGTGTCTTGCACCACAAAAACCAAAAGGATATATTTAAATAATCACACTGGTATAGTCTGAAGCGGTTTTCAAATTAAGCCGACGTTCACTAAACCCCAAACGTAGGACGCAAAGATCGGTCTATAGATCTTGCAAGTTTACATTTTTGTTTTGTTTTCAGTCATTCTCACTCTCTTAAAACCATAATTGTAAATGACCTCTTTGTAAAAACTCATCTGAGGAAATGGTGGAGCACAACGTATCATCACAGAGCAGACATAACAGATAAAATCATGCAGTAATCAGGAGTACAACAGTCGAACTTACCATGGTCTCTTCTGTCCGCTCCAAAAGACTGCATGCGAAGACATGGTGTTTGCTGGAAGGCATGAGTGAATTCCGACATATTTTTCACTAAAAAACAAACAAAACAAAGCACATTACCTAACTATACATGCAGCGAAAACTACAGAACATATTTAGTTAATGGGTACAAACCGATAACCGATTTTTACTTTAGAGATATGAATGCATCGTTTTGCGAGCCTCTGGATCGATCTATTAGTAGTATGGGTCAGTCGTTTTCCAGTTGGAAAGTCATGAATGAGTTGGTTGTAGATAAAATATGGCTGCTCTAATCTTGCGAGATTTCTGTGATGACATAATACGAGAACATCATTCTCATTTGCGACCTGACGACAGAGCAACATGTCAGACAGTGAAGTGTGAACTGAATTACCGTATTTTCCGCACCATAAGCCGCACCTAAAAACCACAATTTTTCTCAAAAGCAGACAGTGCGGCTAATAACCCGGTGCGCCTTATATATGGATTAATATTCATATTTATTTTCATAAAGTTTAGGTCTCGCAACTACGGTAAACAGCCGCCATCTTTTTTCCCCGTAAAAGAGGAAGTGCTTCTTCTTCTACGGTAAGCAACCGCCCCCATAGAAGAGGAAGCGCTTCTTCTTCTACTGTAAGCAACCGCCAAGGTGAGCACCCGCCCCCGTAGAAGAAGAAGCGCGCGGATATTTAATTTCATTTGTTTTTCTGTAAAGACAACAAAATGTCTCCTACTAAGAGACACGCGTACAAGGTTCCATTGGCTTTTGATATTCATGTGAACCGCACTGTGGATACAACGGGAACACGTACGGTGAATATTCGCACCACAGGGAATGAGAAGTCGTCCTACTGTGGTTGTAGCTTGCCATGCTAACGGCCAGAAACTTCCACCCACGGTGATATTCAAAAGGAAGACCTTGCCAAAAGAGAACTTTCCAGCCGGCGTCATCATAAAAGCTAACTCGAAGGGATGGATGGCTGAAGAAAAGATGAGCGAGTGGTTGATAGACGTTTACGCGAAGACACCGGGTGACTTTTTTCACGCAGCGCCGTTCCTGTTGATCTACGACTGCATGCGCATCCACATCACAGATGGTGTCAAAAAACAAGTGAAGCACACCGAAGAAGAAGAATTCGAGGGATTTGTAGATGAGTAATAACTTCAGAAAGTGAGCTTTAAATGTTTATTTTGTGTGTTGCGTGACACTAACGTATGAGCAACATTGAGTTATTGATGTTGCTATTGCTCTGCACTATTTTGAGTGTTACTATTTTTGTGATTGCACATTTGCACATTACATTTTGGGAGTGAACAGAGTTGTTAGAACGCTGGTTTGTAATATATTATTAAAGTTTGACTGACCTATCTGACTGTTTTGTTGACATTCCCTTTAGCGTAGCGTAGGTGCGGCTAATGGCACGGGGCGGCTAATAGGTAAACAAAGTTTTGAAATATTCCGTTCATTAAACGTGCGGCTAATAACACGGGGCGCCTTATGGTGCGGAAAATACGGTACACTTATATAGCGCTTTTTCTCAAGTGACTCAAAGCACTTTACATTGTGAAAGCCAATATCTAAGTTACATTTAAACCAGTGTGGGTGGCACTGGGAGCAGGTGGGTAAAGTGTCTTGCCCAAGGACACAACGGCAGTGACTAGGATGGCGGAAGCGGGGATCGAACCTGCAACCCTCAAGTTGCTGGCAAAGCCGCTCTACCAACCGAGCTATACCTCCCCAAAAGAGGGCAGCACCGAAAGAGTTTAAAAACAATGCACCCCCGAATATCAAAACTGAAGTGTGGTTAACGTATGGAAAAAAAAGAATGGTCAGTTGGAATAAAGTATGGCCATATGTAACTTTTGGAAAATGGCAGCGATTAAGTAGCGGCAGCTCGACTTATTGTGACACCCACCTGTTGTGATGGCATGGTGACACTCAAGCCGACGATGAGGGAGCTAGTGATGCTAATGCTAGTAGAGCTACCGTCTGGCAAGACAAATGCACTTATTTGAAAGACTTTTAGCCCTAACTTAGACACAACTCTGCGAGGTTAGTACTATTAGTACCGGTTTCTAATTGGGTCGGTCCTCCTGGACCGTGAAGATTCTGGGTGAATGATACTATATTTACAACCCTACTATACTATATATATATATTTTTTGACCGGTCATAATTATGACACGCGATCACATTAGGTTCGGCTGTCGCTGCATACACAAAACAAATCAGCTTGGATTAATTACAAATAAGAAGCAACGTAACACACAAGTTTGTAACACAACAATTCATCCTTAAAAGTCCTTCAAAGTCACGCACGCTAACAAGAGTTTCAAGTGAACGCCAATTCAAGGGGAACTGCACTTTTTTTTGGAATTTTGCCCATCGTTCGCATTCATTATGAAAGACATGACGACGGATGTATGTTTTTAAATGCATTCGAAATAGTAAATAAAGTGTTTGAGCTTCTACACTGAAGCTGCTGTTTAGTTTACATCAGGGGTGTCAAACTCATTTTAGATCGGGGGCCACATGGAAAAAAATCTACTCCCAAGTGGCCCGGACTGGTAAAATTACGGCACGATAACTTAAAAATAAAGACAACTTCAGATTTTCTTTGTTTAAAAATGAATGTTGTTTTTTACACTTACATGCAATAGTATTGTATCTTTATTTGTCGTTATTTATACTTTCTGAATAATATATGCGATAATGTTCATCAGTCAACTCAGTGGTGTTAATTTTCAATCTATCAAGATAAAAAAATAATATCAAAATCAAATTGCAGGATGTTATTTATGTAGTTTGCTCATTTTCCTCCACTAGTGCACTAACATCATGTGGTTTATTGTTTTTTTACATATGTAGCATCATGTACAAAGATACAAAGAATTGCTATTTCAACATCTAGTGGACACATTTAGAACAGCAGTTTCTTTCATTCAAGAATTTCGGCTCATTATTATTCTTATCAAATTCATCCCCCGGGACGGATAATACCTGTTCGCGGGCCTGATGCGGCATACGGGCCTACATTTGACACCCCTGGTTTACATGGTGGCACCTAATTGTATCTTGCACTTGTGTTACATCTACTTGCTTGCTTGCATTTTTCTGTATTTAATTGTTGCTACTTGAGCAAACAACAATATATACCTGGTGGCTTTTCCAAAAGTGTTTTATTTACATTTTATTTTCTTTAAGTTTATGGATTAAATGTTTTGAAAAGTATTGTTAGTGAATCACATCGTAACCCATGTATTGAGATTCATATAAAATCGCCATTTAAGGTAGAGATGCGCACTTCTAATATTTACACATCAATTAATCATTTCGATTTTGGTTCTGATACAAATGTGGATCAAGAGGAACCAAGTACATCTGTTATGATAGACTTCCTGGTAAGGTGTTTCTGGCAAGTCCAGTTGACAAAGGCTCTACACTGGAATTCTGGCCCCCCTAAGTGGATGGATGGACTAAATTGACTCTCATATCTGGGCTTTAACTCCTAATCATTCTTAACAAACCAAACCAACAGGGAGAGAAGTTCCACTGGTTGGTTTGTCAGAAGAATGTGGGTATGTCCCTACCTCCAATCTGCACCATTCTTGGATTAGCAAAGCAATCTTTTTGACTGTCTTTTACACACAAGAACAGTCAATCGCGGCTCACCATAGGGTGTAGGTGGAGATATAGGGAAGGCTGGTGTTGGTGGAGTGACGTCACACCCGGCTTCAACCCCGCTGTCCGTGTCTGGGCCCTGTCCCTTGTAGTCAATACTGTCGCTCCTGCACAACATTGTAAGCTGCAAAAAAAAAAACGAGACACATTGTTTGGAACAGCAAACAACAGGGTGAGATGCAAAGATATGGTGTTCAGTTTACCTGAGACTGTGGCACACAGGGGGAGTACACCCTCTGGCTACTGTACTCTGGTGCCACCCAACCTGAGCTACAGAAGCTTGGGAGATCCGTGACATCACTTCCTTGACGGCTGAGAGACCGTGTGACCTCCCCATGACCTTCAATGGACTGGACAGCTAGGCATAAACAGGTGGAAATAAGCGGCGAGGACCAACTGTATAATGAAACCTTAATCCTTCATCAAATATGGTTGAGCAGTACAGTGACAGAAAATCAGATACTCTTCGCAAACGAGTAAACGGGCCTTGAGATTGATGATTTGCAGGTTGGTTTCTCAAAGATCGTTGTCATGTTCTGAGAGGACAGCTGAGGAATGCTGGGGATCTACCTGGTGGTCCAGGGAGTGCAGAGTTTTTGTGTGTGGGGGGAGGGGGCACGCTAAGTGTCAGTGTAACTACCCTGAAGAGTGCCACCACTCAGCACCAGGGTGTTAATTTGAGCCCTCCCAGTGGGCTACGGACCTTCTCAACCCTGTAGAATGCTAATGATGCTGTAGCGCTAATACTAGGGATCATTAATCACGCTGTTTGCTGTCATTTGTACCAGATGGTGGTCACTTGGTCCTTTCGTAGCTGCTTAGAGGTTTTTTTTTCTTTGTTATTCTTTGTTTCCCTCTTAATTGTAATACAGTGTAATGGTATAAAGTTGACCAGCCTAGCACATACTCTCGCCCGAAGTCAGCTGGGATAGGCTCAAGCTTACCCACGATTCTAGTGAGGCTAAATGGCAGAAAAATGGATCGATGGATAGTATAAAGTTGTGTTTTGAATTGTGTGCCCTACATCAGTGGTCCCCAACCACCGGGCCGCGGCTCGATTGGTACCAGGCCGCACAAGGAAAAAAAAAAAATATATATATATATATACCGTATATATATATATATATATATATTTTTTTTTTTTAAATTTAAATTAAATCAACATAAAAAACACAAGATACACTTACAATTAGTGCACCAACCCAAAAAACCTCCCTTCCCCATTTACAGTCATTCACACTCATTCGCACAAAAGGGTTGTTTCTTTCTGTTATTAATATTTCTGGTTCCTACTTTATATATCAATATAGATCAATACAGTCTGCAGGGATACAGTCCGTAAGCACGCACGATTGTATTTTTTTTAGCACCCCCCCCTCAGCAGCAGATTTTTTGTAGATTTATTCAGGACAGTGCACATTAATGAACAAACTAGCGAGGGACTATTTCTACAAAGATCTCAGCTAATTAATTTGCTCACTATGAGGGCATGGAAACAGGAGTTCATAACATCCAGACATATATTCTACCATTCCTTGAAGTGATTATAGTGACTTTACCCAAGTTAGCACTCAGGCCATGAAGTTATCATGTCAGTATCTGCACTATTAGGGCAACACAAAAACATGTGTGGGAAAAGTCGTTAGATGTCCAATGAAGGTTTGATTACTATACACCAACAGCCATATACATACATGATAAAAGACAACAACAAAACTTCCTAGAGGTTATTTTCAAAATAAGCTTTGGCCTTAAGCCTTTTTCTCCTTAAAGAGAGGCTTTGGTGTAGCTGATATGCACAGACAGGTATGACTTGGAATCAAATGAAAAAATATTTGCCTTCAGGCCCAAAGTTCCTGCCTTGGAAATTCCTCAGGCCAACCATCATTCCACCCTCCCCCCCCGTCCTTGCCAACCGCAAATACATAGTGGAGTGTGATTCATACATGACCAGATGGATGACTGCCTTTCTCTCTGCCTCATTAGTGTTCAGCTAAAAACACAGACTGAGTGCTTTGCTGCTGTCAATGAGTATTTGCGATGTTAAGAGACTGAAACCCAATAACCCTGATGTTTTTCTAGGTCTTAATGGCCGTAATTTGAAGAAGATGTCATCTGTGATCTTACTGGCATTGTCAACATTGCGGGTAACGACATTTCGTCTGGCTGAGAGTTTCTAGCGAAGTCGGACAGACAGTTATGTATGTAGTGTGTTATGCAGATTATGGTGGTTTTGCGATTCAATATAAATCAAACTTCACAACCATAAGGCCTGACAACAGACAGCAGGAGATTGATGAACAAGGATCAAATTGATGTTGAATACACATCTTGGGAGTTGGAAGTTTGATTTGTATTAGGCCATTTAAACCGGAGAGAATTTTGAAGAAAGTCTTTCAAAAAATGGCAGAGAAAAAGCTAAAGTACATTGAACATTTTCTTTTCAACTACCTGTATTGGTGTGGCTTAATATTATTACTCTTTAATGTGTAGAATGTGTTTATAAACCCTTTGTTCAAACAGGTCTGCCCCCCTCTCCTCATGTGATGTGCTGATCCTCTTTCAGATAGCTACTATATACGAACAAGCCTCAACAGCGTGGCAACCTGCGAAACATACTGAAAACATCTGAAAAGCTGGCAACAACCCTGCTATTTCTTCCACTTAAACACACCAGGTGGAGAGACAGGTAAGAGAGAAGGCTGATCACTTTACTTTGCAGTTGAGAAAAATACGCTAATGTTGGGTTGTTGTAAAGTTCAAGGAACTGCTACTTCTACCACAGCAACACTTTTCTTGACATGTCTTACCTGTCTGTTGTGTGTTTTTGTCACTGAATCTGACATCGATGCCGTTTGAGCATTTGGAAGCTGAGTCGTTTACGTGGTTGCCACCGTTCCTCTTCATGGACCCGCTTTGGCCGCAGCGAGGCATGAACGCGGGATCCAGGTCCATGATGAGCTGGTTGAGTTGGTCTATGGAGTTGTCAATGTCAATTGTCAGAGATTTGAACTCCTCATCCCTTTTGTTATTGTTGTTATTGTTGATCGATGCCTGTTCTTTATGAGGAGTTGTACATCTCAGAGAAGTTGAGTCCTGCCGCTCCATGGACAAGCCGTCTTTAGGTGAACTACTCCCTTTTTTGTTACCTGGGTACCTTTCCGTCTCATTTCCATCCTCAGGCATGTAGATGAGCTGTTGCGCAGCAACCATCTGCTGTTGGCGGACCCATGAATGTGTGGAGTAGCTTCCCTGTCTGTAGACGTGCTGCTTTGGCACGGAAGTGCTACTTGGGTTGGAAGTGATCCCTGAGTTGCTCCTAGACCCAAGATGGACCCTTCTGGCTTCACCATAATGTCTCTCATAGTCCTCTATGGCAGAAGGTACAGGGTGGTGAACATGGTTCTGGCTTTGGCTTTGCTGCTCCTCTCCTCCAGGACTACCAAAGCCATCAGAAAGGAGGGAGTTCTGGCTGCTCTTGTGGCAGGATGATGACAATGTTCCAAAGCTGTCCACACTATGCAGGTCATGCCCTGTAATGACTTCATCATCCAGGATGTCAGTCTCCCTCTCTTGGGAACTGGGATCACCGTTAATGTGCACTTGCGCTGGGACTATCTGATGGATGGCCACTGGTGGGGCTGGATCCTCCATCTCCTCCAGCGAGGGGTCTTCAACTCCAAATCCGCTTAACAGCCGTTTGAGCTGGACTTTCTCCTGCTGGCTGGGACCCTTGTTGGAGCGGATGGTTGCAGAGGTGACAGTAATGGACGAAGGTGTGGGTCTGTCCACCAAAAGGGAGGTGCTTGACAGGCCAGAATCGCTGCTGACCGAAAGGGCGTGGTCGCTGTGGTCAGGACTGGATGTAGCTGAGGTAGTGCAGGCCCCTCGACCCAGCGTTGCCTCTCCTCTGTTGGGGTTACTCTTGTTAGACGGTTTGTCCTGACTTAGGTTTTGAGAGCGAGGTGCTGTAAACAAAACAAAAAAAACACAAATCTTACACATCATCAGATTTGTTGTTTTTGCAAAGATATAATGACAATATAAATACTCTCGTATATCTTGGTCCATCTGTTTGTTGCTGAGCAGGATACTTTATAGAAGATGAAATACTGCACATACTGGCAGTACCGATTGATTTCATAGTTACTCAAATGTACCATAACCCAAATCCAAGCACATTCTAAGACAAGGTTGAATGGTGATATTTTTTCGTATTCTAAGCTGCTAATTGTCAACCAAATTCTGTCTTTTTGTAATTACCAGTACAAGTTATTTCCTATTGCATGCTGTTGCCACGACAACTCCTTGCCTCCCATTAGGCATCTAACAGAGTATGCGTAATCTTCATGCTCAGGTTATGTAACAGACCTCCAGTGTCTTCTCCTTATGTGTAGCCGAGGGTCAGACGACTCCGGTCTTTAGAGTTTTGACCCCTACATTCCTCACCCTGCTGTGATCAAGCCATCCTTCTCCCTGCAGACTGCCCCTTGACCCCGGCATATGTCCAAACAACCGCTTTAATCCTGGACCCGCACGGGAAAAGAACCAGAGGTCAGTCGTTTGAGGCCAGCCCGAGTCACATTCATCACGGCGGAGACGATAACCTTGGCTTAAAACCAGAAGAACTATGTTCCAGGTTTCTTTCTGGTTCCCCAGAGGCGTTTCTCGTGCTTTTCTCTAAATCTCCCGCATTAAGTTCAAGCCTTTACATTCACACCCTGACCAGAGGATCTAAATACCAGGCACGCATGATAATGTTATCCCTCCTCCTCCTTCGTCTCCTCCTCCTGCTGCTGCTCAAAAAGCTCCTGTATGTATGACTTACCCCCCATTTGCACCAAGCCACCGGTGGAACGTGCATCCGGCCTTGCCGAGCTGACTCGGCTCAGGCCTTCCACTCGGAGCGTTCCAGTAAAATCCCCCTCGTAACATTCTTCTCGGCGAGCTAGGTGAAAGCTGCTTTATAGACAGATGTTTCCCCTCCCTGCTGCCCCATCTCTCCCCTGTCATTGCGCCCTCTTCCTCCCATAAACTCCTACCTTTATCGCCACATCCAGGTAAACACACAAGAGAATCCACATCTCCAGGGAAGCCAGGAGGAGCACAGGCCATGCAAAGGTACGGAGGCGGACATGGCTTTTACCCGCCGGATAACGTTCAGGGTCAAATCACTGGAGATCGAGTGAGTTCTCTCTCTGTTGAGAAGGTGAGAGTGTTTGCACTCCACACAAGGAGTGCAATTGGGGGGGGGCTTACGATCGCCAAATAAGGGCAGAGGAATGTAAACATGTGAGGCGGAGTTTAGAGGACGGAGGCGGGCTGGGGAAAGGCAGTAACCTGACCTCTTGCCCTGCAATGGGGGACTACCCCACCAGGTTGAAGACGAAGAAAAGAAAGAAAGAAAAAATGTTGCCCAGTAAAGGAACAGAGAATGAAAACAACATTCCTTGCACCTCCAAACTGTTCACTTTTTAGTCAAAAACGATCTTTCTACAACAGCAGCGTAGTTGTTTTCTCTTTCCTCCCAAGTGTCATTTAATCACATTCCTGCCATAGAAACAGATGTGACCAAGCTCAATTACGGGGTTCCATAATCATGTTTTACCTTAAAGACTGGCTTCAAGCAAACCCATGAAAGCATTACAGCAAGTAGTCCAAACTCTTTGTTGATTGCCGTCATGATGTCGGTCTATGAATAATCTACTAGGGATATTTTATAGCAACCCAGCCCTCAAATTGGAGGCGATCTGGTCATGTACCACTATGCAATTACAAAAAAAAAACATCCTTTAGTTGTAAATTCCTAAAATGCCCACATCCCGTGTGCTAAAATCGTCGCTCGGAAATGTAATGGTGCTGTTACTGCCGCCCACTTACAAAATATGCTCACAAAACAGTGGAACCTAACTCACTCTTAAAGTAGTAACATTTATATCCAACCAACATTTGGTAGGGAAAAATGTCTGAAATGTAAGCGGTGGCACACACATGTTTGCATAATCTCTTTGAGCATTTTTTGCAGCCCTGGGTAAATGTGGATTGTTTAAAAAAATGTTCCTAATGTTTTTGTTCTTTTTGCTTTATTAAATATGCTTATGGACCTCTCACATTTCTATTCTCGTTGAAATATAATAGATGGGGGAGCTTAATGTTTTCTAACATTACGCAAAAATATGTTAATATACCGTATTTTCCAGACCATAGGATGCACCGGATTATAAGGCGCACTGCCGACGAATGGTCTGTTTTCGATATTTTTTCATATATCATGCGCACCGGATTATAAGGCGCATTAAAGGAGTCATATTATTATAATTATTTTTCCAAATGTAAAACACTTCCTTGTGGTCTACATAACATGTAATGTTGGTTCTATGGTCAAAATGTTGCATAGATTATGTTTTACAGATCATCTTCAAGTCGTTTTCTGACAGTCGCTTCAGGATGCGCCGTTTTGTGGGCGGTCTTATTTACGTGGCTCACCTTTGGCAGCGTCTTCTCACAGTCATCTTTGTTGTAGCGGTGTAGCGTGCAAGGACGGGAGTGGGAGAAGTGTCAAAAGATGGAGCTAACTGTTTTAATGTCATTCAGAATTTACTTCAATCAATAACAGAGCAGCATCTCCTCATCTGGAAACAACAACAACGCCGGAAATGTGTCCCGTGAAAAAACGTCCGACCGGAACTCTAATAACTAAAGTTCCTTGGGTGAGTTATGTAAACTCACTACACCGGTATGTTTTAGCGCATTTATGGCGAGTTTACTGACAGATATAAGTAAGAACTTTACACTACTTTATATTAGAAATGGCAACAGCGGAGGATGAATGTCCCATAACAAGAAGGTAGAGAAAAAGAAGAAGCTTATCGACTACGGTGTCTTCACGGACTACAAAGGCGGACGCGCGCAAATTTTCAGGACTTACGCAAATCCCAAATACAGATCAGCAGGTACCAGAAGGTAAGAAAAGTTGCTTTTGCATATTAATTCAAAACCAAACACCAGATAATGTCTTACCTTATACACACACCGTAATAATACTCATGTTTAATGCGCCGACAATCCATCAAGCGGTGCGGCGTCATAGCTTACCAAAGTCGTACTAAAACATTTTGATAGATTTATGAGCGCCGTGTGTAATGTTTTATATTTTCAATGGAACATAACATTTTGGTGTTGTTTACTTGAGTCATATTGCCATCATAGTGCAGTCTACACGCATCTCTTATGTTTGACTACACTGGTCACACTTATCACATACTATGTACCAAATAAAATTGATTCGAGGTCATCTGTAAGCAAAACCAGAATTATTCCGTACATTAGGCGCACCGGGTTATAAGGCGCACTGTCGAGTTTTGAGGGAAAAAAATATTTTAAGTGCGCCTTATAGTCATGAAAATACAGTACTTATCATTGGAAACAAGTATTTGATCATCTCAACTCCTATGTGGTTATAATATATCCAGTTAATATTATACATGGTGCATATATAGTTATTAATAGAGCAGCTGGGATAGGGTCAAGTCCACTCAGCCTTAATGAGGACAAGCAATATCGAAAATAAATGATTGAGTGAGTACTTTACATAGGGGCGTCAAATTATCGCGTTAATTGCGATTACTAATTACATTCATACTTCGCACATTATGTTACGGTATATGGATGCCAGCGAGTTTGCCCACTTCTTGAATTTGACTGAGAGCAACAACAGTGATATGTAGCCACAGCCAAAAAGAGCAAATTTAAATAGTGGGGATAGGATTAATTATATCTAACAAATACTGTACAATATTCACAACAAATGTAAATACGTATTAGAAGTCTGTTTATGGTTTGTATACGGTAAGTATGAATGTTGCCTTTTTTTTAGCATAGAGGAAACAATTATTTTCTTCTTTTTTTTAGCGTAACGCACATTTATTACACAAGCTAAGGAAAAATGACACCACTTCCACCTTAAGATGACTAAATGCTATTACAAGCAGTACCACGGGCTTATATGGCGTCGGATGGGTGCTACAAGTTGTAACACGTAAGATATGTTTTAATAGCTAAAGCGGGTTTATTGAATGTTAAATGCACCGAAAAATAGACAGTTTTGTACACTTTTGAGGGGATACAATGCCCAGTAGTGTGCAAGAGTGTTTCTGTAAAGTATCTCCAGCCGTGTCCATGTGGTGACATAAATTACGGTATTTTGAGAGGTGAAGTCGGACTAAGTAGGACATCACGGAAGGCCTAGGTGAGAAACGCACAGCCCGCCACTGTTATACAGTATGTCATGATTACATAAGTGCTTAAATTGGCCATAGTTAATATAAACACGTTAACTACGGGTAATCACCATTATTATTGTCACATGCTTACAAGTTTGTCCATACACACTAGGGTATAGACAGGGTTTTTGATTGATTGATTGATACTTTTATTAGTAGATTGCACAGTACAGAACATATTCCGTACAATTGACCACTAAATGGTAACACCCGAATAAGTTTTTCAACTTGTTTAAGTCGGGGTCCACGTAAATCAATACATGGTACTATACCGCCTCTAAAAAGTACCGGTCCCCCCCCCGCACCCTCGTCGTCGTCATGTCATAACATTGCTGGTTTTACAAGCAGAGGAGCATGTTCGGCAGCGCAAAGTCACGCAGTACTTACAAGCAGACACAGTGTGTAGACAGAAAAGGGAGAACGGACGCAATATGGCTTAAAAACTAACGATAAAGGTGAAGTTATAACACTGAAACACCCTCAGGAAGAGGTGTTGTATGTTTTTGACTTTGTAACAATGGGCATTACATTTGTTTTAAGTTGCATGAAAAAGCGTTCAATTAGATTTGCTGCTACCTGCAGAAACTATGTTATATGACAAATCTGTATGGTTATCCAGTGACTAATAAGGGAGAGAAAAAAGTATTTCTCCTTTATAAACCAACTTCCAAACGTTTCCAGCTGTTCTCTACAAAGGTGGTGGTTTGTCTGTTTACACCCTTTTTTTGGTCTGCCTTTAAATCCTACTCTTATTTCACACATAGGGATAAACACACACTGCCACTGATTGGTCGGGTGGAATTCATTGAAGTAAATTAGTTTTTTCCCCCCTCCCTACACACAGCATCTTAGCACTTTTGTGGTAAACGTTTTTTAGGCTTCCTCAGGTCGACCGGCTTATGGGGAAGAAGGGTTTCGCTGCGTCTACCGGGCTGTGGGAAGAAGATGCAGAATTCCCACAAAGCTCCACTCGGATGTAGTGTTTACATGAGAACGCAGGGTTGTAAATATCCCACATGAATGCTTCGGAATCAAGCAGACGGAGAAAAATCGCATCTTTGCATTAAGGAGTTCCCTTTTTTATTTATTTTAAATGTTTAAGTGAAAGCTATGTCAAAGCAGAATAGATCACTTTCATAAAAAACATCCTGAGGAATCATGGGAAAGGGCGGAGATATGTGAGCGGCTCTATTCTGGGAGGCCGTTGTGAATTGCACGGTTGCGCGGAGAGCCGTGACCACAGCGAGGACAGCACGCCGCCGCCGATGGCGCTCACTAGGGGGGCACGATGGTTCAAGCGCGCCTATTCATTTGCTGCAATAAGAAATTCCCTGAGAACCAAACACTAGTCTATAACAGTGCAAACCAAGGAGGATCATTTGAGCTCATTTTTATTTTCCCACCATAGTAAAAGTCAAGCAATTATTAAAGTACTTTGCAATTCGCATAGGTACAAAACCCAAAACCAGTGAAGTTGGCACGTTGTGTAAAGCATAAATAAAAACCGAATACAATGATGTGCAAATCCTTTTCAACCTATATTCAATTGAATAGACTGCAAAGACAAGATATTTAACGTTCCAACTGGAAAACGTTATTTTTTGCAAATATTAGCTCATTTGGAATTTGATGCCTGCAAAATGTTTTAAAAAGCTGTCACAATTGGCAAAAAAGACTGAGAAAGTTGAGGAATGCTCATGAAATACTTATTTGGAACATCCCACAGTGAACAGGCTAATTGGGAACAGGTGGGTGCCATGATTGGGTATAAAAGCAGCTTCCATGAAATGCTCAGTCATTCACAAACAAGGATGGGACGAGGGTCACCACTTTGTGAGCAAATGCGTGAGCAAATTGTCCAACAGTTTAAGAACAACATTTCTCAATGAGCTATGGCAAGGAATTTAGAGATTTCACCATCTACGGTCCGTAATATCATCAAAAGGTTCAGAGAATCTGGAGAAATCACTGCACGTAAGCAGCAAGGCTGAAAACCCTCAGGCGGTACTGCATCAAAAGTCTACATCAGTGTGTAAAGGATATCACCACATGGGCTCAGGAACACTTCAGAAAACCACTGTCAGTAACTACAGTTCGTCGCTACATCTGTAAGTGCAAGTTAAAACTCTACTATGCAAAGCGAAAGCCATTTATCAACAACACCCAGAAACGCCGCCGGCTTCGCTGGGCCCAAGCTTATCTAAGATGGACTGATGCAAATTGTAAAAGTGTTCTGTGGTCTGACGAGTCCACATTTCAAATTGTTTTTGGAAACTGTGGACGTCGTGTCCTCCGGAACAAAGAGGAAAAGAACCATCCGAATTGTTATAGGCGCAAAGTTCAAAAGCCAGCATCTGTGATGATATGGGGGTGTATTAGTGCCCAAAACATGGGTAACTTACACATCTGTGAAGGCACCATTAATGCTGAAAGGTACATACAAGTTTTGGAGCCATCCAAGCAACGTTATCATGGACGCCCCTGCTTATTTCAGCAAGACAATGCCAAGCCACGTGCTACAACAGCATGGCTTCATAGTAAAAGAATGCGGGTACTAGACTGGCCTGCCTGTAGTCCAGACCTGTCTCCCATTGAAGATGTGTGGGGCAATATGAAGCGTAAAATACCACAACAGAGACCCTCGAACAACTTAAGCTGTACATCAAGCAAGAATGGGAAATAATTCCACCTGAAAAGCTTCAAAAATTGGTCTCCTCAGTTCCCAAACATTTACTGAGTGTTGTTAAAAGGAAAGGCCATGTAACACAGTGGTAAAAATGCCCCTGTGACAACTTTTTTGCAATGTGTTGTTGCCGTTAAATTCTAGGTTAATGATTATTTGCAAAAAAATTTAGTTTCTCTGTTCAAACATTAAATATCTTTTTTTGCAGTCTATTCAATTGAATATAAGTTGAAAAGGATTTGCAAATCATTGTATTCTGTTTTTATTTAAGAATTACACAGTGCTAACTTCTCTGATTTTGGGTTTTGTAATTTGCAATTTGCATATGTATATTGAAACAACAATGGCATTTGAAAACCTAATTAGTTAGATAGTAGTGGATAAATACAGTATATTACATGTTTTATGTTGCGGAAAACCTTTATAAGGTATAAATAACTTAACATTACAGTTTTACCTTTTACGATGAAGACTTCTCCCAACATGTTGACCCTCAGAGGCTGCTAAACGAGGGAGGAGCCGAATAAGCTCATAGTGATTAGTTCGCTAGTCACTATTAGCTTTGAAGCTTAGAGGAACAAATAAACATTTTAATATTGTAACTGATTTGTGTACTAAAACTACATATTTAATTTGATTTGAAGGACCTGCATGAGTGATGAAGAATGATTATATTGGCAGAGGGCTGAAAAGCTACAAGACAATGTACTATTACAATGCATTCGGGGACTCAGCAATTCATGCACTATATTGATACTAACTGTCCAATTTAGACATAAAAAATATGAAAATAACCAAAAGATTTATTGAGTTCTAATGTGACAATGTTAGAGATAAATGATAAATAAGTGTTATTGTTAAGGGTGCTGGGATTATATTAGCCCATTGTTATTTATGTAATTGCATCACAATGCCAGGTGGTTACCTGTTATTGATGTCACAATTTTAACCGGAACTGTAAGGTAAGAATCTGCAATTCAAAATCCTCTGAAAAAATATGCTACTGTAAGTATTGAAAATAGTAAACATAGTAAGCTGAAAATATGATGAATATGTCGAGGCAGTGTGGTTTGCTGCTAACGCTAGATACTATCCTCTAGTTAGCTAGTGACTCATCAAATTCTATGCAGGTGTTTTTTTTTTTACTGCTGTACAAGTAAATATTTGTGTTGTTTATATTTTTTTTTATATTTGTAACATTTGTATGTGTTTAACCTTTTTTTTTAAACTTTTGTGACAGTTAATGTTAAAAAAAAAAAAGGTTCCGTCTGCGACAAAACTTGTATTAGATATGTTTAACACAAAGATGTTGTTGTTTGTATACAGTAGTTGGCTTTGCTGCAGCAGAATACACATTACTTGTATGGTTTTTTACACGTGCATATACATGACAAATGCTAAAAATGTTGCTTGTAAACGCTGACTAAACCAGGGGTGTCAAACGTAAGGCACGAAGGCCGGATCAGGCCCGCGAACAGGTTTTATCCGGCCCGCGGGATGAGTTTGCTAAGTATAAAAATTAGCCGAAATTTTTGAATGAAAGAAACTGCTGTTCTAAATGTGTTTACTAGATGTCGTAATAGCAATTCTTTGTATCTATGTAGATGCTACATATGTAAAAAACAAAAAAAAACACATGTTAGTAAATCAGTTGAGGAAAATGAGCAAACTACATAACATCCTGTAATATGATTTTGATATTTTTTTATCTTGATAGATTGAAAATTAACTAAAGTATAAATAACGACAAATAAAGGTAGAATACGATTAACCGCAACATGTAAGTGTAAAAAAAAAACATTATGATTTGTACATTTTCAGAATGTGCTTGTTCGTTTTTAAACAAAGGAAACAATCTGAAGTTGTCTTTATTTTTAAGTTATCGTGCAGTGACTTTACCAGTCCGGCCCACTTGGGAGTTTGATTGATTGATTGATTGAGACTTTTATTAGTAGGTTGCACAGTGAAGTACATATTCCGTACAATTGACCACTAAATGGTAACACCCGAATAAGTTTTTCAACGTGTTTAAGTCGGGGTCCACTTAAATTGATTCATGATACAGATATATACTATCATATATACTATCATCATAATACAGTCATCACACAAGATAATCACATTGAATTATTTACATTATTTACAATCAGGGGTGTGGAGGGGATGGGGGGTAGGATATGGACAGCAAGTAGTGGACATATAGAGAGAGAGAGAGAGAGAGAAAGAGAGCGAGAGAGAGAGAGAGAGAGAGATCAGAAGACATAAGAAAAAGTATCTGCATTTCATTGTTTACATTTGATGATTAGCAATCCGGGGAGGGTGTTAGTTTAGGGTTGTAGCTGCCTGGAGGTGAACTTTTAGTGCGGTTTTGAAGGAGGATAGAGATGCCCTTTCTTTTATACCTGTTGGGAGCGCATTCCACATTGATGTGGCATAGAAAGAGAATGAGTTAAGACCTTTGTTAGTTCGGAATCTGGGTTTAACGTGGTTAGTGGAGCTCCCCCTGGTGTTGTGGTTATGGCGGTACATTTTTCTCCATGTGGCCCCCGATCTAAAATGAGTTGGACACCCCTGGCCTAAACAGTTAACATATGTTTCATGATTGCGAAACATTGACCCTGGAGTGGATGAATGACATTTCCATTATTTAATATGGGGAAATTGTTTTCGTAACACACTTAATGCAGTTTATATAGAACAGTACCTTCAACGTCACACATGTTCTGGTAAGAGTCCCAGCGGGTGAGCGGGTCGGCGGTGTTGTAGTCCACAGTAACATCCACGCCATTCTGCCATCTGTCAGCACCTGAGCCCAAAAGAAACATCAACTTTAACATTGAGCGCTTTTTAGTAGAACTCGGAGGAAGGCAACAAAATACTGTACAGTAATAACTTCCGAAATGTCTCAATGTATGAATGTAAAAGTCATCATATCCAACTGAGTTCATATTTAATATCCATACATCCAGCTCTCATGTCTTAGGGATATATCTCAGACATCTATATGAGAAATGTGCATTTCCCATTTGCTTGGAGCCAGACAACCTGGTTCCTCAGACATGTAACGGCAGCCTATATTTACCCTGCTGACATGCACACGCATAAATCTCGTCATCTAACGCACTGTGTAGAAGGAAAGGGACTCGTGCTATGTTCTAAAACCTTGTGCTATTAGTTTGAATTCAGTCTCAGCTAAGAATTAGGCAGCAAGAATTGAATGTAGAACAGTGTCGCTTGTCAATATGCTTCGAAATACACGGTATAGCCTGACAGAGCACAACATTAGGCACGCCTGCACCATCTAATTAGATACAATTCAAAATAACGTAATTATTAATATTTGTTCTGCGTATTTAAATACATACCGTATTTTTCAGACTATAAGGTGCACTTAAAATTATTTCATTTACTCACAAAACAGACAGTGCGCCTTATAACCCGGTGCGCCTAATGTACGGAATAATTCTGGTTGTGCTTACCGACCTCGAAACAATTTTATTTGGTACATGGTGTAATGATAGTTTGACCACTATATGGCAGTCACACATAAAAGATACGTGTAGACTGCAATATGATGCCAGTAAAAAACACCAAAACTTTAAATGTTCCATTGAGAATATAGAACAATACTACACACGGCACTCAAAAATCTTTCAAAATGTTTTAGTACGACTTTGAAGCCGCACCGCTTGATGGATTGTCAGATCATTACGGCTACCGTAGTCAGAGATACAAGTATTACTATGGTGTGTGTATAATATGTGTGGAACATTTCCCTTGTGGATCATTAAAATTTGTCTAAGTCTAAATCTAAGGACCGCAAAATGGCACCCATTAGCAGACACATTATCTGGCTTTTTACTATGCAAAAGTATGCAAAACCAACTTTTCTTACCTTCTGGTACCTGCTGATCTGTTTTTGGGATCTGTGTAAAAAATGTGTACACGTCCGCCATTGTAGTCCGTGACGACAATGTAGTCGATAAGCTTTTTCTTTTTCTCTATCTTCTTGTTATGTGGCATTTCTAATACGAAGTAGTGTAAATTTAACTTATATCTGTCAGTAGACTCGCTATGAAAGCGAGTGAGTTTACATTATTCAACCAAGGAACTTTAGTTATTAGAGAGTTCCAGTCGGACGGTTTTTCACGGGAAACATTTCCGGCGTTGTTGTCGCACTAGTGAGCCACGGATGAGGAGATGCTGCTCCATTATTGATTGAAGTAAAGTCTGAATGTCATTAAAACAGTTAGCGCCATCTTTTGACACTTCTTCCACTCTCATTCTTGCACGCTACACCGCTACAACAAAGATGACGGGGAGAAGACGCTGTCGAAGGTGAGCCACGTAAATAAGACAGACCCCAAAATAGCGCATCATGAAGAGACTGTCAGAAAGCGACTTGAAGATGATCTGTAAAACATAATCTATGCAACATTTTGACCAAAGAACCACAATTACATGTTATGTAGACCACAAGGAAGTGTTTTACATTTAGAAAAAAATCATAATATGACCCCTTTAACGCGCCTTATAATCCGGTGCGCCATATGTATGAAAATAGACCTGAATAGACCCGCTCATCAGCAGTGCGCCTTATAATCCGGTGCGCCATACGGTCCGGAAAATACGGTAATAAAGATGAGCAAGTCTCTCGTATGATAAAGATATAAAACTAACACAAAGGTCAGATTACAATGGCACTCGATAAGTGTGCAGATCTCCAACAAAACCTAATTTGCATCAATCAGTTCTATTTGTCGAGTCGTCTTTTCACAATCGCCAGTATTCATTAATGACATTAATAATATGGTAAATTGGGTTTTTCGCTGTTGATGGGTTCCAGACATGACCTCATTGAAAATCAATTAAATTCAAATAAATAATACAAAAATACAATATTTTTTCAACATTTGGAGACCCTTCTGGACATGAAATTACACTCTTTAGTCACCTTTACACGATGTAGTCTAATATAGTGATGCTGCCTGAGGCCGGGCCAATCAATGGCCACAATACTGAACAGCACGCTCTAATTGGTTTGGCCTTCTCTAATGGCCAATACTACTTTATTGTTGATGTTTTTAGTGCATTTAGCCATTTTATGCTTGAAAATGCTTAATTTAGGACCAAAAAAATTGTAGAATATGAGTTTTTAAAAAATCCCCTAAAAATCTGCAATCTGTTGAAGCCGCAAAATTGTATATATTATATTTTAACCAATAATAATTTAATATTAAAATGTTAAAAGTAAAAATAAAACTACACATTAATAAATTACATTATTTTTTAACATATAAAAATTAATTGGCATATCAATTACATAAAGTTAAAGATGTCTGATAAACGTGTAAAGTGCATGCATATACTATATATTTCTGTGGGGGGAGGTTGTGATTAGCGCACTGCAGGAGCAAAAGGTCACCGCCTCAGTCGATGGTGTTGAGGGCGGAGCGCCGTCGACTAGGGGCGGGGCATGTGCGGGACGGCGAGACGCAGCTGGCAGGTGATTAGATTTCGCAGGTGGTACGTGTTAATCTGATCATCTGTTGTCTAACAGCGAGCGGCCAGCGGAGGAGGAGAGAGAGACACACATCTGAAAAGATTGTACTGAAAAGATAAATTGAAACGTGGTGATTAAAGGCTTGGTGAAACGGCACAACTGACTCCTGGCGTAATATGTAGGGAACGACCTCTACATCTGGCACCCAACGTGAAAGAAGAAAGGCTGCGATGTCGTCACCAAGCCCCATAGAGGCGCTGGGACAGCTCCTGGCGGAGGTGTCGACGGCGAACCACCGACAGAATGAGGCGATGCAGGCCCAAATTGCACAACAGAGCCAGATCCTGCGAGCGCTCACGGAAAGGTCCGGAGCGGGGACAACCCCAGCAGCGAGGCCGACATTGACGACGGTGGGGATGCACAGGATGGCAGAGACAGAAGACGCTCAAAGTTTCATGGACATGTTTGAAGCGACAGCGAAGGCATGCGCATGGCCGGAGGAAGAGTGGGCGGTGCGGCTGCTACCGTTACTGGTGGGAGAGGCGCAGCGAGCCGCGCTCAGCCTGCCACCAGCGTCCCGCGTGAGCTACCGGGACATGAGGAGGGCGGTGTTGGACCGGACAGGAGGGTCCAAAGAGGACCACAGACGCCGGTTCCGGACCATGAGACTCGGACAGGAGGAGCGGCCTTTCGCCCTGGGCCAACAATTGAGAGACGCGGCGACCAGATGGCTACAACCCGGAGGAATAGAGGAGGTGATCGAGCAGATCATCCTGGAACAATTCCTGGAGGCAATCCCGGCGCGGACGTCAGCGTGGGTCCGCTACCATCGGCCACAAGGCGTAGCAGCGGCGGTAGCCTTGGCGGAGGACCACCTGGCCGTACCCTGGGAGAAGGGGAAGGAGGAGAAGGCTGCAGGAGGAGCGGAGCGGCCAGTCCCGGCGCCGCGCAGGATGCGGGCGCTGCCAGCAGAAGGAGCCCAGCCGTGGGCACGGCCACGACACAACCCAAGTCTGCTTTCTCCTCCTCAGGGCCAGGCCGCTGCGGACACTGCGTTTCCCCCGCAAACGGCGCCTCGAATGCCGGGGCAGGTGTGCTGGAGGTGTGGGCGGCTAGGACACCTGCAGCGGGAGTGTCCAGTGGGGCAGGTGATCCGGGTTGGCGACCCTCCAGCACCCTCCCCCGGGCCAGGAGAGACATACTATGTACCGGTAAGGATACAAGGGAGTATACACCGGGCGATGGTGGATTCGGGCTGAGAGCAGTCCATGATTCACCAAAACCTGGTTCGACCCGGGGCGTTGAGAAAGGCTACACGGGTGCGGGTTAAATGTGTGCATGGGGATATTCACGAGTACCCTATCGTGCCGGTGGACATTTTTTTTTAAGAGGAAAAACATAGTGTTAAGGTGGCTGTAAATTCGCGCCTGGCGCACCCCTTAATCTTGGGAACAAATTGGGCGGGATTTAACGGGTTAATAAAGCAGTGCGCAGGGGTGCGTTCACGACCGGTAGGAAAAGGGAATGTCCGCGCTGTTCTCATCGGCGACGCAAGATTATCCGACGCTGCCGGGGGGAGGGGGAAGGGGAGCCGGTGGGGGCTTCGCAGGAGGTTTCCCCGGTTCCCCAATGGCGCCCCATGGATGATTTTCCACTCGAGCAGTCTCGAGATGACACTCTGCGCGCGACTTAGGACCAAGTGATTTCAATTGATGGGCAGCGGGTTCGCCCGGGGATAGCACGGGATTTCCCTCACTTTGCATTGATTAGGGACAGATTATACAGAGTGAGTCGTGACACTCAGACAGGGGAGGAAATCACCCAATTGTTGGTGCCAAAAAGCCGTCGGGAAATGATTTTCCAGGCGGCGCATTTTAACCCGATGGCCGGTCACATGGGTTATGATAAAACACTCAATCGGATAATGGTCCGGTTCTATTGGCCAGGCATTCGGGCAGACGTGCGCCGCTGGTGCGCGGCCTGCCCGGACTGTCAACTAGTCAACCCCGCGGCCACCCCTAGAGCACCTTTGCGGCCATTACCACTCATAGAGGTCCCGTTTGAGCGAATTGGCATGGACCTCGTCGGACCATTTCACCCGAGCACCCAGGGATATCGCTTTGCACTAGTCCTGGTGGATTATGCAACGCGCTATCCCGAAGCAGTGCCGCTGCGCTCCATCTCTGCAAAAAGTGTCGCGCAGGGACTATTTCAAGTTATCTCCCGAGTTGGAATCCCGAAAGAGATTCTAACTGACCAGGGCACGTCCTTTATGTCACGCACGTTAAAGGAGCTGTACGGATTATTGGGGATCAAATCTATTCGGACCAGCGTTTACCACCCGCAGACGGATGGGCTGGTGGAGCGGTTGAATAGGACCTTCAAATCCATGATCCGGAAGTTCGTACACGAGGACAAACCAAATTGGCATAAATGGTTGGATCCCCTGTTATTTGCAGTGCGGGAGGTTCCTCAGGCCTCAACAGGATTTTCTCCATTTGAACTGTTGTTTGGCAGGAAGCCGCGCGGGGTACTGGACCTAGTTAAAGAAAGCTGGGAGGAAGGTCCAAGCCCCAGTAAAAATGAAATTCAGTACGTCATGGACTTGAGAGCAAAACTCCACACTTTGGGGCACTTGTCACGTGAGAATTTGCTTCAAGCCCAAGAACGTCAGCAGCGTCTGTATAACAAGGGGACAAAACTCAGACAATTTTCACCGGGAGAGAAATTACTTGTATTACTCCCAACATCCAGCTCCAAATTACTCGCCGGGTGGCAGGGACCCTTTGTGGTTACACGACGAGTAGGTGACGTGGATTACGAGGTCAGGCGGTCTGACCGGGGTGGGGCAACACAAATATACCACCTCAACCTACTAAAAGGTTGGAGGGAAGCGGAGCCTGTCTCCATGGTGACGGCGATAGCGGAGGGCGAGGAGCTGGGGCCGGAGGTTCCCCCCTCTCCCCGGCCCTTTCCTCTCCGCTGTGATAATAATCTGACGCCGTCACAGAAAGCAGACGTGGCCAAATTGCAGCAGCATTTTGCTGACGTGTTCTCCCCCCTGCCAGGCCGCACGACTCTCACCCAGCATCACATAGAGACCAGCCCAGGCGTGACGGTGAGGTCTCGGCCCTATAGGCTGCCCGAACACAAGCGCAAAGTAGTTCGGGAAGAATTAAAAGCCATGCTGGAATTGGGAGTGATAGAAGAGTCACACAGTGCGTGGTGTGGCCCCATAGTTCTGGTGGGGAAGAAAGATGGGTCTGTGCGGTTCTGTGTGGACTACCGCAAGGTAAATGATGTGTCACGTTTTGATGCCTATCCAATGCCCCGGGTCGACGAGCTCCTGGACCGGTTGGGCACTGCTCGGTTTTTTACGACACTGGATTTGACTAAGGGCTACTGGCAGATTCCCTTGTCTCCAGAGTCTAAGGAAAAAACAGCATTCTGCACTCCGGAAGGTTTATACCAATTTGTGACCCTTCCGTTCGGCTTGTTCGGTGCGCCCGCCACATTTCAGAGACTCATGGACCGGGTGCTGCGGCCCCACGCTGCATATGCTGCCGCCTATCTGGATGATGTCATCATCCAGGGGAACAGCTGGGCGGAGCATGTGCAGAGGGTGGGGGCGGTGCTCGAGTCCCTGAGGCGGGCGGGGCTCACCGCCAACCCGGCGAAGTGCGCGGTTGGCAGGAGGGAGGTACAGTATCTGGGGTACCACTTGGGGGAAGGTCAGGTGCGGCCTCAAGTAGAAAAAACCGCAGCAGTTGCGGCCTGCCCGACCCCGAAGACGAAAAAGGAGGTGAGGCAGTTTTTAGGGTTGGTGGGCTACTACCGGAGGTTCATTCCCCGGTTTGCGGACCTGACCAGCCCACTAACTGACCTCACCCGAAAAGGTGCTCCAGATCTGGTCCAGTGGACGGGGCAGTGCCAGCAGGCATTCGAGAAGGTGAGGAAAGCACTTTGCGAGGAGCCGGTACTGCGCATGCCTGATTTTTCTATCCCATTTTGTTTGCAGGCGGACGCGTCGGGCAGAGGACTGGGAGCCGTTTTATCCCAGCAGCGGGGGGGCACCGACCACCTGGTCCTGTACATCAGCAGAAAGTTGTCAGAAAGGGAGGCCAGATACAGCACGGTGGAAAGGGAGTGCCTCGCCATCCGGTGGGCGGTCGGTGCTCTCCGGTACCATCTGCTGGGACGCCCGTTCAGCCTCTGCTCGGACCACAAGCCCCTCCAGTGGCTCCACCGCATGAAGGATGCCAACGCGCGGATCACCCGGTGGTATCTCGCTTTACAACCCTACAATTTCAGAGTGATCCATAGGCCGGGGGCGCAGATGGCCGTGGCAGACTTCTTCTCCCGCTCTCAGGCAGGGGTGGGGGGGGAGTTGGCGCGGCCGGATGATGTCCCGGCCTAAGTCTGGCGGTGGAGGTATGTGGGGGGAGGTTGTGATTAGCGCACTGCAGGAGCAAAAGGTCACCGCCTCAGTCGATGGTGTTGAGGGCGGAGCGCCATCGACTAGGGGCGGGGCATGTGCGGGACGGCGAGACGCAGCTGGCAGGTGATTAGATTTCGCAGGTGGTACGTGTTAATCTGATCATCTGTTGTCTTTAACAGTGAGCGGCCAGCGGAGGAGGAGAGAGGAGAGAGAGACACACATCTGAAAAGATTGTACTGAAAAGATAAATTGAAACGTGGTGATTAAAGGCTTGGTGAAACGGCACAACTGACTCCTGGCGTAATATAAGGGGAACGGGTAGGGAACGACCTCTACAATTTCTTTCTTTCTTTGCTCACACAAAATTAAACTTGATTAATATATAATAATATAGATTAGGTACAGTGTATCTAAATGTGATTATTTTTAAATTAAATTAAAATCCACAGAATTCCTGTTTTTTAATCTGATTAAATATTGTAATCGTTTAACAATTATTTCAATCAATAATAATATATAATTGAAAATACAATCTAAAAAAGTAGACCTATATGCCAGCATTTTTAGTCTTACTAATACACAAGCACAAATCAAAACCTTTATGACAAATGTAATAGCTGATACAACATATCCTAAACCTTAATACAACTCCTGTTATGGCTCTGATTGAATTGTGCAGGTGTGCCTAATATTGTGGCCAGAATGTAAACAACACAACACAAGCGCACAAATACAGTTTCCTGCTATCAAGGCCCTGGGAAAGCACATGCTGAGCTTTTTTACCTTTGTCAGCACACACTTCCCACATTTGCCTCCCGTATCATCCCACATCCTGTCTTTCCCACGGGAGGCGAAAGGTGGGACAACAATATGGCACGAGGGGCAAAATGTGGGGTGGAAAAAAGTGCCTGCTTTCCCCACGATACTCATAAGTACAATGAGGAGTTGAAGCTAATCGATGTGGAAATATATTCTTTTTTTCACTTTTTAGGATTCCATTAAAGATGACAAGGATATACCTAGAAGTGGTTATAATTGCGGAATCTTTGGCTACTTGGTTCAATATGAGCAATATAACGAATCAAATATGAATTACATACGTACCTTGTTAATTTTATAACTCTCTAGGCCTGATTTACTACGATCCAAATTTGTCGCACTAAACAGCGTGTGCAATCTATCAAATAGCGTGTAGTGGACGTGTTGTGTGCAATCTATTGACAATGCGTGTGCAATTGAAAACTGCTGCGCAGCGCCCTATTTAAATGAGGATTTTGCATCTACTATATGGGGCATCGTGCCGGGGACACTTTCATTTACTGCACATTCATGTTATCACGCTCCTACCTACTTAGGCATTTTGTAATCAAATAAAAAGGAGACATCTACCACTTACGGGAATTTTAAACATAGCCCAAAGTGCATCCACAACGAAAGCCACTTTTTTTTTTTTTAAATCACTGAAGGTGCATTAGAGCAGTGCTTCTCAAACAGTGGGGCGAGCCCCCCCCCCCGGGGGGGTGCCAGGGGGGGCGCATGCCCTACCAGAATGTGATGAAGCGCTTCACTTTAACCACGGTGGGGGACGAGGAAAGGCCGGTGTGTGGTTTCCTTTAATGGTAATAAGCTTACAATGTTATGCAGAGGTATAGTTATAACAATTTTATAGACAAATTATGCTATTTATAGTCACAGTGGCGAGTGTGGGGGGGCACAAAATATTTTATTCTTCCTAGGGGGGGCGTGACAGAAAATAATTGAGAAGCACTGCATTAGAGGGAGGCTGAACTACTGTCCTCAAGACGCAAAAAAAATGTATACTTCTGTGAGGTTTTATTATGTATAATAGAGGTTAGTAATATATATTATGTGTGAAAAAACAAAAGTCATAAAAAAAATATTAAATGACACCAAAACCTATTGGAATTGTTTTAACCTGCCCCTTAAGTCATCCAGCAGCTATGAAATTATAAAAGGATGTTGCTTTCTGACTGTCTAAATATGTTAAAACATGCATTTATTAATTATTGTTATTTATTGTTTTGTTTGTGTGTTTTTTTTAATATATATATATTTTTTTTTATTAGAAAAATCCAGCAATACATTTAAAACATACATTGGTGACTGCATTGCTCTGCAAACACCTTCCTGTAGTTTTAATTTATATTAGTTTTACTGTTAACAGTTAACTTCCACTAGGATAGTTAAAGGAGTCATAAATATTTTTTAACACTTTATTTTGGTCTATATAACATGTAACAATGTTTTTTTTTTTGCATAGATTTTGCTGTAAAGACCTCAAGACTTCCTAAAATGCTGCCTGTTGTCGGTTTGTACCTGGAATTTTCTCTGGTCCCTCAGAGAAAACCAGCTCTACTTTGCCATAATCTGGAAATCTGTGATCTGAAATACAGTACAAGAGCAACATGAGCATGCTAAAGGATACAGAATGTTCTGTTATGGAAAACGAGATCTTTGCTTTCAAAGTGCCGCAAAGCCTAAATTAAGTTCTTCTGGCGTAAGCAGCAAGAAGAGCAGACGTCTTGATGCAAACGAGTTAGGACCTGTACTCTCCTGTTTTTTCTACCTTTGTTGGCGGCCTCCATGTCCTCTTTATCGAACATCAAGTTGTAGCCTCGCACTGCTCCTGTGTGGAACTGCAGCTGGAAAATAACCTCACGCTCGGAAGAAACCTCACTCTTGTGGTAACATTTAATCTAAAACGAGAATGAAACAAAAACAGAGTGAAGCTGAAAGTCAATACTGATGTCATTCTGTTTATTTTCCCTACCATAATGTCCCCTTTGAGAAGCTGGGCCAGCTCCAGAGTGACACAGATCCGCCCCCTGTGGCCTGGACCGATGTGACTGTCATGCAGAAGTTTATAAAGTGAGTTTTCATTCTAATTAAAAACTCTGAATAAACATAAACAGAAAGTGATGGTGCTACTTACTAAATTCCGGATGAATACACCATGTGCATTGCCTGGTAGACCTTAACGTATGGTCGGCATACTGGAAAAAAAACATTGTAATATTTGTAATTTTTTCAATAAATGAATGCATTTACAAAACCCAAAACCAGTGAAGTTGGCACGTTGTGTAAATGGTAAATAAAAACAGAATACAATGATTTGCAAATCCTTTTCAACTTATATTCAATTGAATAGACTGCAAAGACAAGATATTTAATGTTGGAACTGAGAAACTTAATTTTCTTTTGCAAATAATCATTAACTTAGAATGTAATGGCAGCAACACATTGTAAAAAAGTTGTCACAGGGGCATTTTTACTACTGTGTTACATGGCCTTTCCTTTAAGCAACACTCAGTAAACGTTTGGGAACTGAGGATACCAATTTTTGAAGCTTTTCAGGTGGAATTATTTCCCATTCTTGCTTGATGTACAGCTTAAGTTGTTCAACAGTTCGGGGTTTCCGTTGTCGTATTTTAGGGAGACAAGTCTGGACTACAGGCAGGCCAGTCTAGTACCTGCACTCTTTTACTATGAAGCCACGCTGTTGTAACACGTGGCTTGGCATTGTCTTGCTGAAATAAGCAGGGGCGTCCATGATAACGTTGCTTGGATGGCAACATATGTTGCTCCAAAACCTGTATGTACCTTTCAGCATTAATGGTGCCTTCACAGATGTGTAAATTACCCATGCCTTGGGCACTAATACACCCCCATACCATCACAGATGCTGGCTTTTCAACTTTGCACCTATAGGAGTCCGGGTGGTTCTTTTCCTCTTTGATACGGAGGACACAACGTCGACAGTTTCCAAAACCAATTTGAAATGTGGACTCGTCAGACTACAGAACACTTTTCCACTTTGCATCAGTCCATCTTAGATGAACTCGGCCCCGGCGAAGCCGGCGGCGTTTCTGGGTGCTGTTGATAAATGGCTTTCGCTTTGTAGAGTTTTAACTTGCACTTACAGATGTAGCGACAAACTGTAGTTACTGACAGTGGTTTTCTGAAATGTTCCTGAGCCCATGTGGTGATATCCTTTACACACTGATGTCGCTTTTTGATGCAGTACCGCCTGAGGGATTAAAGGTCTGTAATGTCAATGCTTACGTGCAGTGATTTCTCCAGATTCTCTGAACCTTTTGATGATATCATGGAGCGTAGATGGTGAAATCCCTAAATTCCTTGCAATAGCTCGTTGAGAAATGTTGTTTTTAAACTGTTCAACAATTTGTTCACAAAGTGGTGACCCTCGCCCCATCCTTGTTTGTGAATGACTGAGCATTTCATGGAAACTGCTTTTATACCCAATCATGGCACCCACTTGTTCCCAATTAGCCTGTTTACCTGTGGGATGTTCCAAATAAGTGTTTTATGAGCATTCCTCAACTTCGTCAGCCTTTTTTGCCACTTGTGCCAGCTTTTTTAAAACATTTTTGCAAGCATCAAATTCCAAATGAGCTACTATTTGCAAAAAATAAGTAAGTTTACCAGTTCGAAGTCTATTCAATTGAATATAAGTTGAAAAGGATTTGCAAATCATTGTATTCTGTTTTTATTTACGCTTTACACAACGTGCCAACTTCACTGGTTTTGGGTTTTGTACTAGGAGTCTTTCATGCAGGTGTACCAGGATGAAATGCTCTTGCTTTAAAGGCCCTAAGAGTGTGCAGATAACGCTTCTTAAGTGCTGTGATGTGGTTGCGTCAAGACTAGAGTAGCTGCAGCTGTGTGTGGAGGTAGTGTAAACAATAATGACTTTGAACCTCCAGACGAGTCAAAGTTGGGGATTCCGTGGAGAATGATGCAGTGCAGGAACAAAGGCGAGGCGTTGATCTTCATGGATCCACTTAGAAGGCTGTTGAGGATCCAAACATACCTAAAAATACCGATAAAACAAAGTAAGTTTGCAAAGATTCATTCCAATTATAAGGGCTTTGTTCCTAATAGTTCCCAAAATGACTTGGCAATAAACTGATAATAACAAAAACAGGAATTCATCTTAATAGAAATGTAAAGTTTAAAAATCATTTTGGTAAAGTAGGTGTGTTAGCATCATTACTAGTGTTCTTTGATGGTTATGTTGGCGTCAATATTGACCATTTGGGCAGATGTGTTAATTGTGTTAGCAAAATATTAGCTTCTGTTAGCTTAGCTGTTCTGTAAATGACATGAATAACTTTACAAGATAGTCGTTAAAATGCTATTAGTTATGTGGGCTTTATGTGATTGATACTTTATATTTAAGTTGATTTTACAATATTGTCAGCTTGTTTATCAGCTTCCGTTGATAGCAATGTCAGAGTCAATATGCAAACTTTTACGGAAATAGAGATGCAAAAAAGCAGCTTGTGCTTACGTAGCAACATTTACACGATGCAAAATAAAAGAATACAATTACACAACACAGGAAAAACTAATAAAGAAAAGTAAAATATGTGATTTTTTATTTTTATTTTTTTTTACATTGTATGTTGTGCTATGTTAGCCTCAAGTATTATAACTATATTTTTAGCGTCCTTAAATTGTTGCGTTAGTTATACTTATGTCACCTTCACTTTATAGTTGTTAATGTTTTTTCACAGCTCTACCTTGAGGTACATTTATTAGATGTGTTTCCGTATTTGTTTGTTTTATTTGCTAGTTTTGCTGCTAGCTTAGTATGACCCTTTTACAGTTGTGTTAGCCTATTAGCATCCTTTATTAACTATATGACCATCAAGTACCATAACTGTAAGTAGCTAAGTTTTAAGCCTCATAGTGAAATATAATGTGTTAGTTATTAGGAGTTGTTTTGTTTTATATGATCATTTTGCTGGTACCACCATGAGCTACATGTGCTGATGTTAGTTGTATTAGTCTATTAACATCCTATTTTAACTATATTGCCATCAAGTAACAACTAAGTAGCTTTGTTACCTTCAAAATAGATTAAAATATGTTAGTTAATTTGGGAGTTTATTTGTTTACTTTATTAACTTGGTTAACTCGCACAGGTTTTAAATTTAGAAACTGACCTCTATATTAACATTTTAATATATACGGAATGCATCTATATATTTTGTGCATCTAGACCAGAGCTGGACACATATTTTGACTCGGGGGCCACATTGAGAGAAAAAAATGTGTCTCGGGGGGCCATGGTGTATGTGTGTATAAATTATATGTACATATTTAGCTTTAAAAATCTGCTGTACAGTATGTGTGTTTGGGTCCCTTTTTTTCTGGAACACCAATACCAAAAGTCACAATGTCTGATAGAGTTCTAAAAACGTTATGACAGACCACCTCAAAAAAACGTAATGGAATTTTACAGTTTTTTACTGAATGGGATACCCAAAATGGACATTAAAATAAAGAAAGTGGGATTTACATTAACTATGAACAATATCCATCCATCCATCCATTTCCTACCGCTTATTCCCTTTTGGGTCGCGGGGGGCGCTGGAGCCTATCTCAGCTACAATATAACATTGAATATTAACAACATATGAACGTCACTCCTCTTTTACTTCTCAGACCAGGCAAAACACAACAAAAATGTAGAAAACCGCAAAATATGAATGCAAAGTGTAATAAACACCTAAAATATGATATAATCATGTACAAATCTGCATCCACATCTGTTTCTGACACACGCATTTCGGGCTGGCTGCTCTGAAAACAAACCCCGCCCACTCTGCTTTGTTCCTGGTCTGAGGTCCTGTGACCTAGATTACCGTAACAACTCGTATAACACAGAAAAGTGCAGATTTCAACCATTGAAATACTTTCTATAGTTCAAGACTTACAGTAATTTAAAAACAGCACTGCACATCATAATGGCGGCAACAGTTTTGATGTTAAAGGTCTAAAAAAATTATGTATAACATCCGGCGGGCCGGAGTGAAAATCTTAATGCGCCGCATGTGGCCCGTGGGCCGTATTTTGCTCAGGTCTGATCTAGACTGTATATAATGGAGTGGTATACACTAGAGTGTGCATGTTTTCTTTTTTTTTTTACCGTTTCTGTGAAGGTGTCATCAGAGCAGACACCTTATCGTCATAGTATTTCCTCATAGCGAAGCGGTCCAATGCCTGATCAGCACTTTAAAGGAAAAAGGGGGGGAAAGATATCAAACATTTCCAGCAATGATGACTCACGGGAGGTAAATTAAACTGCCATGGTAATCAAAGTGCGTTAACCCTGACTTGTACAAGGCCAACACGGACACACATGCATACGCATGCATAATGGAGAAGACTGAAAGTAAGCAGAGAGACAAGAGATTCCCGCAGAGAGGAAGAGAATGGCGGCTTTAAGTAAACAGGGAGGCGGGGAGAAGGCCACAGAGAGGCCGTAGTGTGTGCACAACTCGGCCATTCAGGCACCCCTAAAACCAACAAGCGTGGGGGTCTTTTCACCCGGGCCCTCATTGTCCCCCCTGCAAATCTATTCCATTGTAAATCTATTGTGTTCCTATCTCTTCTTCTCTTTTTTTTTTTAGTTCTCTTGTTGTTCACCTTTCCTCAGTGGGATGCAAACACATGAAGGCTTGCGTGTGCTGATGGGATCCACGGAGCCAAAAAAGCCTCCATGGAATACACGTGAGTGAACAAGAAGAAAAGATTTCAGGAAAGTGACACTGTGGCTTGCAGCTATTACAGTCACTACTACTCTCGAGCTGATTCATGAAACTTTACCCGCGGTGATTCATCGCTTAAATTGTGTGGTTGGCCTTTTCCCCCTATTTGTCAGGCTTTGAAACACCCTGACCTCAAATTACCAGAGGTAAATACACGAGACAAGGTGGAGAGTTGACTTATTTTGCGGTCCTACCGATGAATCACGTCACTTTGTTGTGGTTTGTTCGCCGCAGACAGGGAGTGGGCAAACCATGACAAATGCTGACCAGAACATGCAGCAGACGTTTGCGGATAGACGAGCGCTTACCTGGCGGATACGTAGGTGAAATGGACAAAGGATGAAATGACAACGCCGATTCGACCCTTGCCGCCCTAGGAAACAGGATGTCAGGAGATAATTAATCATACATAATAAGATACTTTAAAAGAAACTTGTTTCTACTCGGCAATGCTGGTTGAGGTACAATTTGTTCCGATTTCCGAGCAATTATTCCCATAGGGGAGGTCAATAAGTCTCTAAACCATGCCTGGGCAATTATTTTGACTCGGGAGGCCAAATTTAGAGAAAAAAATGTGTCTGGGGGCCGGTATATCTATTTTTAGGAACACTAATACAAAACCTCACAATAATGTCTGATTGAATGCTAAAAACGTTATGACAGACCGCTTTAAAAAACGGAATGGAATTTTAAATTTTTTTACTGAATGAGACACCCAGAATGTACATGAAAATAAAGAATGTGGGATTTACAATGAATAACTATGAACGATAAAACACTGAATATTGACAACATATGAACGTCACATCCCCTTTTGATCGACATATTTTACAATGAAGCAAAACACAACAAAAATGCAACAAACACAGCGAAATATGAACGCGAAGGGTAAAAAAAAAACCCCACCTACAATCTGATATATGTGATATACTGTATCACTAAGCTTTAGAACTTTGTTGTAAAAATCTCCTTCCGTGTCTGTCCCTGACACCCACATTTTAGGCTGGCCGCTCTGGAAACACTCTTTGGAAACGCTCCCTTGGTGCCTCATCAGAGCTGCTGTGACTTAGATTACCAGAGTAACTAATTAGATTACCATAGTAACTAGTATATTATGCAAAAGCGCAGATTCCAATCATCGAAATACTTTGTATACTTCAAGATTTACGGTCATTTGAAAACATCACTGCACATCTTTAAGACAGCTTCAGTTTCCATTTTAAAGATCTAAAAAAATTATTTGGGAATGTCCGGTGGGCCAGATTGAAAAGCTTAACAGGCCTTAATTTTCCCAAGTCTGCTCTAAACGATAAACCCTATAAGTGGCTTGCTTTTTTTTAGTGTTTTTTTTCTTTGATGTCACCAAATAAATGTATTAGTGATGATAACCATAAAACAGGAAATTACACTTTCTGTGACATTGTGATGGGTCTGGCTGCTCAGTACAAGTGAGCAATACAATTAATTAAATGTAAAGTACATACAATTAGGGATGGGTACCAAATTCTGTACTTTATTTTTACCAAATTTTGTCGGTTACCAGGTATCGATTCACTTCCAAATGAAATGATGCCAAATTTCGATACCTTTGTTGCACGTGACGGTTGCAGACTCAAACACTTGGCTGGCAGACATGCACTGAAGCAGCGCTCACAACGGATTCGGCCGGAATGCCACTGGGTAATGTTGTAATTTTCCATGCCAACAAAGCAAGTATGCCTGATAGAAAGCGCTTGGACATACAGTAAGGCTTCACTTTTTAAAAAACGCTAGCACAATGCTAATTTACATGAGATTTGCCACAGACAGCGATTTTACATGGCGTTTTTAACAGCTCTAAATTTGTTCATTAAAACTACAAAATAAGCTGTGTGTTACAATCAACCAGCTGGTGTGTAATAAGAACAATACTTACACTATAAACACTTTTTAGGGTGCATCAAAAGACCATAATTTGCTTAATGGCAAAGAATACCCTTGACACATCATAGCCCATACACTAGCAACTACGTGCAAAGTCTACAATATAATGCTTGCAAATGAGACTCAGAAGTGTAAGAAAACAAGAAATAACAACTGGACAACTCACTGAAGTATGTTAAATTAAAAATATGTATTTTATCTTTAAACAAATGAAAATTTATTAACCTGTGAACAAAAACAGAAGTACAGAAAATTGGTACCGTTGAGTACCGGTATCACTTTCCAGGTACCGGATATTGGTACCGTATGGATTAATACGTGAAAGGTACCCATTCAATTTACATACATTATAATTTACCAGGCAAATGTAAATAAGCATGTGTCCCAAAGCAGCAGTACTTAAAACGATAAAACGGCACATACCCTTTGGTTTACGAAGAGCAATTTGGACATTCACCAGTGTCGCAGAATGGTTTTAGTTTGGAGGTTCAACTGACGGGGTTCAAACCTTACCTCATCCGTACCAGCATTGTTTTAACTCGTTTACAAGTTCTCACCCTGCAGTGTATAACGACCACATGAAGCGGGTCATCATTGAGCCAGCTCTCCATGGCTTTGCAAATGGTGCAGATCTTATCCAGAGGTGGGGCGTGCAGATCGGGCCAGCCTGTATCCAAAGTCTGAAAAACAACAGAGTGTGAACCCATTTTTAGTGCATGCAACAGAAGTAAGAAAATAAGACTGAATACTCTAAACTAAGGGTGCCCATTACGTCAATTGCGAGCTACTGGTCGATGGCGGACGGTGTGTCAGTCGATCGCCAGCTAGGCATTAAAAAAATAGACCTAAAATTAGCCATCATCAATCTTCACCAAGACGTCACTTTCATCACTTGATTGACATTCACGGCATCTGAGGGTCTTGTGAGATGACGCTGGCTGCTGCCAGATCATTATAAAGAAAAAATGACCGACAGGAAGGCGAGAAACACTTTTTATTTAAACAGACTCTTGCGCCGTACCTGCTGTCAAAACTCTAAAGACCAACTGCACAGTTCTTGTCTTCACAATAAAAGCCCTGCTTCATCAAATACCCAGAATCCCATGCATCCCTAACTCTTCCGGGCTACATTATACACCCCCGCTACCACCAAACTCCGCCCCCCCCAAACCCCGCCCACCTCAACCGACACACGGAGGGGAGGGGGGAGGGGGGTTGATGTGGGGGGGGGGGGGGCGGGGTTTGGTGGTAGCGGGGGTGTATAATGTAGCCCGGAAGAGTTAGGGATGCATGGGATTCTGGGTATTTGTTCTGTTGTGTTTATGTTGTGTTACGGTGCAGATGTTCTCCCGAAATGTGTTTGTCATTCTTGTTTGGTGTGGGTTTACAGTGTGGCGCATATTAGTAAGAGTGTTAAAGTTGTTTATACGGCTACCCTCAGTGTGACCTGTATGGCTGTTGACCAAGTATGCCTTGCAGTCACTTACGTGTGTCTGCAGAAGCCTCATATAACATGTAACTGTGCTGGCACGCTGTATGTACAGGTTGTAGAGGGCGCTAAAGGCAGTGCCATCACAGCACGCCCTTATTATTGTTGTTTGGGTGAAAATCAGCAGACATTCGAGAGAATAGTTGCCCTGAAATTCAGGAGTCTCCCGGAAAAATCGGGAGAGTTGGCAAGTATGGCGCTGTCAAGCGCCATTCATATAAAACTTGCGGGCCGCACTAACATTACATTTTCATATTAAGGTGCGGGCCGCGTGTCTGAGACCCCTGGTTTATACATAGCACAAAGCAAAAAAAAACTTTGTAAGCAGTGTTATTTCATTTTAAATTTCAAAAGTGTTTTGTGGCTCCCATTGTTTTCTTTAATTTGTGAAACGGGTCAAAATGGCTCTTTGAGTGGTAAAGGTTGCAAGGTTGCCGACCCCTGAACTATACAAAGCAAGAGGGGCTGTGACTCATTCCCCCTCGACCCAACGTAAAACAAACAGGAGTAAAATAAACAATTGGTAACTCACTTAAAACGCTGCATGAGACACTGCACATTGATATAGTTCTGTGGAAATTATTGTCTTCTATGCAAATTTAAAGAAAGTGAACAGTGGAAATGACAAATGAGGTAGTTGATGCATAGAACAGTTTTTGTTTATGCTTTATTTTGTTTTTTGTTCAATCCAAGATGGGCTGTGACTTAAAGTTGAATTGCTTTGTACAAAACCCAAAACCAGTGAAGTTGGCACATTGTGTAATTCATAAATAAAAACAGAATACAATGATTTGCAAATCCTTTTCAACTTATTTTCAATTCAATAGACTGCAAAGACAAGATATTTAATGTCCGAACTGAGAAACTATTTTTTTTTGTTGCAAATAATCATTAACTTAGAATTTAATGGCTGCAACACATTGCAAAAAAGCTGGCACAGGGGCATTTTTACCACTGTGTTACATGGTATTTCCTTTTAACAACACTCAGTAAACGTTTGGGAACTGAGGAGACCAATTTTTTAAGCTTTTGAGGTGGAATTATTTCCATTCTTGCTTGATGTACAGCTTAAGTTGTTCAACAGTCCGGGGGTCTCCATTGTGGTATTTTAGGCTTCATAATGCGCCACACATTTTCAATGGGAGACAGGTCTGGACTACAGGCAGGCCAGTCTAGTACCCGCACTCTTTTACTATGAAGCCACGCTGTTGTAACACGTGGCTTGGCATTGTCTTGCTGAAATAAGCAGGGGCGTCCATGATAACGTTACTTGGATGGCAACATATGTTGCTCCAAAACGTGTATGTACCTTTCAGCATTAATGATGCCTTCACAGATGTGTAAATTACCCATGCCTTGGGCACTAATACACCCCCATACCATCACAGATGCTGGCTTTTGAACTTTGCGCCTATAACAATCCGAATTGGTTCTTTTCCTCTTTGTTCCGGAGGACACGACGTCCAAAGTTTCCAAAAACATTTTGAAATGTGGACTCGTCAGACCACAGAACACTTTTTCACTTTGCATTAGTCCATCTTAGAGGAGCTCGGGCCCAGCGAAGCCTGCGGCGTTTTTGGGTGTTGTTGATAAATGGCTTTCGCTTTGCAGTGTTTTGTCAAAGAGGATTATTTGTGAATTCTACATTTTCAGAATGGGCTTTTTCTAATTTGGCTGGAAATAAAACAAAGACAACACTCTGAAGTTGTCGTAGTTGTGTTTTTAAGTTATGCCATGATTTTACCCGTCCGGCCCATGTGGGAGTAGATTTTTTTCTCCATGCGGCCACTGAGCTAAAATTAGTTTGACAAGCCTGGTGTAGACAAAGCAGGAACAGCAACATGTAACGAAATATCAACTTTTCATCGCTCAAACAGCACATTAGTCATCCTCCCTCCAGACCCACTTCTTGTTCCCGTCTACAACCTTCTGGGTGATGTATTATATAAACATTTAGCAACACACCAACATCACCACTTCCTAGTTTACCGTATTTTCCGGACTATAAGACGCACCGGTTTCGAAGCCGAACCCACTAAATTGTAGAAAAAAAGCTGCAGATATATACCGGTACGTTGTGAATGAGATTTTTTAAATAGAACGATTTTGTAAATGTTTATTTGCATATCTTAATTGTTAACAAACAGTGCCTGTAACACGGCAGTAAAACAGCTGATCAAACAAAACAGAAAAGTCATTGATGTTTTTATTTTTATCCTTTATGAGATGGATAAGATGTTCTCCTTTTACTCAGCATCAAGGGTTGGAGTTGGGGGTTAAATCACCAAAATGATTCCCGGGCGCGGCGCCGCTGCTGCCCACTGCTCCCCGAGGGGATGGGTCAAATGCAGAGGACAAATTTCACCACATCTAGTGTGTGTGTGACAATCCTTGGTACTTTAATCTTTAATCTTTATTTAATAAGGTTCAAGATGTTTATCAGGATTCTTCTTAAAGTGGATAATTGTATTACATTGTTTTATTTATTTGCTTAATCCATTCCATAATTTAGCAGTTAGTAATGGACAATTCATAGATTAGCCGCACTCTTGTATAAAGCTTGGGAAAAAAGTGGCGGCTTATAGCCCAGAAAAAAACGGTATATGTATCTATATGTGTATTTAATCTTTATTTATCCAAGTTAAGGCTATTAAGAACCAATTTTAATTTTCACCTGAAGACCCCAGTGAAGCTTTTGCCCCTAACCCCCCACCCCCCACTCAACACTAACTGCTGATTAATCTGAGGGATTGTACTATCTAGTCCTATGAGCTCAACTGATAAACTGGAGAAATCCAGTGACTGCTGTGAAAGGGCAGCTGACAACTAGGGAAAGACCTTGTGACAGCTTGGAAAGACAGCTGACAGGAGGGAAAGACCCCGACGGGGCTGTCATGGACTAGCTATCCATGATGGCAGGCTCTGTCGCTTAATAAGTAGACAAAGGCCACCCCTCATTGCTACGACACGCCCAAAGAGAAAAATACCCCTAGAGTCTGCGAGAGCGGGGGCGGAAGAAGACTCATCGGCTGAACACCCGGCAAATGACCCTGGATTGAACACGACGACGAAACGGATAATCAGCACAGAACAAGTAACATCAGCTGAAGGACAAGAGCGCCAAGTATGCAGCTGTGGCTGGTCCAAAATAACATCCATCAGAGGCCTTAAAATACATCAAGGGCGGATGAAGTGCTTGAAGAAAACGAAGCCTGGACCTCGCATTGATCTCTATTTTTTGAGAGAAAGGTCAAGTCAGGCGAGTGAAGCTCAGCGGCAGGATTTAACCCACAGTCCACCGAGCATCAATACCCCAGAGGCTGAAAGTAATTCAAGCACTACATCAGAGTTGTGGAACCAAGCCACTTGCAACCTGCTTTGGAGAAGAACATGCAAGGCCACAGACCTCATGTGAAGTGGCCAAAGTCCAGCAGCAAGAAAGAGCGGGGAATAGTCGATGCAGACCTGATCAAGATCCTGGACGGAATCAAAGGAACGGTGGAGAAGAAACTAGAGAAGATGGGAGATCTGATCTACTCCTATGGAGCAGAAAGATTCGGAACACACGTGACAGGGAAAAAGGACATGCCATCAACAACCCCTCCAAAGTCCAGAAGGCAAAAGGAAATCGAAAGACTGGTCAAAGAGAGAAGGGTTTTGAGGAAGGAATGGAAGAGAGCCTCACTGGAGGAAAGAGTGGGCATTGACCTCCTGCAAACAGACCTGAAGGGACACCTAGGAAGATTGCGGAGAGCTGAAAACCTTAGGACTCGACGCAAGAGGAAGGAAAGGGCGAGAACATCCTTCTACAAGGACCCTTTCAGATTTGTGAAAGGCCTCTTCACAAAGGAAAAGAGTGGATCACTTAACGTGTCAAAGAGGGAACTGGAAGACCACCTGAAAACCACTCACACAGACAGTCAAAGATTCGAACAGAGAGGGATACCATCAGACATGCCACCAATACCTCAACCAGAACACCAGCTGGACGACAGTCCCCCAAGGTGGAGCGAGGTTGAGGAAGCAGTGAGGAAATCAATCAATCAATCAATCAATCAATCAATGTTTATTTATATAGCCCTAAATCACAAGTGTCTCAAAGGGCTGTACAAGCCACAACGACATCCTTGGTACAGAGCCCACATACGGGCAAGGAAAAACTCACCCCAGTGGGACGTCGGTGAATGACTATGAGAAACCTTGGAGAGGACCGCATATGTGGGGGGGGGGGGTATATATCAAGGGCAGCTTCAGCTCCAGGACCAAATGGAGTACCATATCAGCTGTACAAAAATTCCCCAAATGTCTTACGCTTTCTGTGGAGGCAGATGAAGGTGATGTGGACGAAGCAAACCATCCCAAAAGTGTGGCGCAGAGCTGGGGGAGTGTTAATCCCAAAGGAAAAAGATGCCTCAAACATCGATCAATTCCGGCAGATCAACCTGGTAAACGTTGAAGGGAAGGTCTTCTTTAGCATTGTTGCTAAAAGGATGATAACGTACCTGAAGCAAAACAGCTTGATTGATACATCTGTGCAGAAAGCTGGAATACCTGGTTTCTCAGGCTGCTTGGAGCATACAAGCATGATATGGCACCAAATCCAATCTGCCAAGAGGGAAGGAAGAGACCTGCACGTCTTATTCCTAGACCTAGCCAATGCTTTTGGATCCGTCCCTCATTCTCTCATCTGGACAGCCTTCAACCTCTTCCACATCCCAAATACCATCACAAACCTCGTGAAAAACTACTTCCGTTATCTGCAATTCTGTGTCAAAACAACAGAATACACAACTTAATGGCAATCTCTGGAAGTGGGAATAATGGCTGGATGTACCATCTCCCCTTTAGCCTTCACCATGGCAATGGAAGTGATAATTCGAGCTTCCAAATGGGTTGTGGGTGGAGAACGTCTGAAAGGGGGACAGCGTCTACCTCCCATCCGTGCCTACATGGACGACATGACCACCTTGACCTCAACCATTGCATGCACTAAACATCTGCTGGGAAAGCTTCATGCCAACATTACATGGGCACGGATGAAGTTTAAACCCAACAAGTCCAGGAGCATATCTATTGTCAAGGGGAAACTCACGGACCAGAGGTTCTACATCGAGGATACTCCCATTCCGTTGGTGTCAGAGCTGCCAGTCAAGAGTCTAGGGTGATTGTACAACGCAAGTCTCAAAGACTCGGACCAGAGCAATCAGCTGAGGGAAGAAACCATCAAAGGCCTTGCCCGCATTGACAAGACCTTACTTCCTGGCAAGTTGAAACTGTGGTGCCTACAGTTTGGATTGCTCCCCCGTTTGATGTGGCCACTAACGGTCTATGAGATCCCCATGTCAAAGTCGAGAAGCTGGAGAGAACAGTCAGTGCATACATCAAGAAGTGGCTTGGCCTTCCACGGTGCCTCAGTAACATCGGCCTATATGGTCATGGTGCCCTGGAACTGCCCATCTCTAGCCTCACGGAGGAGTTTAAATGCACCAAGGTGAGGCTGAGCATGACACTGACTGAGTCTCAAGATGAGGTGATCCGAGCGGTTGCTCCCAGACTGACAACCGGGAGAAAATGGATCCCATCTGAGGCCGTACAACAAGCCAAATCTGCTCTCAGGCATGGAGACATAGTGGGACAAGTGCAGCACGGAAGAGGTGGGTTTGGACTTGGGGCTAGTCGACCCACATGGCACAAGGCAACATCAGCCCAGAGGAGAAAGCTGGTGGTTGATCAGGTTCGACAACAAGAGGAGGCAGACAGATGTGCAACAGCAGTGGCACAGTCCAAACAGGGACAGTGGACTAGCTGGGAAAACCTGGAGCATCGTAAGCTCACATGGAAGGATCTTTGGGAAATGGAAGGGAGCCAAATCAGCTTCATCATCAGAGCCACCTACAATGTTCTTCCCACACCCAAGAACTTAAACCAATGGTTTGGAGAAGATCCTTCTTGTGCACTCTGTCAAACTCCTGCAACACTCCGTCACATCCTCACCGGCTGCAAAATCAGTTTGTCTCAAGGCCGCTACACCTGGAGGCACAACCAGGTCTTAAGACAGCTGGCGATCACCCTGGAGGAAAGGAGAAATAACAACAAGGCCCTCCCTCCCCCAATCCCTAGTCACTCAATCACCACTCAGTTTGTAAGAGCAGGACAACTCCCACCAAAACCATCTGCAAGAGTGGAGGCAACCCTTCTGGACTCTGCCCGGGACTGGAAAATGCAGGTTGACTTGGACCACAAACTCATCTTCCCGCCTGAAATCATTACAACCAGCTTCAGGCCGGACCTGGTCTTGTGGTCAACCTCCCAGAAGACTTTGTTCATTGTTGAACTAACTGTACCAGGGGAAGCAGCAGTTGGTGAAGCATATGAGCGCAAACAACTGAGGTATGCGGACATAGCAGCCGAGGCAGAGCAGCGCGGCTGGCGTGCCCGAGTGCTTCCAGTTGAAGTCGGGTGCAGAGGCTTCGTTGCTACGTCCACAACCAAGCTCCTCAAAGGAATGGGATTGAGAGGTCAGGCCTTCCGGCGGGCTGTCAAATCGCTGTCGGATGCTGCTGAACAAAGTAGCAGATGGATATGGTTCAAGAGAAAGGACCCAAACTGGGCTGCTAAATGACATCTAGGGGTAAAGGCAGAGGGGGGCACACCTGGGACGCCAGATGTCGCCGTTGAGCCCTCCGGAGGTGTCGTGGGCCTATCAACGAAACACCAGTGAAGGAGGGTGCCCACCTGAAGACCCCAGTGAAGCTTTTGCCCCTAACCCCCCACCCCCCACTCAACACTAACTGCTGATTAATCTGAGGGATTGTACTATCTAGTCCTATGAGCTCAACTTTCAATGCTGACCTAGCAGAGGCAACATTTGCATGACAGAGATATTGACGTCTATTATTTACCAGCAATAATTAGCATTATAGATCGCTCTCAACAGTTCAGAAATAATCTTGACGTGCGGGGGTAAATGTGTTGAAACATGAATTAATGTTTAACATCAACAAACACTTTTAAAGCATAAAACATACACGGAGAATGTCTGCAACTTGTGGACAACAGAGCAGACGGCAGACGATAAGGAAACCTTTAGTGATGTTTTTTTCTGTAATTATAATGAATTATTATTATTATTATAATTACAGTAGTTATAATAAATTAAAACAGTAAGGCAATTTGACAAAGAGCTCTGATTGTGTGCTTTTACTGCCATTTAACGAGTAAAACATCAATATAGTATTTGTTATTACATTTTTGTTGAAATTGGCTGCTTTTTGAGGTTAAGGTCACAAGGAACACTGAAAACATTGATAACAAATTCATAAGCTATGTGCCGTGTTAAGACAGAGACAAGACCTCCGTGTTTGGACACTATGTACTTATACCAGTGGTTCTTAACCTTGTTGGAGGTACCAAACCCCACCAGTTTCATATGCGCATTCACCGAACCCTTCTTTAGTGAAAAATAAAATGTTATTTTTTTTCAAATTCAAGACAAAGTTATATGTTTTTGGTAACACTTTAATATGGGGAACATATTCTAAGTAACAAAGACTTAATTTAGAGTTATTTGGACACTAGGGGAACATATTGTAAGTAATAAAGACTTAATTTAGAGTTATTTGTTAGGGTCAGGGTTAGAGGGTTAGGGTTATAATAAGGCCATGCAGAATAAGGCATTAATAAGTACTTAATAATGACTGGTTAAGAGCCAACATGTTACTAATTTGCATGTTAATAAGCAACTAATTAATGGTGAATATGTTCCCCATACTAAAGTGTTACCATGTTTTTTTACTGGTGCATAAAATTAACCGTGCATGAACATCACATCTCTCGTTTATGTTTACTTGGTAAACACTTGAATGCAACATTTTTACTATTGATGTACTTAATAGACATTTGAACGCAACAATCTCGTTAATGTTTTACTTGGTAAACACTTGAACACAACATTGTTACTTTTAATGTACTTAGTAGACATTTGAATGCAACACTATTATTTTACTTGGTAAACACTTGAACACCCCATCCTTACTATTGATGTACCTACTAGACATTTGAACGCAACACTCCCACTATTATTTTACATGGTAAACACTTGAACACAACATTCTTACAATTGATGTACTTAGTAGACATTTGAACGCAACACTCTCGTTTGTGTTTTACTTGATAAACACTTGAACGAAACATTTTTACTATTGATGTACTTAATAGACATTTTAACGCAACAATCTCGTTAATGTTTTAATGTTCAAACAACAATTCCAACACAGTGCATAAAGTCACAACAAATTACACGACTGCAAATCAGTGTGACTTCTGCTGTTGCCGTATCCGTAATACGCCGATAGGGAGAAGTTTGTATTTACACGATGAGTCGGGTGTGTTTTGACCTCCGCCGAACCCCTGAGCCCGACTCACCGAACCGCTGGGGTTCGATCGAACCCAGGTTAAGAACCACTGATTTATACGCTGCTTATTAGTGATAGTAATGTTACAAAATTCCATTGGGTTGAGTTTTTTCTTGCCCTAATGTGGGATCTGAGCTGAGGATGTCATTGTGGCTTGTGCAGCCCTTTGAGACACTTGTGATTTAGGGCTATATAAATAAACTTTGATTGCTTTGATTGATTGAAAATTTGGACTGTTACGTTCATGCCTTGATTGTCAAAGATGTTGTTAATGCAACCTGTGACATTTATATTAAAAAAAATGCTTTTGATAATCTGTACATTTCGTGTTGTACTTATGACTGCATGGGAACACATGTTCTGGACACATATAAATATGCTGAAATAATTTGTATCCCCTTCTAACTTCATGTGTGATTAATGAAATGAGTCCCAATTCACAAGTTTGGTTGTAGATGATGCTACATATGTACAGAATAAACCACATGATGTTAGCACATCAGTTGAGATAAATTAGTAAATTACATTAATAACATCCTGTCATTTGATTTGGATATTATTATTCATTTAATCTTTTGATAGATTAAAAATGAATACCACCGGGAGCATTTTAAAACTCAATTCCACCTATGAACAATATCACATAATTTATTCAGAAAGTATAAATAACGACAAATGAAGATAGAATACTATTAATATCAACATGCAGGTGTAAAAAAACATGATTTTTTTTCACCTTTTCAGAATGTGCTTGGTCTATTTTTAAACAAAGCAAAAAATCTGAAGTTCTCTTTATTTTTAAGTTATCATGCCATGATTTTACCAGTCAGGCCCACTTGGGAATAGATTTTCCTCCATGTGGTCCCTGAGCTGAAATGTTTTTGACAAATGTTTGACAATCCTGGACTAGAGAAAGGAAACAGAGGGGTAACATGCTTCAGAATATCACAATGCATTTTACAATTTATGTTTCCCTCTGTGAACCGCAGCTCCCTAGTGTTGGCTGCGCTCATACACCACCAACACCAAGCTTGACTGTAGGCAAGACAATTATCTTGCTACTATCTACTAATTACTAACAAACCGTCATTATTAATCTTTATTGCTATACAAGCTGTGCAGCGATTACTCTTAAATGTATCCAAATGTACTCTTTGTGGTATTGTCCTTGGAAGAGATGTACTGCTGTAACCCGCGAGCTATCAACCCGATAACCAGCACTATTGAGGTTTCCAGGAAGTGAGGTTTACCAACGTACACATGGCCCAGCTACACCGGCTTGCCACTGTTACACTCACCCCCCTAAACCTCAGTCACATCCGGGTCACGACACCACAGTAACCCCAATCTGGGTCGCCGGCCACGCAGGTTAGAGTGGTGCCGTGACCCGGATGAGACAGAGATTTAGGAGGGTGAGTGTAACGTGGAACAGAAAAAGCAGGGACTGAACCATGCAGGTTACACAATAGTGAATTGCTACATTGCAAAGGGTGTAACTCTGTGGAATACTATAACCTTTGTGAAGAAACAAAAACATACCTTCGGATTCATTTTTGACAGGTCGTGTCTTTTCTCTGACAGGTTGATAATCTGAGGAAAACAAGAAGTCAATTTGGCATTGATTCTGGATAACTAGCTAAAGTTACAGGTAAGGTCAGCCATGCCAAAAATCAATACTGTCAACATCCATGCAACAATGACATCAATAGTGTCTGCACTTCGACGCCAGGCTACAGCACAAAAACGTCAACATCCCTCACCAGGTAATTGTCTGCATGCTTGGACTTGAGCATTCGAGTAACATCCTTCAGGTTGTGAGAGTAGATCTCTTCCAGGCATCCCCGGGGGAAGGACACGGCAATGATGCGCTCTGTAATATAAGTCAGGTCCAGCTCGTATCCCTCCTCCATGTTGAATCTGGGTCCCTCCTGTGGAAAAAGAGGAAATATACTCGTGAGTCACAAACTTTTCACTTCACACCATCGCCACTTGCGACAGGTGACTTGGCTCGAGTAAATATTTGACGGTCAAAGTCCTGCTCCCTTGTCATTGTGTCCCAAGTTTCCCGCCGATATCTTTGGAAGAATGACCTCAATTCCAGATTGTGTCGTAGTGGCTATGGTGTTTGCATAGTAACGGTTGACCGTTTAGAAAAACGAATAAGCAATGTATCAACATGTTTGTTTGGAGAGATTATAACCCCTATCTCTGCTGGAAAAACACACACTGAATTAGCGGCACAAGTTAGCAACAATGTAGAATAAAGGAGTTCCAGTTGATAAAAACCATATGGTTAGAAAATAGAATACCCAGAGAAAACCCAAGCACACATGCAAACTCCATGTTCCAACAAAGATACTAACTCTAGATATTTCATTCATTCATTATGCTTTGTTTAACCAGGTAACAAAAACAGGTTTTATAAATACATAGAACAACAACAAAAACAGGAGCACATTATATATATATATATATATATATATATATATATATATATATATATATATATATATATATATATATATATATATATATATATATATATATATATAGTTTCAAGTTTAAGTTTCAAGTTTATTCACAATACCATAGAACAATTACAATAGTAGTCATACATGGAATGATGAAAAATGGTAGCAAGCACAACGACAACAAAAAAACAAAACAACAACGCTATATGATAAACACAAGATAATAGTACTAAAGCACGCATACACATACACACATACATTCATTCGACCATGCAAAACCCAACAGTAGTCAACCCACCTGAGGCATTAGAGATAGGTGGTTAATAAGTATGTTTTCAGTTTCTTTTTGAAGTTGGAGAATGGATACCACATCTTGAGGCTCTCATTAAGCCGGTTCCAAATCTTAGGTCCCCTGCATACAACACTTCGATCGGTACAAGCCAGTAGACGATGTTTACCTGATATCAGATCTAAGTTACAAGTGTTGTGGGCATGCTGGGGATGGTAGATAGGAACGAAGCTACAGAGCCTAAGATTCAGCCTGTAAATGACTTGATAGGTTAAACAAGCATTTTGATAAATATTGAACTCTGTCAGTCTTAAGAGATGATAATTATGAAATAATTATATATATATATATATATATATATATATATATATATATATATATATATATATATATGTGTGTGTGTGTACAGTACAGGTCAAAAGTTTGAACATACCTTCTCATTCAATGCGTGTTCTTTATTTTCATGACTATTTACATTGTAGATTGTCACTGAAGGCATCAAAACTATGAATGAACATATGTGGAGTTATGAACTTAACAAAAAAAGTTGAAATAACTGAAAACATGTTTTATATTCTATTTTCTTCAAAATAGCCAGCCTTTGCTCTGATTACTGTTTTGCACACTGTTGGCATTCTCTTGATGAGCTTCAGGAGGTAGTCACCTGAAAGGGTTTTCACTTCACAGGTGTCATAGTTTTCATGCCTTCAGTGACCATCTACAACGTAAATAGTCATGAATATAAAGAAAACGCATTAAAATGAGAAGGTGTGTCCAAACTTTTCGCCTGTACTGTATATATATATATATATATATATATATATATATATATATATATATATATATATATATATATATATATATATGTGTGTGTATACTGTATATATAAAACACATTATAGTTAAAAGTACAAATTACTTACATGAACATAACAACACGCAATAGGTAAAAAAATTAAAATGTTTCGATAAAAACAAGTACAGTGCCCAATAGGACTAGTTTCCCTATCCTTTAAAATGGACTGAAATTTCACCAAACTGATCAGCTCAGGTAGCCTCAGGTCATTTTATAATTCATTCCATGACCATGAAGCAGCAAATCTGAAGGCTTTTTTTTTTTACCAAGACTCGTGTTGGCTCTAGGAATCAACACGCCAAAGAGTCCTGTGACCACAAACTGTAGCGCCTGGAGTCTCTACACATAATATAATATAAATAGGTGGGAACCAGTCCAAGAAAGGATTTATAGAACAAAACCATCCATCAAGAAAATCTGCGAACAGACAAAGATGGACAGTTTGCCGTTGCATACAATGAGTCTATTTTGACAAAACAGTACTGTGTAAAATATCTGAAAGACAAACAATCACTGGTGTGATGGCTCAGATGGCCGGGCGGCCATCCAGAAACTTGAGGGTTTCCTGGGATGAAGCTAGCTAGTCACTGCAGTTGTGTCCTTGGACAAGACACTTAACCCACTTTGCTCCCACCACCGCTCACACAGGTTAATAATACTAACTTCTGTTTCTGTTCATAGAAAGATTGAACAATTTTGGTCCCAGTATTGATCCCTGGGGTTCACCGCAAGATATCTCTAGCTCTGTTGATATATTTTCACCTCGCTTCACATATTGCTTCCTGTTGGTTAGTAGCTTCTAATCCAGTTTAAGACATTATTATTTGAATTATATTATTATAGACCATCTTATTTGATTAAAGTGCAACCAACACTTTAGGCTAAATTAACTAGAGGAAACCTTTTCTGCTCACATTTTGAACATTTAAGCAATTTTCAGTAAACATACACTAACCAACATTTTAACAGTAGATTTACCTGCTAATTAAAGTTCCCCAACCAGGCCATCTGTTCTCTGTCCTGGCGTCGCCGCTGAAGGACACTGCCCAAGTGTGTGGAAGTACGTATGTATGCCCCCTCATCCCTGTTGATGGTGTTGATCCCTTGCTTCCTAATTTCCAAAGCCTCCTCGATCCATAGCTTGTATTTCCTTCTTTCTCATGAAATGACTTTTCCTTGACTTCCACTTGTTGTCGCCTCATGTATTGTTTCGGTTGTCAGTACCTTGCTCTGCTGTCACTTCCATAGTGTCAGCTGCGTCCATTGTGGCTTGAAATTGTGTTGTGGCATTATAATTTTGCGCCGTGTCGTTTGTCTGTGTTGTGGCTTTTGCACTCGGGCTGTAGCTGAAAGTTTTTGTGTTGTAATTTATGATATTGTCTTGTGGCGTTTGTTATGAACTTCCTCGACCGCCGAAGCTATCCGCCATTTTTGTTTTGATGACACCACAGACGGCAGACAGACTTGAACAACGATGAACGTCCTTTTTGGTAAAAGTGCCAAACTTCATCTCTGTAGTTCTTAAATCCAACGTTTTCCTTTTTCTGAAATAAATCAAATTGATCGATTTCCTTTTAAATCAATCTTGGATCGATACCTATCTTCTGGAAGGCAAACTTGCCGAGCACAGATTTACGATTACTTATGATTATTTACGGAATTTGAGGAATATATACTGTATACATCGATATATCAATTACTCGTTACACCCCTAACATTCTGGTTGATATTGTTCTTCTTCAGACTGCAAACAACTTGATACTGAACCAACAGCACCTCTGCTGGTTGCGGCCAGTTGTGCTCAGTTGTTTCAAGATGTGATTATTCAAAATATCCACATTATTAATGCAGAAATGCAGAAAATTGGTGTGAGACAATCCACCTGAAAAATCTTGCTCAACCCTTCAAATATTGTACCTCCAATTGTGCCAAGAAATAGAGCGGCTGTCGGCATCGTAGTAAAACGTTACGACTAACAATAAATCATGAATTATTTGGCGCCAGGAAGATTTTTTGACACATGGTAGGGATGGTGTCGAAACAAAAAGTGCACAAACAGTTTTCCCGAATGAAGGCCAAAAGATATCATCATCCTTCACAAATGCTCCTAATTTTTTTGCTGTGATTGAACTATTGAGAGTCAAGAATGTTTCTGACAGTCGATTCTGAAATGACTGCAGGCTGCAGCCCAGCACTTTGAAGAGGAGGCGGGAGAGCCATAAAGCGGGAACGTTGCAGCCGAGGCTTAAACCGAGCCTCCCAGCGGAATGAAAGAGGCCATGTGTCTGAAGAGGTCGTCACTCGGGGAAAACAGAGCTGGGTGTTTAGTAAGTGTGTGTGTGTGAGTGTGGAAGCCTGGCCAAGAGGTCCTTAGGGATTGTTGAAACTAATGGTGGGGTTAGCTTATTTCCCTTGAGACTCCCAAGAAAAAACTGTTGACTAATGGGAAATTAATGAACAGGTTGGCCAGTACTTGGGGTCTGCGTATCTCCAGGGCAGGGATGAGAAACGGGGGCTTTGTACTGTTTCGAATGTGTCAAAGTGCTTTGCTAACCAAAGATTAGATGGAAATCTAAGCAACACTTAACCTCTATGTGACCTAGTGTTGTGAAAGTCTTAGTTTATTTGATGTTCCAATCAGAAAGGAGAAAAAATGCTTCACGTAGGAGTAAATCATGACTTAGCTTGAGTAGAAAGGTGACAAGTACACCATCCAAATTGTAAACTTTTGCACGTATTGTGTACTGAGAAATGTCGGGGTGGGGAAAAAAAAGCATTTACCTTGATCTGTCCACATAATTAAATTTGGTTTTTTTTCATGTACCAGTGCTGCACAAAGTAGTTTTTGTGTAATCCTGCATTCCAGGGATAGACATTCATTCCTTAAGTAGTACCTCAACTTAAGAGTGTTTTTTAGATAAGAGCTGTCTCTCGGTCAATTGTTGTTAAATTGCAAGCAGAAATGTTTGGTTACAAGCATCGCCGCATAGTTGGCGTAGCAAACGTCACAATGAACCCTGTAAGATCTGACTAAAACATTCAGTCTTACATGTCAGCATTAGCTTCTCGCTACAGATCAATGGAACTTTGTTTTTCCAACCGTGGTAAGGAAGAAAGTGAGTGTAAAGGACAGTGCTGTGAACAAGTAGATGATATATATTGATATTGGCTGTTCGTCTGCACCATACTGAAGCAGAAGAAGTCTAACGTCAACCAAAATGTTAAAATGATATCTAAATGGCAGACATTTATCCATGAAAATAATGAGAAGCTGCTGATGGTGTGTGTGATGGAGCAGCAGCTCACAGGAAATATCGCAGAAGTATTATATTACTTTGTAAAGGTTATTTGTATTATTTGTAGTACATTCTATTATATTGTGTTTGTAGAATGTGTCTTATTTAAAGTTAGTTTTTCTTTTTAAAAGGCATGTCACATGTTAAAATTATTCTGTCTTGGAGGGGCTAAGATAAATTATATTCAATACATTTCAATGGGTGGCATTGATTTGAGATATATGTATTTTGAATTAAGAGCTTTGTCACTGAACCAATTAAGCTTGTAAGTTGAGTTGGAAAGACGCATCGGTTAATTTCTAATGTGTTAATGCAATAGGAGAATCACTTTTGGAATATTCTAAACTCCTGTGGTCCGTGAAAGAGTTGTGCATAGCTCAACGTCCCGAAGCAAATGTCTGGCTGTGGTATTTCAAATACCGGAAACTGAATCAACAAGGAGTGTACTGCCAATCAAAAAATGGCGAAACTATGTACACAACATTCCAAAGCCTCCTTAGTTTATCACAGACAAGTTAAAAATACATTTCCAACAGAAATGACTAATCTGCCAATTACTGATATCAAAAACTAAGCCATACATTTGCATGTTTCAACTGGTGGCCTAACACTGATTTAAACCCCAGCCTTATCCGAGACCCCCTACTCCCATCCATCATTAGATTAGACATGAACAACTTGCCCCAGCACGCACTAGAAGATAATTGCCCTTTAATTTGCTTTGACTGCTTTTGTTTTGGTATGAGGCACAACATTATCTCACAAAGGCCTGTGCCAAGCAGCTAGAAAATCCAGAGGCCACCCATGGCACTTGTGGCGAGAGTTAGGATGGCGGAGGGTCGAGGACAGGCAGAACAAAGACAACTCGAGATCAGGTCTGCCGAGAACAAGCTCTGACAGGTTTATTAAGGCCAGGATGTTTGGGGGATTAGGGTGTGTCTGCACCCCCCCCACCAAATACCCCTGCAGGTAAGAGTTTGACTAGGCTGCATGGGTGCACGACATGGCCCCCAAAAAGTTATATTTATAGGTAAAACTTCCAGGAAGGGACGTATATAAAAGGTTTTAGTGTAGACATACCTCTACTAAGAGGAGCCACTCCCTTCACCTGGCCACTAACGTTATGGAATATTCCATACGAACAGCTTCATGATCTAAAACATAGATGTCAAACTCGTTTTCATTGAGGGCCACATGGCAGTTATGGCTGCCATCAGAGGGCCGCTTGTAATGTATGAATTTTCCTCTGGATTTCATTATTAATTATATAAATTGTTTTAAGTAGACTGTCGATTTTACAGTAAAATCTTTACATTTACAAAATGTTACTGTAAAATATAGTGTTTTTTTTGTTTTTTTTTACGATATTTTGCGGTAAATGGAAAAACTGTTTTTTGGGGGGGTGTTACGGAAAAAGCTGGCAGCTTAGTTGCCAGAATTTTCGTGTCAAATGTACATTGTTTTTTACAACATTATATTGTGAATGGAAAAACAGTACAAGTTATTTTTTTCATTCTGGCATCTTAGCTGCCAGCTGTTCTACCGTAAAAACAAATGTACTGTCTTTCCATTTACAGTAATACACCGTTAAAAACAACAACCGTAGATTTTACAGTCAAAAACTGGCAGATCAGTCAACAGAATTTTATTGAAAAAAAAATTGTAGTTCTTTTCAATTTACAGTAATATGCTGTAAAGAACAACAACGTTTGATGGGTAGTTTGCTGTAAAGGTAAGTATTTTTATTTAGACAAAAACATGTTTGGAAAGTATGATAATATACTGTAATATTTGTTGCAATATTGGATACTTTTAAAGTTTAAAATGTATGCAATTTCAAGCAGTACATGTATGTTTCTGTCAAAATGAAAAAAATCAATTACATTTAGTGAGAAAATATTAAGCACTTTATCGACACAGATCATTTACAGCCATTTGCGGGCCAGATACAATGATGTCGCAAGCCAGATCTGGCCCCCGGGCCTTGAGTTTGACACAAGTGATCTAAAAGTTCCAATTCCACATCTTCGGAGATAACGTTCAAATCCAGGCCTGATCGTGTGGACGATGGTCCCGCGGCTGTTTTTATTTTTGGAGTCCATTGTGGTGACAAGAGTTGGCAGAAACCTTGCATACTTGTCAAAGAAAGGCTCTCCGCATAATGGGTTGAACCGCGGGTATGTTTGTTTGTGTCTGAGTCTGCCGGTTGCTACACGTCAGGCTGTGTTTTCCATCGGCGATGTCAGCGTGGTCATCATCATCATCGTGCAGATTGATCGTACATTTTTGTGAAAATGACTCACGGAAACAGAAAAGACAAACTTAAGGAGGCAAGAAATTGTTGTTCTACATAATGTATGCCTGGTATTGACTTTGTTTTGACCATTAAAGAAGCAATTTTGGGCTTAGATCGGGGTGGGCAAACTACACTAAACGTTGGTCGCTTTACTCCGGCCCGGCAGATATTAAAACAGAATTGAGCAAAGATCTGTTTTGAGAATTGCCACAACAAAACTGATACTAAACTTCGACGCACTGGCAAAAATGGGTGATCAACAACACTGCTCCCACTAAAAGAGAATGTAAATGTTAACCCTTTAATACTATTTGCACACTGAAAAAAGCTTCATACCCAAAAATGTGTTGCTCTTTAAAAAATAACTCCGAAATTAAACTCAACACTAGCCACCCAAAAATGAGTCACTCATTGAAAAACAACCCAAAAATGGTGCGTAATTTTGAAAACCCAGAAACTGAGTTAAAATAATACCCTTATAACCCAAAAAATGTGTTGCTCTTCATAAAAATAATTCCAAAATTTAACTCAACACTAACAACCCAAAAATTAGTTACTCATTGAAAAACAACCCAAAAATGGTGCGTAATTTTGAAAATCCAGAAATTGAGTTAATAATACCCTTATAACCGCAAAAATGTGTTGCTCTTTATAAAAAAATAACTCCAAAATTTAACTCAACACTAGCAACCTAAAAATTAGTTACTCATTGAAAAACAACCCAAAAATGGTGCGTAGTTTTGAAAACCCAGAAATTGAGTTAAAATATTACCCTTATAACCCCAAAAATGTGTTGCTCTTTATAAAAAATAACTCCAAAATTTAACTCAACACCAGCAACCCATAAATTGGGTTACCAAAATAACCCAGAATTTTTTTAGTGTGCATGTTTCTTTGATGATATATTGTTGAAAATAGATGTATTATGATGAAAATAGCCCATGTTAAAGAAGCCTACTCTTAGTTCCAACAGATATGATAGGCATCGTGTGCTCGCCCGGCCCCTCTGTCAAATTTCCTCTTTGTTCGTAATCGGTTTAGGTCAGACGAAGATCGAATCGACGGAAACGGAATCCATTTTTCTCATAAGAATAATGAAAAACACCTAAAAATATAACACATTTTTTTGAGAATAATCATAGTTCTACATGCTAAAAAAAACACAAAGTACAGTACAGGCCAAAAGTTTGGACACACCTTCTCATTCAATGCATTTTCTTTATTTTCGTGACTATTTACATTGTAGATTGTCATTGAAGGCATGAAAACTATGAATGTGGAGTTATGTACTTAACAAAAAAAGGTGAAATAACTGAAAACATGTTTTGTATTCTAGTATCTTCAAAATAGCCACCCTTTGCTCTGATTACTGCTTTGCACACTCTTGGCATTCTCTCGATGAGCTTCAAGAGGTAGTCACCTGAAATGGTTGCCAAGAGTGTGCAAAACAGTTATCAGAGCAAAGGGTGGCTATTTTGGAGAAACTAGAATATAAAACATGTTTTCAGTTATTTCACCTTTTTTTGTTAAGTACATAACTCCACATGTGTTCATTCATAGTTTTGATGCCTTCAGTGACAATCTACAATGTAAATAGTCATGAAAATAAAGAAAACGCATTGAATGAGGTGTGTCCAAACTTTTGGCCTGTACTGTATATTTAAACTATATTCAAATGACAATGACAAATAAATAAATTAGTATTACAGCTGCCAAACAATTACATTTTTAAAAATTTACCATAGTAAATTTGTGTGCAGTATTTATATTAACTTTTTTAAAAAGATCCAATCATTTGACACGGATGCAAATTTTGCCCAAATGTCATCGATTAATATTTTCTAAATCTTTATCTTAAGTTCAGACAGGTGTATTTTGAGGTGAAATTTGCCAGTGAGCACACTAGTTGGGGTCTCCTCAATCATCTTTGCTAGGCTGCTAGTCTGCACCATACTGAAGCAGAATAAGCCGAGGATGTTAAAATAATTTCTAAATGGTGTACATTTTTTTCCATGAAAATATGGAGAAGCTGCTGATGGTGTGTTTGACGGAGAAGCAGCTCAAAAGAGATAAATGCTGTATATTATTATTACTTACCAGAATTACTATAGTTGTCTATTATATTGTTTTTCATACTGAATTTCTTATCTAAAAAAAATGTTTTTTTAAAAGCATGTCACATGTTGAAATGGTGGTGTTTTAGGGGGCCAAGCATGGAATAAATTGATTTCAATCGACCACGCTGTACCGGAATAAAAGATTTTCTGCGTAAAACCAATTAAAATTGTATCCAGAGATCAATTAGTTCTTAAGGAAGAAGTTTTTAAATTGTTTTTTTGGTGTTTGTTTCCAAAGCCCATTGGGCGATGTGAGACATTTTAAGTCAATCCAACTTATGGGGTGAAACTTTGAGGTGTATTAAAGGCCTACTGAAATGAAATTTTTCTATTTAAACAGGGATAGCAGATCCATTCTATGTGTCATACTTGATCATTTCGCGATATTGCCATATTTTTGCTGAAAGGATTTAGTAGAGAACAACGACGATAAAGTTAGCAACTTTTGGTCGCTGATAAAAAAAGCCTTGCCCCAACGGAAGTAGCGTGACGTCACTAGCTGGAGTGCTGCTCACATTTCCCTATTGTTTACACCAGCAGCGAGAGCGATTCGGACCGAGAAAGCGACGATTACCCCATTAATTTGAGCGAGGATGAAAGATTCGTGGATGAGGAAAGTGAGAGTGAAGGACTATAGTGCAGTGCAGGACGTATCTTTTTTCGCTCTGACCGTAACTTAGGTACAAGGGCTCATTGGATTCCACACTTTCTCCTTTTTCTATTGTGGATCACGGATTTGTATTTTAAACCACCTCGGATACTATATCCTCTTGAAAATGAGAGTCGAGAACGCGAAATGGACATTCACAGTGACTTTTATCTTCACGACAATACATCGGCGAAACACTTTAGCTACGGAGCTAACGTGATAGCATCGGGCTCAAATGCAGATATAAACAAAAGAAATAAACCCCTGACTGGAAGGATAGACAGAAAATCAACAATACTATTAAACCCTGGACATGTAAATACACGGTTAATGCTTTCCAGCTTGGCGAAGATTAACAATGCTGTTGCTAACGACGCCATTGAAGCTAACTTAGCAACGGGACCTCACAGAGCTATGATAAAAACATTAGCGCTCCACCTACACCAGCCAGCCCTCATCTGCTCATCAACACCCGTGCTCACCTGTGTTCCAGCGATCGACGGAAGGACGAAGGACTTCACCCGATCTTCCGTGCGGTCGGCTAGCGTCGGCTAGCGTCGGCTAGCGTCGGCTAGCGGGAAATTTAAAATTGCACTTTATAAGTTAACCCGGCCGCATTGGCATGTGTTGCAATGTTAAGATTTCATCATTGATATATAAACTATCAGACTGCGTGGTCGGTAGTAGTGGGTTTCAGTAGGCCTTTAAAATACGTAACAAACTAAAACACAATAAATCAGGCAAATAGTTTAGTATTTAGAGAATTTAGAAAAGTGTGTTTACATGAACGTTAGTGTACTGCAGAAAGTGTTGGTCTTACAACCAAAACAGCCAATCCTAAAAAACACAGGAAGTCTGCACTAAATTCAGACAGCGTCATGTCATTGTTCTCCGAGCAGTGCTTGACCTTCTGGCTTTAGAATCCTGCTGGCACAGGAGTTCAAAACTAATAGCCACCTTTACAACTGTGATGCCACTTTCCCGCGTCCCTAATAGTCCAACACAGGGGTCGGCAACCCAAAATATTGAAAGATCCATATTGGACCGAAAAAATAAAAAGCCTTATTGAAGTGTTGTAATGACGTGTCTATATTAGCTTTAATAGCCTACTATCAAAATGTCTACTGTATGTGTCGCAGGCTGACGCTAATTTTCGTTGACAGAAATGTTGAAATGTAATATTTATTCTACACATTTTTACAACATTGGAAAACATTAGTAAATCAGAGGCTTCTCAGTAGGTGAGATCACTCCTCTAAATTACTGTCTTAGAATGGCCAAAGGTATCGATGTGTGTGTCCAAGATAAAGGAAACGGCAGGCTGTCTTCTTCTAATGGACTTATTAAAATATTTGCAAGCTGTGTACAGTTTGCTATGGTCTGGAACAACATGGCACACAAACAACTATCAGAAATGCAGCCACTGTTCCATACAGATAATGTGTCATGAGACATGCAAATATAAATTAAATATACAGAGGACATAATGTAAGTAAAGGAAAGTCAATTAACTCAAATTTACCTACAAACGAGGCATAATGATGTAAGATTTACCTACAGCGAGCCTAAATAGCATGTTAGCATCGATTAACTTGCAACAATGCAGTGACCAAATATGCCTGATTAGCACTCCACACAAGTCAATAACATCAACAAAGCTCACGTTTGTTCATTTAGGCACAGCATAAAAAATTGGGTGGACAAAATGAGACAAAGAAGGAGTGGCACAAAACACGTCTTTCTCTGGCAGCGTCTGAGAAAGTTGTACATGTAAACAAACTACAGTGAGTACAAGGACCGCCAAAATTAGTAAGACAAAACGGAACTTGCCAAATACCCGGGTAAGTGAAGCATGTTTCCTGCAAGCTGAACAACTGACATAAACAAAACCATAAAAAGCAGAAAAGCCCACTAATTGGGTGACTTGGTATTTTGTTGATATGCTAACGCTGGAAGGCTAACATTTTTGCTAATGTTAGCATGGTAGCATACTTACATTAACATGCTAACTTTTTAGTTGAATTTACGTTTTTTTCTATAATTGGACAGCTTATATGACCTTACAGTCTAAGTTAGTATGTGACATTTGTTAACTGTTAGCATGCTAGCACGCTAACATTAAAGTGCTAACTTTTTTTGCAAATTTTACACCTTTTTCTATATTTCCACAGCCATACACCTCATGGTCATATAACTTGGTATGTGAAACATGCTAACTGTTAACATGTTTACGTTATCATGCTAGCATGCTAACATTAATGTGCTAGCTTTTTGAGCTAATTTTGCAACCGTTTCCCCTAGAGCAGGGGTGTCAAAGTCAAATGGACGGAGGGCCAAATAAAAAATTTAGCTACAAGCCGAGGGCCGGACTGTTCGAATGTTCATTGAAAAAATTTTAAATGACGCATATAGTCTAGTGAACCTAATTGAACCTACTGAAAACCTAACAAATATATTCCAATATGATCAGATAAATAAAGCAATATTTTCTTATGGCTCTGTCAGTAATCTTTAATTTTCAACAGACACAAAAGACAAATTTCCTTTATATAAAAATCCCCATAACATGAACATTAAATGAAAGAAACCGGTATTCAAGGCACCATCAGTAGCCTATATTTTCTATTTTAGCAAAAGTGGGCTAAATTTACTTCAAAGAAAAAAACAATAATAGCAATTTTCTATCATCCACTCAACTGAAATATTTTTAAAATATAATTAAATTGAAATACAATAAAATAAAGTGCAAAAATCTATAAATCAAAAACAACACTTTGTTTAAGGAGAAGTAACATGCAGTGAAAACAAATATTAAACTTTAACTTTTAAACTTGAATTGAGTAAAAACTCTAAATATGTGATTGCACAGTAATGTTCACATTAAACCCCCCTCCTCCCTCCGTGGGAGGGAGGCGAGTTGGGTGCCCGAAACCCCCCGCTGGTTTCGGCCCGCCCCTTGGCGCGCGTGGCACGGGCCGCGCGTAGGGGTCAAACGCAGAAGTCTCAGGGCCTCGTGGTGAGGGGGTGGCCTGCGGGTTTCGGCCCGCTTGACCCCCCCGCTCCGCTTGGCGCGCGCGGCACATGACGGGTTCCGCCACCGACGCTCGGGCTGCAGCCCGACGGTGGTGCGGGCCCGGCGGTGACGCGCGGTTTGGGGAAACAAAGCAGAAGTCTCAGGGCCTCGGGGCCGGGTTTCGGCCCGCCCCCTTGGCGCGCGTGGCACGGCGGGCTCCGCGACTGACGGCCGGGCTGCAGCCCTTCGGCCGGCAGGCGCGTCCCGGCGGGCCGCTCGCCCCCTTTCGGAACCTTGAACCGGCATCCGCTTGGTGCGTGTAAAAGATCTGCGGTCTGCGGGCCGGTTCTAATAATAAATCAAGATCATCCCAAGGGCCGTAAAAAACCTTCTCGCGGGCCGGATATGGCCCGCGGGCCTTGACTCTGACATATGTGCCCTAGAGTAATATAACTCTGTATGTGACACTTGTTAACTGTTAGCGTGCTAATGTTAGCATGCTAGCACGCTTACATTAAAGTGCTAACTTTTTTGGCATTTTTTTACACTATTTACTCTAATTTCGCAGCCATAAACCCAACAGTCATTTAACTTGGTATGTGAATCATGTTACCTGTTAGCATGCTAACATTTACAGAAAGTGTTGGTCTTACAACCAACACAGCCAATCCTAAAAAACACAAGAAGTCTGCACTAAATTCCCTAATAGTCCAACATGTGCCCTCCAGACTGCAGTGAAACACGTGCAAAGTGACATAACAAGAGAGGGACAAGGCCACAGTTTGGTCCGGCCTATTCCGGTCGTGTCCTCATGGCTCTCATACTCGTGGCTGTAACGCCCTTTTCCTGCAAGCTGAGCAACTGACATCAACAAAACCATAAAAACTAAAGCAGAAAAGGCCACTAATTGGGTGACTTGGTATTTTTAGAAAGTTTATATGCTAACGCTGGAAGGCTAACATGTAGTTTTTACAATTTTTATGAAGGGGGGATGAAAAATAAATCAGCAACTCCTAAAGTACTCCGCTATTTCCCCTCTGCGTCCTAAGGTCATAGTGGAATGTGTCTCAAAATGGATTACATTCCAACTCTCAATCCATGTTACTTTAATCGCTTACACATGTCAGCCAGGATTGTACATGAGTGCTGTTGTTACATTGTTAGACACAGTTCTTGGCCCAAGGGGGACATACGGAAAGTATTCACAGCGCTTCCCATTTTGTTATGTTACAGCCTTATTCCAAATTGGAATATAATCATATTTGCCCTCAAAATTCTACGCACAATACACCATAATGACAATGTGAAAAGTTTTGTTTGTTTTTAATTTGCAAATTTATATATAATTTTTTTTTAAATTAATATTTACAGCCTTTGCTCAATACTTATTGCAGCAATTACAGCTTCAAGTATTTTAGAATGTGATGCCACAAGATTGGCACACCTATCTTTGGACAGTTTCGCCCATTCCTTTTTGCAGCACCATCAGACTGGAGGAAAAGTGCTGTTTTTTATCTGGGATGTCTCTGTACATTGCTGCATTCATCTTTCCCTCTATCCTGACTCGTCTCCCAGTTTTTGCCGCTGAAAAAACATCCCCACACCATGATGCTGCCACCACCATGCTTCACAGTAGGGATGGTATCGGCCTGGTGATGAGACTGGTTTCCTCCAAACATGACACCTGGTATTCACGCCAAAGAGTTTTCTGGTCTGATGAATTTAGTTTCTCATGGTCTGAGAGTCTTTCAGGTGCATTTTGGCAAACTTTTTACTAAGAAATGGCTTCCGTCTCCACTTTACCATACAGACCAGATTGGTGGATTGCTCCAGAAATGGCTGTCCTTCTGGAAGGTTATCCTCTCTCCACAGAGGAATGCTGTAGATCTGACAGAGTGACCATTGGGTTCTTGTTCACCTCCCTGACTAGACTAAGATAAATGCAGCAATGTACAGAAACATCCTGGATGAAAACCAACACTTCCCATCCAACCTGATGGAGCTTGAGAGGTGCTGCAAAGAAGAATGGGCAAAATTGCCCAAAGATAGGTGTGCTGAGCTTGTGGCATTGTATTCAAAAAGACATGAGGCTGTGATTGCTGCAAAAGGTACATAAACAAAGTATAGATAAGGGGTCGGCAACCCAAAATGTTGAAAGAGCCATATTGGATCGAAAATACAAAAAACTAATCTGTCTGGAGCCGCAAAAAATGAAAAGCCGTATATAAGTGTTATAATGAAGACAACACATGACGTAAGTGTCTATATTAGCTATAGACTTAGACTTCCTTTTTATTGTCATTCAAATTTGAACTTTACAGTACAGATAAGAACGACATTTTGTTGCATTAGCTCATGGTAGTGCAGGATAAAAAATCAATAAGGTGCAGATATAAATAAATAGATTACTGTACAGATAAATATATTGCACTTTTGCATATGCATCCACGTTAATGGATGTATGTTGTATTGTCTTTATATTCCAGCGAGTTAATCCATTTTGGGGGGAATTGAGGGGATTATTATGATGCTTACAGCCTGAGGGAAGAAGCTGTTACAGAACCTGGAGGTTCTGCTACGGAGGCTGCGGAACCTCTTTCTAGAGTCCAGCAGTGAAAACAGTCTTTGGTGGGGGTGGGAGGAGTCTCTGCAGATTTTCTGAGCCCTGGTCAGGCAGCGGCTTTTTGCGATCTCCTGGATAGGAGGAAGAGGAGTCCTGATGATCTTTTCCGCCGTCCTCACCACTCTCTGCAGAGACTTCCAGTCTGAGGCACTGCAGGCTCCAGTCCAGACAGAGATGCGGTTGGTCAGTACGCTCTCTATAGTCCTATGTAGAATGTGGTGAGAACGGGGGAAGGGAGCTGTGCTCTTTACATCCGACTCAAAAAGTGCATGCGCTGTTGAGCTCTTTTTACAAGAGCTCCGGTGTGTAATAGTGCATTGTGTATAATAGCCTACTATCAAAATGACTATGTGTCGCAGGCTGAAGCAAATCTTCGTTGACAGAAATGTTGAATTGTAATATTTATTCTACGCATTTTTACAACATTAGAAACCATTAGTAAATCAGAGGCTACTCAGAAGGTGATATAACTATTGGGAATGACTGTTTTTTAATGGCCAAAGGTATAGATGTGTGTGTCCAAGTTAAAGGACACGGCAGGCTGTCTTTCTTTTAATATATTTGTTACAATCTTTGGCCAGCTAGGTAATGTTTGCTGTGGTCTGGAACAACATGGCACACAAACAACTATCTGAAATGCAACCAATGTTACATACAGATAATGTGTCATGAGACATGCAAAACTAAACTATATACAAACTAAAAATTTACTAACTATAAAATTTACTAAAAAATAAAAAAAATTATATACAAAGAGGATAAAAGTCAAGGATATTAAATAAGCTCAAATGTAGCTACAAATGTGGCATAATGATGCAATATGTACATTCAGCCAGCCTAAATAGCATGTAAGCATTGATTAGCTTGCAGTCATGCACTGACCAAATATGCCTGATTAGCACTCCAACAAGTCAATAACACCTTTGTGCATTCACACACAGCATAAAACGTTTGGTGGACAAAATGAGACAAAGAAGGAGTGGAAGATTTTACATGTAAACAAACTGTTGCGTCACAGTCCACACTATGGTGAGTTCAAGAACCGCCGAAATTAATAGGCCAAAACGATGTTCACCAAATACTCTCATCAGTGAAGCATACACACAAACATATTAAACAGTGGGCTTTCTAACAATTGGGAAGGTTTGTGTCATGTTTGTCCTCAATCAAAAAACATACTAAAACAAAAAAAATATTTTTCCCCCATCTTTTTCCATTTTCAATCCTTTTTTAAAAATGCTCCAGGAAGCCTCTAGGGCAGCACTAAAGAGCCGCGGGTTGTTGACCCCCGGTATAGACCAAAGAATGTTAATTTGAATTTATTTATTTTTAATACATTTGCAAAAAAAGCAAAAACATGTTTACATTGTCATTAGAGGGAGTATTGTCTGGAGAATTTTGAGAACAAAAATGAACTTATTCCATTTTGGAATAGGACTGTAACATAAAAAAATGTGGTTACTTTCCGGATGCACTTAATATTGTTCATAGTCCTCTGACTTCTAAAATAGAAGCAACAAAAGCCAGTAATTGACAGTTGAAAAATATGTTTCCTGTCCGGCTTGGTCTTTAATTATGGAAAATGTTTAAAGCAGGGGTGTCAAACGTAAGGCCCGAGGGCCGGATCAGGCCCGCGAACAGGTTTTATGCGGCCCGCGAGATGAGTTTGGTAAGTATAAAAATGAGCCAAATTTTTTGAATGAAAGAAACTGCTGTTCTAAATGTGTCCACTAGATGTCACAATAGCAATTATTTGTATCTTTTTAGATGATGCTACATACAGTATGTAAAAAAAAAAAACCACATGTTAGTACATCAGTCGAGGAAAATTAACAAACTACATATATAACATACTGTAATTTGATTTCGATATTATTTTTCTATCTTGATAGATTGAAAATTAACACCAATGAGTTGACAAGCGGTAGAAATTGGATGGATGGATGGCGTTGACTGATGAACATTATCACATAATTTATTCAGAAAGTATAAATAACAACAAATAAAGGTAGATTACTATTAACCGCAACATGTACACTACCGTTCAAAAGTTTGGGGTCACCCAAACAATTTTGTGGAATAGCCTTCATTTCTAAGAACAAGAATAGACTGTCGAGTTTCAGATGAAAGTTCTCTTTTTCTGGCCATTTTGAGCGTTTAATTGACCCCACAAATGTGATGCTCCAGAAACTCAATCTGCTCAAAGGAAGGTCAGTTTTGTAGCTTCTGTAACGAGCTAAACTGTTTTCAGATGTGTGAACATGATTGCACAAGGGTTTTCTAATCATCAATTAGCCTTCGGAGCCAATGAGCAAACACATTGTACCATTAGAACACGGGAGTGATAGTTGCTGGAAATGGGCCTCTATACACCTATGTAGATATTGCACCAAAAACCAGACATTTGCAGCTAGAATAGTCATTTACCACATTAGCAATGTATAGAGTGTATTTCTTTAAAGTTAAGACTAGTTTAAAGTTATCTTCATTGAAAAGTACAGTGCTTTTCCTTCAAAAATAAGGACATTTCAATGTGACCCCAAACTTTTGAACGGTAGTGTACATGTAAGTGTAAAAAAAAACTAACAACATTATGATTTGCACATTTTCAGAATGTGCGCGTTCCATTTTTTAAACAAAGAAAACAATCTGAAGTTGTCTTGATTTTTAAGTTATCGTGCCGTGATTTTACCAGTCCGGCCCACTTGGGAATAGATTTTTCTTCATGTGGCCCCTGATCTAAAATTAGTTTGACACCCCTGAACTACATAAATAACATCCTGTAATTTGATTTTGATGTTTTTTTTTATCTTGATAGATTGCAACTTAACACCAATGAGTTGACTGATGAGATTATCACATAATTTATTCAGAAAATATAAATGACGACAAATAAAGGTAGAATACTATTAACAGCAAAATGTACAGTAAGTGTAAAAAAACAACAACATTATGATTTGTACATTTTCAGAATGTGCACGTTTTTTAAACAAAGAAAACAATCTGAAGTTGTCTTTATTTTTAAGTTATCGTGCCGTGATTTTACCAGTCTCGCCCACTTGGGAGTAGATTTTTCTCCATGTGGCCCCCGATCTTAAGAGTTTGACACCCCTGGTTTAAAGGGAGCAGTTTGCTCAAAAACTGACCGAAAGTAGACCGTTACGTGTCATTGAAGTGATGACCACCCTCGAACGCAACACAGCAGCTGTGTGCTCCATAAAAAGTCCACCACCAGTAAATCAAACCAAAAGTCCCCCCAAAAAGAGAGCCCTTGTTCCCACTTAAAATTGTCCACAATAATGGCAGCATATGTTTCACATTATGAGCAAGGAAATGAGTCCCAGAATGTTCAATAACCAGAATAAAAAACGTTGAAAGACTGCTGTGTCCTGGAAGAACACACCTTAGTGAGACACTGCCAAGGTAAACACTGAGACCCGAGGAAGGACCCAAGAAAAGACTCCACTGTGCTCACTTGTAGCGTGGAGTCCTACTGCGGGTAATGATTGACTGTGTGGGGGGAAACAAGGAGGAAAGTTCAGCCTTACCTTGGCGGACAGCATGGAAGCAACTTGCTTGGCCGTCCTTTGTCAGTCAGGAGGTCAAAGAGCCCTCAGCTCGTCAGTCAACTCGCTCATCCCAGCCCCTCTTTGCGCGAGCAAGATGGACCCCGAAGACCTCTTGAGTTTTCTTGCACAGAAGCGCCACTGCAGCACACTTCTTTCAGCAGTCGGAGCTGCGCGCTCAGCCGCCACAAGTCCGGGCTTGGATGGTCCTCCCACCGGCTGTATGTCCTCCCCCCTTCACCCAGCAGCCAGCCTCCTCTCTCCGGTTGTTCACACGCACACTTCCTCCAGACACCCCCCACAGGACGAGCTCCCCCCCCCCCCCCTCCATGCCCCACGCGTAGACGGCAAAACGTGCATGGATTCATAGCAGTGCGCCCTCTAGCGCAGTCCTGCAGCATTGCATTCAGTCGTATTTGTTATTATTAGCCTATATCAGGAGTCGGCAGCCCAAAAGAGCCATATTGGACCAAAAATACAACAACAAAAATCTCTCTGGAGCTGCAAACAATTTAAAGTCTTATATAAGTGCTATGATGAAGGCAACACATGACGTAATATATTAGCCTACTATCAAAATGACTTTAAAAGTCTTATATGACTGTTATAATGACGGCAACACATGAAGTAAGTGTCTATATTAGCTATATTAGCCTACTATCAAATTACTTTAAATGTCTTATATAAGTGTTAAAATGAAGGCAACACATGACGTGTCTATATTGGTTAAAATTAGCCTACTATCAAAATGACTTTGAAAGTCTTATATAAGTGTTATAATGAAGACAACACATGATGTAAGTGTCTATATTAGCTATATTGCCCTACTATCAAACTTACTTTAAAAGTCTTATACAAGTGTTATAATGAAGGCAACGCATGACATGTCTTTATTAGTTATATTAGCCTACTATCAAAATGACTTTAAAAGTCTTATATACAGTAAGTGTTATAATGAAGGCAACACATGACGTGTCTATAAGTTATATTAGCCTACTATCAAAATGACTTTAAAAGTCTTACATAAGTGTTATAATGAAGGCAACACATGATTTAAGTGTCTATATTAGCTATATTAGCCTACTATCAAAGGCTGACGCAAATCTTCGTTGACAGACATGTTGTATTTTAATTTTTATTCTACACATTTTTGCAACATTGAAAATTATTAGTTTAAATGGAGGCTGCTCACAGAATGAGATGATTCCTGAAAATGACTGTCTCAGAATGGCCAAAGGTGTAGATGTATGTGTCCAAGTTAAAGGAAACGGCAGGCTGTCTTCTTCTAATGGATTTATTACAATCTTTGCAAGCTGGGTAACGCTTGCTGTGGTCTGGAACAACATGGCAAACAAACAACTATCGGAAATGCAGCCAATGTTACATACAGATAATGTGTCATGAGACATGTAAATATAAATTAAATACACAGAGGACATAAGTAAAGGAAATTAAATGAGCTCAAATATACCTACAAACAAGGCATAACGATGCAATATGTACATACAGCTAGCCTAAATAGCATGTTAGCATCGATTAGCTTGCGGTCATGGATTGATCAAATATGCCTGATTAGCACTCCACACAAGTCAATAACATCAACAAAGCTCACATAAGTGCATTCATGCACATCATATGGACAAAATGAGATAAAGGAGTGGCATAAAACACGTCTTTCTGTGGCAGCATCGGAGAAAGTTGTACATGTAAACAAACTACGATGAGTTCAAGGATTGCTGAAAGTAGTAGGACGAAACGGTGCGTACCAAATACTCTCATCGGTGAAGCATGTTTAATATAAACAGTGGGATTTCTAACAATTAGGAAGGTTTGTGTCATGTTTGTACTCCTACAGAAAATATATTAAAACAAAAATATTTTTTTCTTCATCTTTTTCTATTTTCACACATCTCTGAAAGAGGTCCAGGGAGCCACTAGGGAGGCGCTAAAGAGCTACATGCGGCTCTAGAGCCGCGGGTTGCTGAAGCCCGGCCTATATTGAATTATTAATACGGCCATAAAAATACAAGTTTACTTTGTCTATGATGATTTAAAAAATTATGCATATTATTATCATTATTTTTTATATTAAATATTTTTTAAATGCTTGTAGTGCTCCAATTGTACTTTTCCATACACCAATATTTATATAATACTTTTATCTATATTTCATTTTATTTGTTTATTTTTATTAATCAGTCTAACAAAATACTACACAATACAATGATAATACAATTCCAATTCCAAAACCAAACACAGCCCAGCAACATTCAGAATAGCAATCAACAGAGTAATTGAGAGGACACAGTGTGTCCTCTCAACTTGCCAACCCTCCCGTTTTTAGCGGGAGACTCCCGGTATTCAGCGACTCTCCCGATAACCTCCCGGCAGAAATTTTCTCCCGACAAACTCCCGGTATTCAGCCGGAGCTGGAGGCCACGCCCCCTCCAGCTCAATGCGGACCTGAGTGGGGACAGCCTGTTCTCACGTCCGCTTTTCCACAATATAAACAGCTTGCCTGCCCAATGACGTCATAACATCTACAGCTTTTAGAGAGTAGAGTGCACAACTGCGCACACAACAAGGAGACGAAGCAGAAGAACGAGGAAGTTACAGACATGGCGACGCCGTCGACGAGCAAGATGAAGAAATACGCTTGCAAGTTCCAAAACGAATGGAAACAAGAATTTCAGTTCATCCAGGACAGTTCGAAGGGGAAGGGGTATGTAATTATGTTGCCTGTACATTTTGTAGAACAGACTTCTCCATTGAACACGGTGGCCGAAATGACATACTCATTCATGAACGGAGAAGTTAAACAGGACAATGCTGCCATCTACTGGATAGCTTCCGGAACACTGAAATTAAAGTATTTATTTTATTTATATGTATAATAAAATAAATATATATATATATATATATATATATATATATATATATATATATATATATATATATATATATATATATATATATATATATATATATATATATATATATATATACATGTATATATATACATGTATATATATATATATATATATACATATATATATATATATATATATATATATATATATATATATATATATATATATATATATATATATACATGTATATATATATATATATATATATATATATATATATATATATATATATATATATATATATATATATATATATATATATATATATATATATATAATACTTGAGTTGGTGAATTCTAGCTGTAAATATACTCTCCTCTTAACCACGCCCGTAACCACGCCCCCAACCACGCACCCCACCCCCCCACCTCCCGATATCGGAGGTCTCAAGGTTGGCAAGTATGGAACACACAAACATGACATTTTGAAAATGCTCCAAGGAGCCACTCGGGGGGCGCTAAAGAGCCGCATGTGGCTCTGAAGCTGCGGGTTGCTGACCCCCGAATATCCATTTTTTTATATATTACTTGATCAAGTAAAAACTGTACACTAATGATCTCAAAGTTTTTATCACCAGGTACCGCCTCAGGAAAAACCTGGCTCTCCAACTACCACAATAATGACCAACATTACAGTAGCGTAGTAGGCCCAAGTATTTATTAAAACAAGGCAGAGGTTTTACTTAACAAGTTTATTTACAATTTTTGGTCGCTGTAACATTACACACAGTCTGAACAGTAACACTGTGTTTGAATATAGGAAAATAAAACACTGTACTTAAATAATTAATCAAATCTTTGGCGTACTACAAGGAGTAGCCCACGTACCACTATAGTACCAAAGTTTGACAATTACTGGTTTAGAGCACAAGTGTCAAACTCAAGGCCCAGGGGACAGGTCTGGCCTGCCACATCGTTTCATGTGACTCACGAAAACCTGTATATACCGTAGTCGATAAAGTGCTTCATCGAATCCCTACTAAATGTATTTGTTCTTTTAATTTGAACATCCATCCATCCATTTTCTACCGCTTGTCCCTTTTGGGGTCGCGGGGGGTGCTAGAACCTATCTCAGCTGCATTCGGGCGGAAGGTGGTGTACATGTCTTTTAAAATTAAATATCTGTTCATGCAAAAAACATCATGGCAACATATGTTGCTCCAAAACCTGTATGTACCTTTCAGCATTAATTGTGCCTTCACAGATGTGTAAGTTACCCATGTCTTGGGCACTAATACACCCCCATACCATCACAGGTGCTGGCTTTTGAACTTTGCGCCTATAACAGTCCAAATGGTTATTTTCCTCTTTGGTCCGGAGGACACGACGTCCACAGTTTCCAAAAACAATTTGAAATGTGGACTCGTCAGACCACAGAACACTTTTCCACTTTGCATCAGTCCATCTTATATGAGCTCGGGCCCAGCAAAACCAGCGGTGTTTCTGGGTGTTGTTGATAAATGGCTTTTGCTTTGCATAATATAGTTTTAACTTGCACTTAGAGATGTACCGACAAACTGTAGTGATTGACAGTGGTTTTCTGAAGTGTTCCTGAGCTCACATGTGGTGATATCCTTTACACACTGATGTCGGTTTTTAATGCAGTATCGCCTGAGGGATCCAAGGTCACGGGCATTGCCGCTCACGTTTAGTGATTTCTCCAGATTCTCTGAACCTTTTGATGATATTACAGACCGTAGATGGTAAAATCCCTAAATTCCTTGCAATAGCTCGTTGAGAAATTTTGTTTTTAAACTGTTCGACAATTTGCTAACGCATTTGTTGACAAATCCTTGTTTGTGAATGACTGAGCATTTCATGGAAGCTGCTTTTTTTTTTACCCAATCATGGCACCCACCTGTTCCCAAATAGCCTGTTCACCTGTGGGATGTTCCAAATAAGTGTTAGATGATCATTCCTCAACTTTCTCAGTCTTTTTTGCCACTTGTGCCAGCTTTTTTTAAACATGTTGCAGGCATCAAATTCAAACGAGCTAATATTTGCAAAAAATAACAAAGTTTACCAGTTCGAACATTAAGTATCTTGTCTTTGCAGTCTATTCAATTGAATATAGGTTGAAAAGGATTTGCAAATCATTGTATTCTGTTTTTATTTACCGTTTACACAACGTGCCAACTTCACTGGTTTTGGGTTTTGTGTTATGTGATAAGTACTAATCAAATGCAATTATGTAATAATATCATAAATCATATACATATCAATCAATCAATCAATCAATCAATCAATCAATCAATCAATCAATCAAAGTTTACTTATATAGCCCTAAATCAAGAGTGTCTCAAAGGGCTGCACAAGCCACAACGACATCCTCGGCTCAGATCTCAGATCAGGGCAAGAAAAAACTCAACCCAATGGGATGACAATGAGAAACCTTGGGGGGTATCCACTCAATGGACGTCGAGTGGACAGCATAATAGTGTGAGAGTCCAGTCCATAGTGGATCGAGCATAATAGCGTGAGAGTCCAGTTCATAGTGGGGCCAGCAGGAGATCATCTTGAGTGGAGACAGGTCAGACAGGTCACCAGCACAGAGACGTCCCCAACTGATGCACAGATGAGTGGTCCTCCCTGAGTCCCGACTTTGGACAGCTAGCACCTCATCTGTGGTCACCGAATCTGTGCCCCCCCCCCCCCTCTCCACGAAGGAGAGGCAGAGCAGAAAAGAAACGGCAGATCAACTGGTCTAAAAGGGGGGTCTATTTAAAGGCTAGAGTATACAAATGAGTTTTAAGATGGGACTTAAATGCTTTTACTGAGGTAGCATCTCTAACTGTTACCGGGAGGACATTCCATAGTACTGGAGCCTGAATAGAAAATGCTCTATAGCCCGCAGACTTTTTTTGGGGCTCTGGGAATCACTAATAAGCCGGAGTTCTTTGAACGCAGATTTCTTGCCGGGACATATGGTACAATACAATCGGCAAGATAGGATGGAGCTAGACCGTGTAGTATTTTATACGTAAGTAGTAAAACCTTGAAGTCACATCTTAAGTGCACAGGAAGCCAGTGTAGGTATATATATAGGTATATATGTATATCAAGGTATATACAGTATAGGCCAGGGGTCCCCAAACTACGGCCCGCGGGCCGCATCCAGCCCACCAGCGTCCAAAATCAGGCCTGCGGGAAGTCCCAAGTATTTAAAAAAATAAAAAATATATTAAAAAAAATAAAAAAAGAATTCTGTCTTTTCTTATCCACTTTGTACCTCTTGCTACTCACGGTGTCTCCTAGCCGCTCAGGCAAATCATATTGTCTAAAAATGCATTTTCTCATCGATAACGTGACATCATCGCGCACGCGGAAAGTGCGCTATATATATTTAATATATATATACATATATATATATATGCAGTGTTGGGACTAACGCGTTACAAAGTTACTGTAACACCGTTAGTTTCGGCGGTAACTAGTAATCTAATGCGTTATTTTTTTATATTCAGTAACTCAGTTACCGTTACTACGTGATGCGTTACTGCATTATTTTACGTTATTTTTTATGTAGTATCGGCTAGAAACAGATGCGCTGCGGTGTCGTTCTTCTAAATCTTCCTCTGTCACAAGCCAGAGAGAAGAAAAAAGGCGTGTGTGTGTGTGTCTGGGTGTGGGAAGGGGAGGCACACACGGGATCCGCGGTTTGATATATAAAACAAAACAAAAAGGTTGTTCGCATGCACGTTTAGTCCGCACACAGCGTGGTCATGGCGAGCGGAGTAACGGAGGAGCTTGAACGCCCCGCGCCATTTAATCGGTGTGTTTATAGGTGCAGACTCGGTTGTGCAAAACGAGGGTTTTAAACACATGCTGAACGTGCTTGAGCCACGTTACGACATCCCGTCGCGCACCCACTTCAGCGATAAGATTGTGCCAGATCTTTATGAGCAGGAGAAGAAAAAAGTTGTGGATGAACTATCCCGAGCATCATCTGTTGCGCTCATGACAGACTGGTGCACGTCCAGGGAAACTATGTGACGATAAGCGCTCACTTTATCACAGCAGACTGGCAGATGAGAAGACACGCCCCCTCTACGAGAGTCACATTGCGCAGGTACTGACACAAGCAGTGGAGGAATGGAAGATAAAGATATCCCAGTCACAAGTGATAATGCCAAAAATGAAATAATTGCAGTGAATGAGGCAGGACTGGGACCACAGGTAGGTGCTTTGCACATGTAGTGAATTTGGCATCACAGAAGGGAATCTCAGTCAATAGGATGGATCAGGAAGGAGGTTTCCTGACACAACAGCTGCTCATGTGCTTAAGACAAAGCAAGAAATGCTAAAGCTGCCTACTCATAAAGCTCATACATGATGTCCCAACGAAGTGGAACTCCACTTATGATATGTTGCAGCAGCAGGCAGCTATATACTCTGCATTGACCCACAAGACCCTGAAGGCAAATGTCAAAGACATCATCAACCTGTCTGATGATGATGTGAGAGTGGCAGAGGAGGTCCTCCAGGTGCTTAAACCCCTCAAAAGTGTTACATCTCTACAGAGCACTGAAACTTCACCATCTGTGTCAATGATCCTGCCACTGAAAACAAGGATTCTACAATCCATGGCTCCAAGTGTGGAAGACAGCAGCATCACTCCAGATGTCAGGCTTTATTTCACTATCTATGTTTCAAGGAAGATGATGTGCCTTCTTATGTTGCACTTTAACTTGTTTTTTTATTAATGGTCATTGGTCCAAGTTTAAAGAAAGGAGAAATGCATTTTTATGTTGCACTGTTTTTCATTAATTATGTTAAAATGAAAATAAAAATGCATGTCAAGTTGATCAACAGATTGTATTATTCTCCAGTGCAATAACAGTACTGAAATGAATGCTAAAAGGGCATTATTGGGAGCTTTAAAAAAAAAGAAGAAAAAAAGAAGTAACTAAATAGTTACTTTTCACAGTAACGCATTACTTTTTGATGTAAGTAACTGAGTTAATAACTGAGTTACTTTTGAAATTAAGTAACTAGTAATTGTAACTAGTTACTGGTTTTCAGTAACTAACCCAACACTGTGTGTATATATATATATATATATATATATATATATATATATATATATATATATATATATATATATATATATATATATATATATATATATATATATATATATATATATATATATGCACACATATGTATATCTAATATACATATATATATATATATATATATATATCTATATATATATATATATATATATATATATATATATATATATATATATATATATGCACACATATGTATATCTAATATACATATATATATATATATCTAATATATATATATATATATATATATATATATATATATATATATATATATATATATATATATATATATATATATATATATATATATATCTAATAGGGGTGTGGGAAAAAATCGATTCGAATTCGAATCGCGATTCTCACGTTGTGCGATTCAGAATCGATTCTCATTTTTAAAAAATCGATTTTTTAAATTATTTTTTTATAACATTTTCTTTTCTTTTTTTTTAAATTAATCAATCCAACAAAACAATACACAGCAATACCATAACAATGCAATCCAATTCCAAAACCAAACCCGACCCAGCAACACTCAGAACTGCAATAAACAGAGCAATTGAGAGGAGACACAAACACGACACAGAACAAACCAAAAGTAGTCAAACAAAAATGAATATTATCAACAACAGTATCAATATTAGTTACAATTTCAACATAGCAGTGATTAAAAATCCCTCATTGACATTATCATTAGACATTTATAAAAAAAATTAAAAAAGAACAATAGTGTCACAGTGGCTTACACTTGCATCGCATTTCATAAGCTTGACAACACACTGTGTCCAATATTTTCACAAAGATAAAATAAGTCATATTTTTGGTTCATTTAATAGTTAAAACAAATGTACATTATTGCAATCAGTTGATAAAACATTGTCCTTAACAATTATAAAAGCTTTTTACAAAAATCTACTACCGGTACTCTGCTTGCATGTCAGCACACTGGGGTAGATCCTGCTGAAATCTATGTATTGAATGAATAGAGAATCCTTTTGAATCTTGGCAAAAATCTTAGCCACACGATTATCAAATGTAATAGGAAAATTAATTCATACTGACCAAACTGGCTTCATGGAAGGTCGACAATCTTCAGACAATACAAGGAAATTGTTTAATGTTATTTACTATGCTAGAAGTCTCCCTTATCCCACAGCAGTATGTACTGTTGATGCGGAGAAGGCATTCGACCGCATAAACTGGTCATTTATGTTTTGCACATTACGTAAATTTGGATTTGGAGATAATTTTATACAATGGATTAAGATGCTTTATACAAGGCCCATGGCATCAGTCAAAACCAATAATCATATTTCAGAACCTTTTTCATCAAAAAGAGGAGTAAAACAGGGATGTCCTGCATCTGTATTATTATTTAATTTGGTTATTGAACCCTTAGCTGCAAAAATAAGAAGTGAAAATAATATTCATGTTATAAAAATTGGCTCTCAGTATAATAAGCTATCGATGTATTGTGATGACATAATTCTTTACCTGTCACATGTTAACTCCTCTCTACACTATATCAATAATGTCATCACTGAATATGGCTGTTTATCAGGGTATAAAGTCAATTGGGACAAATGTGAAATATTACCACTTAACACTGCAAGAAATCACAAGTTCAGAACTCCAAAATTGGTTTTGGTTTTGAAATTGTATTGCATTATTATGGTATTGTTGTGTATTGTTTTCATTTAAAAAATAAAAATAAAAATAAAAATAAAAATCGTGTTGAATTGAAAAAAAATCGATTTTGAATCGAATCGTGACCCCAAGAATTGATTCTGAATCGAATCGTGGGACACCCAAAGATTCCCAGCCCTACTAATATATATATATATATATATATATATTAGATATATATATATATTATATACATTTTATTTATATATATATATATATATATATATATATATATATATATATATATATATATATATATATATATATATATATATATATATATATATATATATATATATATATATATATATGTATATATATATATTATATGAATATATATATATATACAGCCCGGCCCCCGGCCAAATTGTTTTAACCCAAAGGGTGAAGTGTCTTGCCCAAGGACACAACGGACGTGACTAGGAAGGTAGAAGGTGGGAATTGAACCCCAGTAACCAGCAACACTCCGATTGCTGGTACAGCCATTCTACCAACTTCGCCACACCATCAGTTGTGTCCAAACTTTTGGCCTGTAAAATATATATATATATATATATATATATATATATATATATATATATATATATATATATATATATATATATATATATATATATATATATATATATATATATATATATATATATATATATATAACAATGTTTTCTCTTATTCGAAATTATTTAAATCATTATTTGCCATCCATTTTCTATACTGCTTGTCGTCATTAGTGTCAGCTGGAGGAGTCACCTATCATAGTAATGTTTGCAAATATTGGGTTGCATTTTTTAACGACAATATTATCTTTTTAACGACAACTATAACCAGTTTTCAGTCTGTAATTTGCATTCATTGGCAATTCTAAAACTGAGAATTAGCACCATCTAGAGGTGAAAATGTATGTTGTTCTGTAAATGTGTATTTTTTATACCTAATTTATGAATTTAATGATAATCAATTTTCAATCACAATAAATGAGAATGGCGCTTTAGTTGTGATTTAATTTTGTTAAAAAATATATATTGCACACTTCTAAAAATATGTTAGAAATATATGATTTTTATTGACCTGTTATAACTAGCTGAATAAGTTAATTTTATTGTATTTTTAATGGTTATTCAAATCATCACTATCATCCATTTTCAATACCGCTTGTACTCCTTCGGTCACAGTCAGCTGCAGACTGATATTAATATTTGCTCATTTTGAATTCAATGAATTAATGACAGTGATAATAGCTTTTTGACAACAACGTACTCCAACCAGTTTTCAGCCTGTAATTTATTGGCAACGTTTTTTGCAGTGTCAGTTCTAAAACTGGAAGTTAGTGCCATCGAGACGTTACAATTGATGTTGTTCTATAGTTTTTTTGCTTCCCCTTCCCAACACTGCAAGTAAATGAATCCAAGAATCAAAATGGTAACAAAGCCTTTATTTTTCCATCACTTTTATGTAGTATTAAATAGCAGGGGCGTTTCTTTGTTGTCTTACTGATCAACACTTTTAGGTCGATCATGTATGTTTTTTTTTGCTGAAGGATAAAACACATCAAGAGTCAAACTACAACAAACTGTGATCACAAAATTAGCAAGAAGTACATGAACACACCTTGTCAAATATAATGCTGTACTCTTTTTTTTTTTTTAAAGCCATATATTAAAATGAGCTATTAGAAATATATTCTTTTCTGCAAGTTGGTGAATTACAGTATAGTAAGCATACGTTTAATATATAAAAAAAACACCTGATCAAAACACTCATCAGAATACAGAACGCATTCAGTTCTTGAACATCCCAAATTTTGTATATACCAGATAAACCTTTAAAAAAGCAAAATGTTAAAGTTGTAAAAGCAAATCTAAAACTAGGACTGAAGAGTCAAGCACTTTGTGCACTAAGATTGAGAATTGGCGGTGTCGGATGAATAGCTGTAGCTGTAAGTAGATGAATAATCCACACTGCCTCTTCTGGATCCACTTCTGGAACCAGCTCTGGATCCAGGTTTAGATCCTGGGTTAGACACATTGTAAGGGCTGCTGATTCCCTTTGAGGACACCGAAGAGGCCTGCATCATCTTCATACCGTTGCTCTCTTCTACCATGCTGTTATCCATGGCTTCTTTGTATGAGATTTTCAGTTTGGTCTTGGGGCAAGTCAAATTCTTCTGGTAGTTGCGTATATCCTGAAGCTTCTGGGCTCCAAGACCATCCAGCCAACTTTTGCGAATGGCCTCTTCTATGGTAAGGCGTTTTCCAGTGTGAGGGTCTATCAGGCCTCCTGTCAGGTACTGGAACTCCAGAAACCTCTGTCCAGCCTCATAAGGCAGCCACGTCTCCTTCACTGCCTCTGCTGCCGACATCTTTCTCTTTGTCTTCACATCCTCAAAACCACAATAGGCTTTCTGTGCAGCCTTCAGCTTGTTAGCCATGGCTTCATCAATTATGCAATGATGGACAGCCTCTTTTAGGGTTAGTCTCTGGCCAGTTGAAGGGTTGATGATTCCTCCAGTGCATGCCTGGGCCTCCAGGAGCCTCTGTGCTGTGAGGTTATCCACTATTCCTCTTCTAACCGCTTCTGGAATGGTTATCTTCTCTAAAGTCTCTGTGTCAAATATGGCTGCCACTGGGCTCTGGTCGTCAAACACCTCCGGGGGAGAGACTGTGATAGAAATACTGTTGAAGCGTCTACGAACGGTTGGAGAGGACGGCGCAGCCTGGGTGGGACTGCTGCAGATAACCATGTCGTCAACATTGCTGGCTGCGATTGTCATCTCGCTGCCGCTGCTTTTGCTACTAATATGGTCAGCAAACTGCGTCAAGGTTAGCTTTCCAGACCGATACTGATCCAGGGAACTTTGGTCAATGACACCACGTTCCAGGCAGTTTTGAATGTCATACTGGATTCCTGTCTTCCTGTCGACTATCACCAAGCGTGTAGAGCCATCCGACCCCTTGATGGTGATTTCCTCCCACTCGCACTCCTGTTCTGACAAGTCTAGAAAAGTGTCATAGTCGATTAGCTCCTTATGATAAGCCTCCCTCACGGACATCTCAAGATTGGTGTCTGGGTCAACGATTACGACCCGCCTCTTGCGGAGGACATTGCTTCGGGTTTCTGATTTTTGAAGTTTGCTCTTGTCTTTAAGAGGCAAAAGTATAAGGCTGGTCTTGGGATCAGTTATGCACCTTTCCTTTAGCTGAATATATGTCAAGTTATCCTTAGTGTTAGGGTCAAAGAAGCCTTTCGTGTCATCGCCTTCATAGCTAAGGATCTCATTCATCTCCTGATCAAAATATCCCCTTTTATAAGCAACATCAACATCAATACGGTGACTTTCCTTGGGGTCAATAATGCCACCACTGGCAATTTGGGCCTCAAGGAGACGGATTCCATGGCCTCTCTCAATGAGATCTTTCTCAATGGCTTGGAAAAGCGAGATTATATTTCCTGTGTTTGGGTCTTTGTATCCAGTCACTGCCTTTTCTGCAGATAGCAACTTATTCTTAAACTCTTTTCCTACTAGGCCTCTCCTCGTGGCCTCCTCTACTGTCAAGAACAGATTGTTGACCGGGTCCACAATGAATCCTGATGCAGCTTGGGCTTCAAGGAGCTCCAATGTGGTTCCCCTCATCAACAGACCTTCCTGCATTGCCTGATAAAAGGGCCATATTCTGTCATTGGTCTCATCGTAAATGCCTGCAATACAGGTGGATCCGTACAGGTAAGACTTCAGCTTTTCCTCAATTTCACTGCTACTCAGCTGTCCCTGTTTAAGCTTTTGCAAATCAGTTTCATCAAGCAATTCAGATTTGATAAGCTCTGTCACAGAAACTTGCCCACGAATACCCTTTACTGTCATTGGTTTCTCTGGGCCATGGAGCAGAAGTAAACCAGAGACAGGCTCCACCGTACACTTCCTCCTAAGGTTACCATAACTTATCTTCTCATCTGTTTCTGGATCCAGGTAGCAGGTGGGTTTCCGGTTCAAAGACCTGTAGAGGTCCTCATCAATAAGATTACGATCCAAAGCTAGATCTTTTGGCAGGAACACACTCAGAACAGGGTCCAATATACCGCCAACAGACTCCTGGGCCTGCAGCAAGCGGAGCGCTGTTTCCTTGTCAATACGACCTTGTTTACAAGCCTGGCCCACAGATAACACTTTACCCGTGTAAGGATCTTTGAAACCAACGCTTGCTGCTTCAGCTTTTACCAAGGCATCCCTGTCTTCTGTGTCTACGAGTCCCCTGGAGCAAGCGGTGTCCACGGGCATCTTGTCATTAAAAGCTGGGTCTGTTATGTAGCCTGTTGCTGCCTGAGCCTCCAGGAGCATGAGTGAACTCTCTGGGGTGAGAAGGTTCTTGTTTTTGGCTTCAGTGATTGACATTTTCCCTTGAGAGCCTGTCATCATGCCCGCAATAATGCCTGTGCCCTTTAGGTTAACCTGGATGTCAACAGCTACCTCGTCCACTGTCTTTTTCCCCTGCAACAGCAGCTCTAGAGTTGCCTTGCTGATAATACCGCAGTCGCAAAGTTGGTGGGCTGTGACTTTGCGGCGCACCCCATCAAAAACAAGCTTAGAGGGGTCGATTGTTGCCACCTTCATATCCGTCTGTGTCTGTCTACTCAACGTGCTGGGCCTTTTCTGCAACCTCTCTACCTCTCTCTGCAGCGCATCTCTCTTAAGAGCTAGCTCTGTTGCCTCCCTCTCAGAGATCAACAGCTTGCTCTTGTAGCGTTCCTCCACACTTCGAAGCTCTATCATCAACCTGTCAATTTCTTTCTTTAAACTCATCCTATCATGATCAGTCTTGGACCTGTCTGTCTCCCACTGCCTGAGGTGGGTCTCCTTTATCTCATATTGGCTCTTTAGGAGGGTGAAATCTTTGAGAACGCTGTTTTTCTCATCAACCAAGCGCTGTTTGTTGCGTAGCTCCGTCTCCAGAGAGTGTTTGGTACGGGCAAGCTCATCCTCAAGGCGCTTTAGGCGGTGTTTGTCTTGGTCCAGCAGTTTAAGCTTGGATAGCAAATCATCCCTCTGCAGCAGCAGCTCGCTGTATTTGCTTTGGGACTCATGCACCATAACGGATGTCTGTGGAGAATAGAGAAAGCACACAAAGTATGTAAATACTGTATGCAAATGAAAGTTCCTTTTTACAAAACTATCTACAGTGGGCCCATGGAACTTGACCATATAACAAAACGGAGGTCATTCAAAAATATCAGGCACCGTTTAAGTATAGTATTTAAATGTTGGCAGAAGTTTGACTCCTAGAATTGATTAATTCATTATTCTCTGTCAAAATCATTTAAAATCTGAACAAATTCACATTGTACAACCTACTAAAGTTCCATAGGTCCGCTGTAATTACAGTAAATTGTATACAATTTAAATTAGTAACACAGATTGCGAAATGACAGATGTAGTTCAGAACACATGCAGATCTGAGTAGTAGCCTTGACAAGAAAGTGAATTTTGAACAAAATGTGAGTTTTTTTTACATAAATAGGCTGCTTCAAAACAAAGTTCAGTCTTAAACCTTTTAACGATTCATGCAAAAGTAGACCAAATGTAGTATAAAAAATGAGTGGAATTAAGCAGAGGGCGATCCTTCTGTTCAATCAAAAATACCTCATAGGACTGCTTTTGGAATTTGTCTATTTCCACATTTAGTTTTTCTCTCTCCCTGGTCAGGTCGTTGATGAGAGCCTGGAGCTCCGCTGTCCTCTTGTTGCTATTCTGAAGCTGGACATGCAAGGCTGCGATTTGAGAGGCATTTTCTCCATCAACTGCATCTATGTTAAGCAGCAGGGCATCTCTTTCCTGCCTAAGGGCCCTCAACTCCTCTTCTAGCCTCAGCCTTTCCTTTGTCATGTTCTGTGTCAGCGATTTCAGACGTTCTATTTCAATGGTGCATTCGTTAAGCTTGTGACTTTTATCCTCAATTGTTTTGTACAGACTTTCATTGCGCTGGTTGAGCTCCAGAATCTGGACTTGATCTTGCTGGAGTTTCTGTTTCAATGATTTCAGCTCAGCTGTCACAGACGACAACTCATCTTTGGTGTGTTTGTGATCCCTCAGGCTCTTGTCTAGAGCCTCCTGAAAGCCTCTGAATTCTTTCTCATACTTCCTTGAAGAGTTTGAAGCTTCCACCTGAATGGATTTCAGGCTGGTAATAGTGGTGGTGTGTTCTCTGCAGGTTTGCGTTATCCTCTCTAGCTCGGACTCCAGTCTCTTTCTGCGTGTGAACTCCTCTTGGTTCACCTTTTTCTGCTTCTCCAGCTCAGCTTCCATTGCATCCAGAGAGCACTGGAGGTCACGGATACGGCTCTGAAGCCGCACAGAACTCTGCTCAACCTTCATTTTCTCACTGGTCTGTTTCTCCAGCTCCACCCGGGTGATGCGGATCTCCTTTTCTGACATTTTAAGGGTCTTAATAGTCTCCATAAAGGAGGCGTTCTTTGCCTTTAGCTCTGCTTCAGATTGCTTCAGGTTATTAATTTGCAATTCCAGAGCCCTTCTCTTCTTCCCTTCTTCATCAAGATCATGTGTAAGCATGCTGATTTGCCTCCCTTTTTCCTGAATATTTTTGTTGGCTTCCTTTAGTTTCAGCTCATCCTCTTCTCTCTGCTCGGTGAACATCCTAATTTTCAACTCCAGCTCATTCCGCATCCTTGTCTCTTGAGTCAGTGACGTCTTCTGCTGGTTTGATTCCATCTCTGCTCTGTTTTTCTGCTCTTCAGTGTGAGAAATAGACAATTTCAGTCTTCGCAGTTCATCTTCGAGCTCTCTCTTCTCGCCGATAAGCTTGTCATACTGCCGCCTTAGCTCTGTCGAGTCCTGTTCTTTCTGTTGCGAGGCTTTCAGGATAGTGGTCTTGGTGACTTGGATGTTGGTCTCGTGCGTCTGCTTAAGTTGATTGACCTCCTGGCTGCACTGTGTTCTTACCTTTGAAATATCTGACTCTGCATTTCGGCGACGTGCCGCCTCCTCCTCCAGCAGTATCTTCAGCCTCTCAAGCTCACGTTCTTTGTCCTTCACCGTCTTTTCTAAGTCAATCTTTGCCCAATTAAGCTCTTCCAGTTCTTTCTGTCTACGCCGAACAGCCGCCTCATACTCTTCTTGTTGGCTTGTGTAGCGCTCTTCAGCCAGTCTTTTTTTTCTCTTTTCTTCTTCCAATTGATACTTAATGCGGTTGAGTTGCTCAGTAAGCTCTTGAATCTGCAACTGGGAACTGTCCAAGCTGTCCCTGGTCGTCGTTACTTGAATGGCAGTGGTTCTCTTCACTTCCTCCATAGAAATGAGTTGGTTTTTTGACTGGCCGAGCTCCAGTTTGAGACGGGCCATGGCATCTTCCAGAGCACCGTTTTTCTGGTTGCGATCCTGAAGGTCACCCTTGAGGCGCCTCAGTTCTTCCTCCAACATCTCAATTCTGGTGTTCCGAATCTGTGGAGAGACAACTATTTTAGATCTATTTAACCCTATGCCTTGTATATGCAATAGTACTGTAGATTAACGTTACCTTCAGTTCTTCCATGTTCTTCAACAACTCTCCAAGAAACTTGTAGTAATCACCTGAGCGTGTCAGTAGCTCAATGTACTGGGACTGGAGGTCAGAAGACTGATGAAAAAAAACTTAATTAGTGCTGCTTTTGTAGTATTATAATATACTACAACTAACCAAAACATAGGATATAGCGTTACCAGGCACAAAATGATCATTAATCATGTTTATACATCCAGCAAATTACTAAAATCTCAGAGTTTATGCGACCGCAGCATCTTTCTTAGTTTGTCTGTGCAAACAGCGCACCTCTCTCACTCTTTCTCTCTGCTGCTCACTCGACACACTTTGCCCCTCCCTTTCTCCACTCTACTGCCTTTATTTTTCACAAATTTCTGCCGACAATGGAAGTAATTTTTATTGACTTTACATTGTTGATATTTATGGTATTTTGCAAACAATACTTTTATCTTGTGTGTATTGTGTGGAGTAGTTGAATGTAATAAGGGAATTGTTTAAATAAATTACTGTACATTGTTTTATATTGTTGCATTTAATTATAAACATTTAAAAAAAAGCAAAATATGTATACTGTTATTATAATCATAATCGACTAACTAAAACAAAATTATTTACTGATCATGACATTTTATTTAAAAAATACCCTGGTCTGTATTTTCTTGGTGTTGGTTCGCGATCAAAATACCCAGTATCACCTACCCCTGATACACTGGCACAATCTAAAATCCAATATAGCATGACAATTAACAGAATGGCTTTCAGTGAGAGCTTCAACCACAATCGTAACCATAGTGTTAAAATACTACTTTTATGACCTTTGATATCTTTTCTAAAGCCATATTGTACCGTATTTTTCGGACTATAAGGCGCACTTAAAATCCTTTAATTTTCTCAAAAATCGACAGTGTGCCTTATAACCCGGTGCGCCTAATGTACGGAATAATTCTTGTTGTGCTTACCGACCTCGAAGCAATTTTATTTGGTACATGGTGAAATGATAAGTGTGACCAGTAGATGGCAGTCATACATAAGAGATACGTGTAGACTGCAATATGATGGCAGTAAACAACACCAAAACTTAAATGTTCCATTGAGAATCTAGAACATTACACACGGCACTCAAAAATCTGACAAAATGTTTTTAGTATGAGTTCGGTAAGCTATGAAGCCGCACCGCTTGATGGATTGTCGGCGCATTGAACATACGAGTATTATTATGGTGCGTGTATAAGGACCGCAAAATGGCATCTATTAGCAGACATATTACCTTGCATTTTGTTTCGCAATATTATCGAAAACCAACTTTTCTTACCTGATGTGTATTTGTGATCTGCATAAATTCTGAAAATGTGTCGCATCCGCCATTGTAGTTCGTGACGACGCCGTAGTTATAAGCTTCTTCTTTTTCACGACCTTCTTATGTAGCATTCATCTTCCGCTGTTGCCATTTCTAATATAAAGTAACGTAAAGTTCTCACTTATATCCGTCAGTAGACTAGCTATCAAAGTGCTAAAAACTGTAGTGAGTTTACATAATTCACCCAAGGAACTATAGTTATTAAAGGGTTCCGGTCGGACGTTTTTTCACGTGACATATTTCTGGCGTTGATGTTGCACTAGTGAGCCACGGATGAGAAGATGCTGCTCCGTTATTGATTTAAGTAAAGTCTGAACGTCATTAAAACAGTTTGCTCCATCTTTTGACACTTCTTCCACTCCCGTCCTTGCACGCTACACCGCTACAACAAAGATGACGGGAGAAGACGCTGTCGAAGGTGAGCCACGTAAATAAGACCGCCCACAAAATGGCGCATCCGGAAGAGACGCTCAGAAAGCTACTTGAAGATAATCTGTAAAACATAATCTATGCAACACTTTCACCAAAGAACCACCATCACATGTTATGTAGACCACAAGATAGTGTTTTAAATAAAAATAAAAAATCATAATCTGGTGCGCCTTTTGTATGAAAAAAGACCTGAATAGACCCGCTCATTGGCAGTGCGCTTTTTAATCCTGTACGCCCTATGGTCTGAAAAATACGGTACATTTCTTGTATTGCATCTCATTTGATTGTGCAGGTGTGTCCAGTGAGTCATTTTTCCTACCTCCTGTCTGACAACAGAAGCAGGGGACTGCAGCATGGTTCTCTTAATAGGAATATTCAGGAGCGTTTCCAGGCCGGAACTGTATGAAGCCAGCTGCAGCTCATAGTCCTGAAGACACAGTCAGGAGGAGGAAGTCAATCATTTTGTTCATTTATTTAAAAAAAACCAACACACACATATGAAAGCCGACCAACCTTTATGCAGGCAGCACAGGTGTCCGCATCTTTGTGGACATCCTCAACTTTCTCCTTCTTTCCTTTAATTTCACCGTAAAGCATCTATGTCATAAATAACATGCGATTAGTTTTTCTTTTCATGTACATTTTTGTCCTCACATTGATTGAAAAGGAAGGGTTGACAATGGATGTAAACATGCCTTCTGTTGGTTAAGGTGGTCAATGACAGTCTGGATGTCACTGAGCTTAACACTCTGCAGGCCGTCCTGCCGCTTCCGGGCATTGTGTATCCACTGTTCCAAGGAAGTGCTGTTATGCTGGTAATGTTGCAGGTGCTTGTCATGCTTCTCCAGATCGAACAATCTGAAGAGGAAAGAGTGGGAGAAGGAAGGAAGAAGGGTTTTTTTTAGTCATATTAGTAGAAGCAAAACAAAAAAAGTAGCAGGACTATCCAACCTGTTGTCAATTTGGGTTTGTATGCGGCGCCAGCGGTCTGAGAGCTGAGACACTAGCTCTGCGTATTTGGACAAGTTCACATCGCACTTGTGGAAGGACTCAGAGATCTGACCGTTCCATTGAATTGCTTTGGCCAGCTCGGACTCCATAGTAGTCAGCAGGTCTCTTTTTTGGTCCAGTTCGATCTTCGATTGCTTTAGTGGAGAAAATAAAAACAGGATATGTTCAAATAGTTCAGTTTGTATTTTTCAGACATTATATTGTACAACGTTACCTCAAATTACGACTCTTTTGAGATACGAGCTCGTCTTTTTGTGATGTTAAGTTGCCAGCATAAAATTGGAGTTATGTGCTTTTCTGTCGCTAGATGGCGTCATGAAAGCCACAATAAACCCTGTAAGATCCCCCCCAAAAACACCCTGTCTTACTCGCTAGTATTAGTTTATGGCTTGATATCAAAATAACTTAGGGCCTGATTCACTAAGATCTATAAATCTATAATCTATAAATAGCATATACTATTATTGAGTGTGTTGCGTGTGATCTACTAACACTGAAAAGTGGTGCATTTGTGTTACTATGCTTGTATACCTGCTGCGTTTTATTATGTTTTCAAACAATCAGCAGGTATGAAGCAGTCCTGCGGTGCACCTAAAACGAAACCACTTTTTTTTTTTTTTACAGCTGAAATTGCGTTCATTGGAGAGAAGCCGGACTTACTCTGCTCAAAATGCCAAAAATGCATACTTAAATACGTTTTTTTTATATAGGAAATATCTTAATAATATAAATTATATGTAAAAAATACAACATGACACCAAAACGCAACAATTTAATTTGTTTTAATGAGCCCCTTGAGTCCTCTAGCAGCTATAAAATTATGAAATGATGTTGCTGATTAGACGATATGTCTAATATTTTTTATTTTTGACAGTCCAAAATGTTGATACACTCACGTATGACAGAGACTTTTCGTCTGGTGCTGAATAAAACCCCAAAATAGTGCTTGCCAAACAGTGATTAGTGTTGAGAAATCACATTGCGTGTGCTAAATACTTATATTTGCATCTTCTCCTCCGAGTGTTGTGGGCGTTTTGATGATCAGCATATATTTTGCATGTTAATGAAGACAGAGACGCAAAATGGATTGCACGCCTTATTCTGCTCACTTAGAAGACGCAATCCACTATACACACGCTTAACAGATCAGCTTTGCACCTGTTTTAGTAACCCTTTGATAAATCAGGCCCTTTGTTTTCCAGCCAGCACCGGTTAAATTTACTCTAATTCATTTCAGTGGGTGGGGCTGTTTTGAGATACAAAAGTTTTGAGTTATGAGCTCGGTCACCTAACTTGAGGTACTACTGTATCTTTACACTTATGTAAAGTTTTACTGGAAATAGGTTTGGTACGGAGTGCGTAAAAACCTTCAGTGTGCTCTGATATTTCTCCACTTCTCGTGGATCCAGTGAAGTGGTCTCCTTCTCCATCAGCCGGGCCTCGTGGACTTTCACGATGTCCTCCGCTTGGAGCAGACTCTGAAGCAAGGCCTTCAGCGCTGACAATCTGTTGAGCGTCGGTTTGAATGAAACTGATGTGAGTTTGTATGATGCTTTTTTGTTGTAGCCAAAATAATAAAAGTACCGTTCAATGTAGGCTGTGTAGAGACCCTGCAGACCTCCCAGTTTCTGGCTGATGATATCCAGCTCGGAGCGGAGGAACCTGGCTTGCTCAGAGTCTGGAGGGATGCCTTCCAGTTGCTTTAGAATCCTTTCTCTTAGGCGCAAGTACTCGTCATGAATGGAATCCAGATCTTGGTGCACATCCTAGACATCGATATTATACAGCAAATTTAATCCAAAACCTTCAGATTTTATTTGTCTGCACTTTTTTATTTAAGTTGTACAATGCTAGGTGACATACTTGCAGATTTTGGATGTACACTAAGCATTCTTGCAGACTGTTTTCACCCGGGCAAAGATGAAGATGGCTCGTGAGTCCCGACTCAGCGAGCTCCAGCCTCCGTCTGACCTCCTGCAGGCTGCTAAGCAGTGAGATGTTGAGGGTGGGCAATTTGGGAGGTGCAGGTTTACTTGGCTCCTGTTTGGTTTCAGCTTTATTAATGAAACAAGAAGAAAATCACTCAATGGTTGAAATAAGCACTAGGTAAATTATGGTTCTTTGATTGGACACTCACGGGGAGTAGTCATCTGGATAACCATGGTATCATAATGGTTCTGGGCTCTATCAAAGTAACTCTGGATGGTGATCAAATCTTCTTCCCCGAAAAGGTCAGAACCTTGACTGTTGCGCAAGAACTCTTGGTAGTGGGTCTCCAGTGTTTTGATGATACTGCGGTACTCCTCAGGACGCATCTTAGACAGCTGCCCGACATTAAAGACACACGAGGTGAGTGAACTGCAAACTGTTGCTCGCTGTTGCATATTTTAAAGTCATACGTTACCATAGACAAGGTGAGAGAGTTGATGTAGTTCATGTCTTTCAGGCAGTACTGCCATGAGATGAGACTCTTGATGTTGATGTAGAGCTGGTTCCAGATCGCCATGACAGCTTCATAATACTTCTCATTCCTGTAGAGTAACACAAGTCGCTATAGATGAGACACTTCATAAGCTTGAAGCATAAGAAAAGAATAATTCATTCACTTGTACATTGACAGTTTTGCTGACAAAACACAAGGGGTGTCCAGCCTGGTCCACCAATTTAAAACACCCTCACAAAAAGGATATGATATGGATATGACAGACATGATAATCTACTTTAGGGGTGTCAAACGCGTTTTTATTGAGGGCCACATCACAATTATGCCTGTCCTCGCATGGCACACATTTAACAGTGAATATATATGAACACAACGTGTGATGTTTGTAGAAGTGTTTTCATGGATACTTGCTATGGTAATGTAATGAAGATAGGGTCATTAGCATTATCTATTATGCTAACACGTTTACGAGTGTCTGTGTTAGTATTATTAACTTACAATGGTATTGTGTTTGCAACGTTTCAGTTTTGTACATTCACCAAAACGAAATTTAGTCTGTTTAGCTGATCAGAGAGCTAGCTTCCACAGCTGATGGGTCCATGACGATGACTTCTGTTTTGTTTGATCATCCGTTTTACTGCCGTGTTACATACACCGATTGGAAACAATTAGGTTATACTGTATAAATAAACATTTACAAAATCTTTCTGTGTAATTAAATCATTTCACAACTTCTATATCTGCAGCTTACGGTGCGGCTAATATATGGAAAAATATTTATTTTTTTTCTAAAATTTGGTGGGTGCGCTCTATAGTACGGAAAATACTGTAAGTCCTGTCTTAAAACCCTTTTATATACCCTAGACTTTAATTAAACCCCTTTTTAGACCAGTTGACCTGCTGCTCTTCTTTTCTGTTCTGCCCCCCCTGCTCCTGCATGAAAAGGATATCAAGTGGACACGGATAATCTCTGGGGAGGTACCAGGCTGGACGAGGCCCTCACTGTGCCAAGTCATTACCGGTGGGGACTACTCTTCTATGCATCAGTTGGTGACGTCTCACGACTTCACATACAAGAAGACTCTCTATTGGCTTCCTGATAGACAGGACTTCATTATCATGAAGGTAATATTTAAATATCTGTACCCACTCGGCATCCATTGCAGCCGGTCACCCAGGTGGGGTGTCCCCACATCTGCGGCCCCTTCCAATGTGCCAGTCTTTTCTTTTGTCAAGCTCTAAACATTTTTAAAACTGTAAATGTTGTACTTATTACCATCAAAGTAGCGTTCATCACAGCTACACGCTACAAAGAGAGAAAATGGACTGCAAATCCAGGCGAGTAAAATCAACCAGAATGTAAAAGGATGTCTTCCATTTTAGGAGGGGTTCCAAAATAAAACCTTGCACTTCATAAACATAATATTTTGATACATTGTTTGCTGATTGTTTGTTTGTTTGTTTGTTTGAATAACCATGTTTCTTCCAGGGTGCATCAATTTATCAGTACTTTTATTTACAGTAATTTCCGGACTATAAGCCGCTACTTTTTCCCCTCGTTCTGGTCCCTGCGGCTTATACAAGGGTGCGGCTTATTTACGGCCTGTTCTTCTCCGACACCGACAAAGAGGATTTCGGTGGTTTTAGTACGCAGGAGGAAGACGATGACACAATGATTAAAGACTGACTTTTCATATACCGGTAGGCTGGTTATTTTGATAACGTACAGGCGAGCGAGCACTTTGTATTACTTTGCACGTTGTATTATTTGTACTCTGCACGAATGCTGTTCGCCATGTCAAAGATGTGAAAGTTTGATTGAATGATTGAAAGATTTATTATTAATAAATGGGACACTTTGCGTTCCCAAACAGTCATCTCTGTCCCGACAATCCCCTCCGTGGTAGCAGGAACCCCTATATACTACGGTAATTACACATCAAAACCCTGCGGCTTATAGTCGGGTGCGGCTTATATATGTAGCAATCTGTATTTTCCCCTAAATTTAGCTGGTGCGGCTTATAGTCAGGTGCGGCTTATAGTCCGGAAATTACGGTAATTGACATTGTTTTTAAAATGTTATAAACGTTGTGTTTTGTTCTGGCTAACTTGTCAGTGCACAGCTTTGGGAAAGATAGGTAGAAAAGTTTCGTAGGGTTCCAGTCCTGGCACAAAAATATGTTCACTTTTATTGAGTTTTGTGACACAAATCTTTTGCACTATTCCTTTGTGGTTTCTGTTGAAACCGTAATGTAGCCTGTGCTGAAAAGTTTTGATTACAATAGAGTATGTAATTTAGTGTTTATCTAATATAAGTAATATTGTTTCACTGCCTATAACTTAATTTAAGTGTTTTTCCCCCCCTTATTTTGTACATGGTAGCGAAAGTTAAAAGGAATGTTAAAATGTTAAAAAGCCAGTTTGTGTTTATTATTATAAACAATCAAACTGAGCATTTTTTATCTCCCTATTTGTTTCGTGGAAAGATGTACATTAATTTGAGATCAATAGAGCGGATTCTGATTCTAATTCTGGAAAGATGTACATTAATTTGAGTACAATAGAGCGGATTCTGATTCTAATTCTGACAATTCTATTTGTAGTGTTGATGTAGCAAGCTACTTTTGCCGTGTAGCTTGAAGTGTAGCCTGCTACAGTTCTCGGGAGATAGCTTCCTCGTTAGCTGAGCTACATTTAATCGAGAGGAACTCGTACCTTAGTTTTCTACATTTTTCAAGTGGCTTGCCCATCACTACGTATTACACACCAGCTGTTTGATTGTAACGAGCATCTTAGTTGGAGTTTTGATTACCAAATTTGGATGTGTAAAATCGCTAATGCTAACCTTTAGCATATCCATTGTAAATCCAATGTAAATTAGCATCGAGCCAGCGCATTTTGAAAAGTGGAGCCTTACTGTACTTTTGTGGTTTGATGGCATAGACAATTGTAACATTACCTAAAGGCAATCCATCTCAGTCCGCTCTGAGTGTTTGTGTTAAGTGCTTGAGCCGGTGCCGGTTTGCAACCGCACAAGATGTCACGTGCAACAAAGATTTTGAAATATGGCATTGTTTGATTTTACGTGAATCGGTACTGTGAGAATTAGATATTTTTAATCCATACTCATGTTTAAAGCAGCTAGTATTTTCCTATGTAGTGTGTCTTCTCGTGACCTCCTTGCTTTTATCTTATGTCCGCTAGTAAACTCTTTGTTTTGTCTTAAAGGCTCCTGTTTGTCGGCTCACAGAGCTGTTTTGGCCAGTTCCTTATCTGTTTTGAAGAAGCAGCTGCGCTCCTTTCTGGGCGAGAGGGGCTGTTTTCGCTCTACATAAACTGACTCTTTTTGTTTGGATTTAGACCTTTCTTGCTGATGCTATGGTTGCATTGTAAGGGCAGGTCTCCTGAAGCTTCAGTAAAACTTGGTATTGTACCATTTTGTCTCCGGGGTCCTTTTTACTCAACATATATGTCATCCAAAATAATTTTGGATTGACCAATGTGTTTTATTCCCTGAGAGGTCACGCGCAACAGTACCCGCTAGTACCGACGAACTTTGGTCAGTACCTATAAAAGTACCAAATTTAGTACCTCTCCCCTAGTTGTTATACATGACGTTCAATTTAAATGACGGTATTGGACACAATATGTAGAATGGTAAGGCAACAATAACTGAAACATTCTTCTTACTTGTTGGCAAGCTCGATGCTGAGGGGGTTCGGTGGGGGTATCAGCAAACACACTGAGGGAATCATCATGTCCAGTCCTCCTGGCCCGGTCACAAGCCACTTGCTGCGCTGCGTGTTGTCCTTCAGTATGCCCTCGTTGCCTTTCAAAATCCCTTTCTGTAACACAGCATGAAGCCCTTAGAAGGCAGTCACTTGAAATATTATACACTAAAGTGCTTGTGTGGGGAAAAGCACTCAACAGAACCCACCTGGTCCTGCTTGAAGTCACACAAGGCCTCCACCATGATAGGATTGTTCACTGCAGTGGGTTCCTCCGGGTTGCGGGGCTTCAGTCTAACAATAGTCTTGGACTTGTTAACCAGACTTTGGACTTGTCTTTTATTCTCCATGATTCGTTCTTTCTCTTTCTAAAACACAAATACAGTCAAATTAATCGTTTTTTTCCCTGAATGCAAAAACACCACACCTTGCAAAACTGGTCGAACCAGACAAGCAGACATGCGAACTGTATCCAAAATCTTTCAAGCATCAAATTTGTCCTAAATCCGCGAGATAATTCCATATTAGCGTAACAATACCTCCAGGAGTTTCAGGAGCTCTTGCAGATTTTCCAGCGGGGTGTTCTTGTTGCAGGTGAACTTGGTCCGGATGCTCTCGTGGTCCTTTTTCAGCTTTTCATTGGTCTCGTTGGCCTCCTTAAAAAACTGCACAGAAAATTGAAGATTTGATGAAACTATAAACCATATGGGTTGCTTTTCCAAAAGCAGGAGAGGAAATTTACTTGGCTGTAGGCCGCATTCTCCTTCAAATGAACGTGAATACACTTGGTGATCTGGAGAAGCCAGCTCCACTGCGTCTGTAAGGTGTCCATGTAGGCCTGAGGACATAGACATACACATGAATATAGCAGCAGATTGTCCCAGCAGGATAGTGGTTATGTGCGCTAAATGCTTAGAAAATGACAACACTATTTTGAAACGAAACCACAAATATAATACAATATATTACAATTAAAAGAAACAAATATAATTACATTAATGTATTATTATTATTTTTATTATTATTATTATACTATACCATATATTATTGTATATTTGAAAAAAAAACTCACAGTAAATTTGTCTTTAATTTAAAAAAGTATTAACTTTTTATTTATAATAATACTTAATACATTAGTATTACAAACTACTAAACCAAACAGACAACAAATATACGATACCCTTGTGAAATATAAATAAAACACAGATAAAATACAATCTATTACAATAAAAACAATAAACATAATAACTTTTAGAAAAGCTTACAGATCACTTCAATCTATAAATCGTGTAATATTTTTAACACATTTTTGTCACTTTTATTTGTTTTGTATGTCTTTTAATATGTTGCACTTTAATATTTGTTGTCAAATGAAAAGTGCATTATAACTATAAGTTCTTGTTATTATTATTATATTATATTCTTAGTATACTGTATTTTTCAAATCTAACAAATAAAATTGTCTTTTAAAACTTTTTAAACAGCAAACTATTAAGCCCAATGACAAAAATAGACTGATTCAGACCAAAGGTGGAAATAGGACTTGAATAATGTAAATGGTTAAATATTGACTTAAGTACACATCTAAAAATGTATTTGGAAAAAAAAAAGCAGGTGTACTATTTGAGTGGCTACTGTTGCTATACAGAATTGGTGCCAAAGTAAAAGCCCGGTTATAAAACATTGTTGCACTGCCACACAGAACAGAGAAAAGACAGGGAGAACCGACAGACAAGAAATGACTCCAAAAGCAGACTTATAACTTTGGGGTGTTACGATCTGATATTGATATCTGTCAGCAAAAACAGATATCAGATGATATCTGCTTTCATTTAAAATGTCCGATTTAAGCTCCGATCCAAGCAGTCGTGCAGCGTGTTTACTTATGTAAAGCTGGACAGCCATTTAACATTTAAATGTCCTCCAATAAACACACCAGGTTGGTCTTTTCTTGTATCTTAGTGAAGTGATTTACAAAAGGTGAACATGATAAGCTTTTACTGTTGACTATTAGGAGCTAACAGCTACACAATAACCAAGTACATAATAGCAAACAAGGTAGACATACTGTATGTAATAAGTGTCCCTATTTGAACAATATTGCAGTTTAAAACATGACATTTGCCAATATAAACAATTATCTACTTTTAGTTGCATATTAATTTGGATCATTCAACTTTCTGAGTCGTGAAGTTAATTTAATGAACTATTGTGATCAGTAGGTGTGGCCAAAAACAAATTACTAATCCACTTCAAGAACATACAGTGCATCCGGAAAGTACACACATCGCTTCACTTTTGCCACATTTTGTTCAAATACAGCCTTACTCCAAAATGGAATAAATAATTGTATCCCCTCAACATTCTACACACAATACCCCTTAAGGATTATGTGACCTTTTTTTTTTTTTTTTTTTCAAAAAATCTTAAAAAATAAAAATATTACATGTACCTAGGTATTCACTTTGCGCAATACTTTGTTGATGCATCTTTGGCAGCAATTACAGCCTCAGGTCTTTTTGAATATGATGCCACAAGCTTGACACACCTATCTTTGCGCATTTTTACCCATTACCCTATACAGAACCTATGAAACTCCATCAAGTTGGATGGGAAGTGTTGTTTTTCATCCAGAATGTTTCTGTCCGATGGTCACTCTGTAAGATCTACAACATTCCTCTGTGGAGAGAGGAGAACCTTCCAGAAGGACAACCATCTCTGCAGCAAACCACCGATCAGGCCAATATAGTACAGAGGCCAGATGGAAGCCATTTCTTAGTAAAAAGTTTGCCAAAATGCACCTGAAACACTCTCAGACCATGAGAAACTAAATGATCTGGTCTGATGAGACAATCATTGAACTCTTTGGCGTGAATGCCAGGTGTCATGTTTGGAGGAAACCAGGCACCGCTCATCACCAGGCCAATACCATCCCTACAGTGAAGCATGGTGGTGGCAGCATCATGCTATGGGGATGTTTTTCAGTGGCAGAACAGGAAAAGCTGTCAGGATAGAGGGAAAGATAAATGCAGCAATGTACAGAGACACCCTGGATGAAAACCAACACTTCCCATCCAATCTGATGAAGCCTGAGGGGTGCTGCAAAGAGGAATGGGCGAAACCGCCCAAGATAGGTGTGCCAAACTTGTTGCATCGTATTCAAAAAGACTTGAGGCTGTAATTTCTGCCAAAGGTGCGTCAACAAAGTATTGAGCAAAGGCTGTGAATACTTATGTACATGTGGTTTTTAGTTTTTTTTGTTTTTTGTAAATGTTTTGAAAAAAAAACTTTTCACATAGTCATTATGGGGTATTGTGTGTAGACTTTTGAGGACAAAAATTAATGTATTCCATTTTGGAATAAGGCTGTAACATAACTAAATTTGGTAAGAGTGAAGCAATGTGAATACATTCCGGATACACTAATACCAACCATTGTTCTCTGGCTAATATCACTTGATCATATATTTTCTAACTTTCCACACTACAAAATATTTAAAGTATGTACTATGATTTGTGTTGATATCGTATAAAAAATAATATAGAGATCAGCCAATACTCGAGGCTCCAATATCGGTATTGTATCATAGTGAACAAGTTGTATTGGAAAGTAAAGTAATACAATTACCACGCCCTGCAATAAACAAATGATCTTTTTTCAAAACAGCACCACCTGCTGGATTCGACAGGCATGTATTTCCCCACTGATAGGAAAACCTACTTCAATCTTATCCGAGGCTGCATGGTTGTTACTCAGGAGACCGTCGGATTTCACCTTGAGCTTGTTCAGCTCTTTCTCCTTCTCCTCCAGGTCTTTCATCAGCCTCTGTGCAAAAAGAAAAAGAAGGTAAAGCACCCAAATGAAATGGGAAACTGAGAAGGATGAAAAGAGTTCCGTCGTACAGAGTAGCTCTCTTGCTTCTTGGGGATATACTGATCGATGTTTTTGTCTCCCCAGTCAAAGACCAGCTCCTCCTCCTCTCTCTCGTTCACCCACATGATAGCGCGGGAGATCTCCTCGATGATGCTCTGCAGATCACGCAGCTGACTCACGCGGTTGTGGGACATTTTCTGAGAAGGGCACACAGCAGGTGAGTATTTGTTACAAAAAAAGGAAATCTTTTTAGTTTAAAAAATGGCATCGGTCCTACCTGCAGGCTGTCCCATTCTTGGTCCAAGATGTGCATGCTGGACTTATCGCCCCTCATGCCCTGATGAAAAGGATATATTGTATTGGTTTTTAAAATGCCTTCGAATCAATACCTCAATGAACCTCAAAACATTCACAAAAAAATGTTACAGAGACGAGGCTAGAGGATACGTACCAGGTCGTCCCTGGCACGGTCTACTTCCTGGCTTCTTTGAATCGAGCTGTGGAATTTGTTGTGGGTCAGGATTTGTTTTTCGATGGTGGCCGAGTCATCCCCCCATGGAGCCGTCTCGATCATGCGCTACAAGTGCAGGAATACCGTTGTGTTAGTAAGAAGTTCCTCAAAAAATAAGAAACACTCACTAGATGATAACAAATGTATATACAGTACAGGCCAAAAGTTTGGACACACCTTCTCATTTCAATGTGTTTTCTTTATCTTTATGACTATTTACATTGTAGATTGTCGCTGAAGGCATCAAAACTATGACACCTGTGAAGTGAAAACCCTTTCAGGTGACTACCTTTTGAAGCTTATCGAGAGAATGCCAAGAGTGTGCAAAAAAGTAATCAGACCAAGGGGTGGCTATTTTGAAGAAATTAGAAGATAAAACATGTTTTCAGTTATTTCACCTTTTTTTGTTAAGTACATACTGTAACTCAACATGAGTTCATTCATAGTTTTGATGCCTTCAGTGACAATCTACAATCTAAATAGTCATGAAAATAAAGAAAACCCATTGAATGAGGAGGTGAGTCCAAAGTTTTGGACTGTACTATATATGATAATTAAATTAAAAATGTCTTTACAAAGACAGTCATGATTTAATTAATCAGAAAAGACAATACTGACCCCTATTTTTCCCGTAGAAAAAAGTCTGAATAAGATTTATAGTTGAGATCATGACAGGCCGCTTCATATGAAATTTTACTTTAAACAAATTTCCAGCCCCTTGCTGCTCTGTCACTGACAAGAATATGATGCCCAACTTGAAAGGCAGTCATACCAGGTTTGATCCCCGGTTGTAGTAGTGTTAGAAATGTTTGCAAATTTATGTTGTAATTATCTCAATTAATTTAGTTTTGCACTAAAAACTAAAATATTTTAATCATTTATTCACCACAAATTAGTTTTAGTACAAAACCTTAAATTTAATTAAAGTTTGATTAAAAAAAACATAATTGTTTCACATAAACAAAAAAGTGGGGAAAAAAAATCAAATAAAATGTTGCTTAGGGTCCCAATTTGTCCAGTGGCCCCCCTGGCTGAGATTTATACATGCAAACTAACAGGTGGCGCTAAACGATTTCCCCCCAGGTTGCTTCCTCTCAGTCACACACAGCAGTGGACATGGAGAGATGCGGCCGGGTCACAGAAACACGCTTATCTCTATGATATATTTTTAACTATTTCAACGTACCAGTTATTTCACTGACATGGACATATTTAGACATTTTTTGTCTTTGAAGTAGTGTTGAACACATGAGGTCATCTTATATTCAGGTCAATACCGTAATGTTATCGCAGCTGCACCACAGTGAGTGCGTTTGTATTATTTTCTGCAAACTACAACCACAACAATATACATATAAATTGTAACTATTACAATTGCATTATAATAATTTTGTATGTGTTTTCATTGTGAAGTATTTCTATCTCTGTATTGTTATTATTTTTTCTTAATAATTTTTTATTTTGTTTTGTTTTTAACATCGTAACCTCCACTACCACTACTATTAGGCAAGTTTATTTATACAGCAGAATTCGTATACAAGGCAATTCAAAGCACTTTACAGAAAATTAATAGAAGGCTAAAAATAATATAATAATACTAACAATATTCATTAATAATAATAATAATGATCATAATAATATTTTTCCAACAGTGAGTGAGCTTTATTTACTTCAGGGGTGTCAAACTCATTTTAGCTCACGGGCCGCGTGGAAGAAAATCTGTGCCGGACTATTAGTGAAGTGTATTATATTTATATAGCGCTTTTTCTCAAGTGACTCAAAGCGCTTTACATTGTGAAACCCAATATCTAAGTTACATTTTTTTAAACCAGTGTGGGTGGCACTGGGAGCAGGTGGGTAAAGTGTCTTGCCCAAGGACACAGCGGCAGTGACTCGGATGGCTTCTGTCTATTAAAATCATGGCATTAAAACTAAAAAATAAAGACAACTTCAGATTGTTTTCTTTGTCTTAAAAAATAGAACAAACACATTCTGAAAATATTACAATAAAAATATAGAAAAAAATACTGGCAGCGGTAAAGTTTAGATCCATGAAGGAAAGAAGAAAGTGAATAAATCTTTATAACTGAATAAATTTACATATGCATAAAAATGTGTTTTCTTTTGTGTTATTTTTTTTAATGAATTAAGTAATGTTTATGACAACCTTTTTCCAAAACACAATATAGAATGTGAGATATAACAGGACTATGCATACATTTATCATTGGTTTTCAAAACACTTACAAAAAAGTGGGACCCCATTTTGAAAATTCCTAGCGCCAACACTGATGGAGTATTGGTGCGTGCAAAACAGCAGCAGGCAGCTGTGGCCTGCGGGCCGGTTCTAATACTAATCAAATATCACCCCGGGGGCCATAGATCATTCATTCGCGGGCCGGATCTGGCCCACGGGCCTTGACTTTGATACGTAGGATTTACTTTATAAAGTGTTATTAATAGAGGACTATATTCCAAACTAAACCTACACAGACTAAGATATGCTATTCCCCTCTATGTCCTGTAGGTGTCACCCTATCATCGTCTAAACTCTAAAGCCAAGCAGGAAACTATTCCAACTATGCCGCTCTTTGTTCAGCCATGCTCTTTTGATAAGAACAACCTCTGCCTGTCCCTGCACTTTACTCCCATTTTTTTCTTCACTCTCTCTTCTCTTTGGAGCTTTTGTTCGCACGCCACACCCTTCTTCCATGCTTATTCGGCTGAGGCCACACATGACGGCGCCTTTCACCAGTCTCACTGATGTGCGGCGGTGGCAAAATGCACTCATTCTGATGGATCAGGTGCCATGTTAGCATTAGTAAATAGAATTTCAACTCCAGCACGTAAGCGCTGAGGGTTTTGATGACCGAGTGTAGGGAGGAAGAGGCCAAAAGGGCGTTTTCCCATAAGCATGTCAGAACCCCCCTTCCCACATCTTCTTACTAAGTGGTGCAGTGTCACATTTCACACTCCTTCACTGTTCTTTGGCCTCCCTCTCTTCCCTCTCAACACTCTGCCCTCTCAACCGATCTACTTTTTTTTCTCCTTTCGTTGTCATTGTTTCATTTGCCGGCCTTTCTCACTGGCGTATCAAATTTTGGCAGTGAGCCAAGATGGTTTCAGTTAACAGAAGGTCAGAAGAAGTGATAGGGTGAGGGTGCACCCTCCTCCACCTCTACCTCCGCCTCCTACACCCGCACAATTATTCTCACAGCGTGAGCAAGTTAAACACCGCTATCAACATGTTGCAACAGCGCCATGCAAAAATAACACACGCCCTGATTATTCTGTGGTGATTTACTGCATACTTTACTTCATAAGGCATTAAAAGATGCAATATGCATGCCAGGCCAGTAGATGGCGATGTCATTTTGTAAAGAAGCTTTGGTCCTCTCAGGTCTTTTCTTGAAATCATTTTCTGTTTGGGTTTCCTCACTTGGACAGAGTAGCAACATCGTAAACGTAGCTGCTAAGGCTGCTGAAAAAAATAGATTTACACCCAAATTGCGATTTCTTTTAATTCCGATTCTAAATAAATTTATCATTTTCAAAAAATCAATTTCAAAAAATACTTTTTTTTTTGTTTTGTTTTTGAAGAATACATTTTTTTTAAAGACGTTTATTAAGCGTGCTTACTGGCTGTGTGTATAAGTCGTACGTCAAAAATCAAGACAAGCTTTTGTAACATGCAAACTTTTTTGAAATAATTTTTTTTTTTAATGCTGAACAGCAAATATCGTATTTTCCAGACTATAAGCCGCTACTTTTCCCGATGCTTTAAACCCTGCGGCTTATAAAGCGGTGCGGCTAATTCATAGACTTTTCTTCGCTAACGGCTATAATCTTTTGTGTTCAACAAATAGTTTTCATAAAATACAGACAGAGACACTGAAAATGTGTGCTATTGTGTGTTCTATAGCGCCAACGTTTGGACAAGTTTGCTCACCGCAGGTGCTGCTGATTGAAAATGAACTTCCTGCTTCCTGTTTCGCGCCTTGAACCGGAAGTATATCCCCTTTCGTCTACTATACGTCCATAGCGTTTCTGCTCCAAAGGATTCTTCATTCATCACTCCAAGCAAGGTTTGTAAGTGTTACAATATAACTAACACAATTCATACTTACTCAACTGTCCCAAGTGTAATGTCTGTAAGAGTGTTTTATGCATATTTTTCTGTGTTAGTATTATCAACTTACAATGGCATTATTTTTGTAATGTTTCAATTTCGTAAATGCACAGGAAGTTAATTGTGGTGTTATTGAGTCTTTTTAACTGATTGTACAGCTAGCTTCAGCATTTAGTGAATCCAGCTGTTTTACTGCTTTGTGACAGGAACCATTTGGAAACAACTAACAAATAAACATTAACAAAATATTTCGTACTGGTATGCGGCTCATGGTCGACTTAAATACCAGTGCACTTTATAGCCCGGAAATTATGGTAATATAACACAAGAATCGATTTAAATCGAGAATCAATTCCGGATCGAATCGGAATCGAATCGTGAGTTGTTGCAAGTTTCATATACGCGCTACAACAGTGCACAACTCATGCATGCCTACTAGAGATGGGCTTATTGTCTTTAAATAATCCTATTTTTGACAGTATCAGGCAACCTCTGAATGCCAGTGTCACATTGAGTATGAATATGGCAAAATAACACTTGAACTAACCTTAGCTAATGTTGTTGTGCTTCTTTAGACAGCAAACTAGGTGAGACTGACTCAACAGCGCCTCTGATGGTTGCACTCCGTTTTGCCTCATTTAATTTGCATGTTACAATACAACTAAAACAATTCATACTTACTAGACTTTATCGTTTAATCGTTTTCAAATGTTTTCATGTTCCGAAACTTCAATGTGATGTAAACAAACATCCGAAATAACTCTTGTCCTACTCACTGTTGTGTAAACCCATGGTTTAAACACTGCCTCTATCTAGTGGTACTCGAGATATAATGAAAATATGTTCATATTAGAGACATAAATGTGAAATAAATGAATGAATACTAATGTATCAACATTATATTTGCTGAAATGTTATAACATTTCCAGTAGTACTGGAAAATAATATATTTCTAGATGGTGCATTTAAGCTGGTAATGCCTCCGAAAGTGTCTCACCTTCTGCTGGGCAATCCAGGCCACGGCGTCGTGGAAGAATTTCCCTCCCTCCATGGAGCTCAGACTGCCTTGGGTCGTCCGTCTAATGGTCATGGTCCCCATAAGTCGCTGCTGGAGGCCGGCATGCATGTGCTGCAGCTGGTCCACGCTGTATCGGGATTAAACGTGAGCAATGCTATGTCTAATTACTATATAAATACAGTACAGGCCAAAAGTTTGGACATACCTTCTCATTCAATGCGTTTTCTTTATTTTCATGACTATTTACATTGTAGATTGTCACTGAAGGCATCAAAACTATGAATGTACAAATCTGGAGTTATGTACTTAACAAAAAAAGGTTTTTATATTCTAGTGTCTTCAAAACTAGAATACTGCTTTGCACACTCTTGGCATTCTCTCGATGAGCTTCAAGCACACATGTGAAGAGAAAACCATTTTAGGTGACTACCTCTTGAAGCTCATCAAGAGAATGCCAAGAGTGTGCAAAGCAGTAATCAGAGCAAAGGGTGGCTGTTTTGAAGAAACTAGAACATAAAACATGTTTTCAGTTATTTCCCCTTTTTTTGTTAAGTACATAACTCCACATGTGTTCATTCATAGTTTTGATGCCTTTAGTAACAATGTACAATGTAAATACAGGTAGTCATGAAAATAAAGAAAACTCATTGAAAGAGAGGGTGTGTCCAAACTTTTCACCTGTACTGTATATCCTTCTGAGAACCAGTGTCTTCTGCAGTGGACATTTGTTTTTTGTACTTTTTTTTCTCCTGAAACTCTGATAAAAGACCATAAATAGATGTCCACTGAAGAGGACGCTGGTTTTCAGGAGGATGTGTCCTGTTAGGCTCTTTGGCTAACCTTTTGAAGACGTCGTTATTTATGCGCATCTGCTGCAGTTCCATGCCGTACATCTTCAACTGCTCGATGTGGTCGGCCGCCATCATCATCAGCTTTTCTGCCTCCATAGGTTGACCGCCCTGAGACCATAGCAGCATTGAACGCGCCTTAACTCTTTGGATTGTTTTGCACTTGTACCGCCGCCATCATCATATTGGTATGTCAACAAGTCATTTTTATCAAGCAAAGATGTGTTTGTTTCTATCACTGGGTAGTCAGTGCGGATGAGCGTGAACTTACACTTTGCATGATCATCTTGGCTCTGTGGAGGTACTCTTGACATTGGGCTGTCAGCTGCATGACTTTGTGCTGAATGGTCTGCACACTATGTGAGAAAGCAATAAATATTTCCATCTTGTCAGTTCATTAAAATAGCCCGGAGGCAAGAGCCAGCTTTTTTTTGTATTGGAGACAGGTTGTGTTTGCCTGGCAGACTGTACTATGTAATGTCATGGAAAACAGGCTACAGCAGATAAGAAATTATCTTGAGAAACAAAAGTACAGTACATGACATTTGCTGCGCCCCCTCACATACATGTATGTAATATAGACTATTTGTTAACGAAAGTGTCTACCGATAACCTCAAATGATCAACAACCACACTTAAAAAATGTCTGCATCGCTCGTTAATCATATTTGAAGCTGCCCTTTTCATCTTATTGGTGGTTACATTGCCATAGCTAAATGTTGTTATTTTTGTCATATTTGTATTATTATGTTACATATATTTTATGTTCTCTAAAACTGGAACTGTGCATGCATGTTGCTGATGCGCATCAGTAAATCGGGCAGTGATAAGACAAATGCGTGATTTGGCCATGTTTTTCAGTCAGGATTGATATAACAGAGAAGTGTTTGTGCTGTCCAAACTTTTTTTTTTTTTATCACAAAGGGGCACATACTAAAAGATGAAACAATGCAAGGGGGGGGGGGATTTGATACATTTTGTACATTTTAAAGACGCTAAAAGCAATTCAACGTACGTCAGTATGTGCTAAGCCACATTAGAAAACACTTGGCTTTCCAAGTACCACCTTAATGGCCAACATTAAAATACAGTAGCGTACTACGCCTAAATATTCATTAAAAACAAGGCAAAGGTTTTATTTAACAAGCATTTTTAATATTTTCGGCCAGTGTCATGTGACACAATGTTTGAACAGTAACACTATATACACACACACGTATATATATATATATATATATATATATATATATATATATATATATATATATATATATATATATATATATATATATATATATATATATATATATATATATATATATATATACATATATATATATATCATAATATATATATAATTATATATATATATAATATGTATATACTATATATAATATATATATATATATACATAATTATATATATATATATATATATATATATATATATATATATATATATATATATATATATATATATATTTGTATGTACATATATACATACATATATATTTATATATATACATACATATATATGTATGTATATATATACATACATATATATATATATATATATACATATACACACACATATATATATATATATATATATATATATATATATATATATATATATATATATATATATATATATATATATATATATATATATATATATTAGGGCTGCAACAACTAATCGATTAAATCGATTAAAATCGATTATAAAAATAGTTGCCGATTAATTTAGTCATCGATTCGTTGGATCTATGCTATGCGCATGCGCAGAAGCTTTTAAAAAAAAAAATATATATATATATATATATATTTTTTTTTTTTTTTTAAATAAACCTTTATTTATAAACTGCAACATGTACAAACAGCTGAGAAACAATAATCAAAATAAGTATGGTGCCAGTATGCTGTTTTTCAATAAAATACTGGAAAGGATAGAAATGTAGTTTGTCTCTTTTATCCGATTATTAATCGATTAATCGAAGTAACAATCGACAGATTAATCGATTATCAAATTAATCGTTAGTTGCAGCCCTAATATATATATATATATATATATATATATATATATATATATATATATATATATATATATATATATATATACATACACACGTTTATTTGAAATTAATTGTATTTTTACTGATCTTTTCTCCTTTTATTTATAAAACACATATATACAAAGAACAAGATTAATTACACTTTTGAAATTGGAATAATTATGATTCATCACAGGTTATTACTCACTTGGATCATTTAAATTACCTTAAAAAAACATTTGGACACACAAAGTAACACATATATTTCAAAAAACAAACATTGTTATTTAAGTTTATAAAAAGTAAATAGTTGTTAGTGTTATAAATACTATACCTTATTGTTAATGATTTCATTTAATTTTCAGAACGTGTCGAGGGCCAATAAAAAAAAAAAATTTGCGGGCTGAAAATGGCCCCCGGGCTGCACTTTGGACACCCATGCCTTAGGGTGTGTACACAGTTTTTCAGCGATGCAGGCTCTTTGTAATGTGCACTGAGCTGTGTGAGAACTTTCAAGTCAATCCTACTTACATGTTTTTTTTTAATAAGTATTTTTATTTATAAATATACAATACCACCTGTAACACAGTATGGTGCATGTTTTAGCGTACACCAGTACTTACTAAATACTGTGTCAAGGCCATAAAAATACATACATTTGCACTTTTAAACTGGACTTAATAAACGTTATCTCAGCTCATTCGATTAAACAGTTTTGATAATCGGGTATGCAACTCATGCAGTGGTATAAAGGTCATCATTTCATTCGTCTCACTTTGGGGGGGGGTTACAGAAAATAAATATAACAAATTCTGTAATTAGGACGCAATCCAAGCTAATGTTAAAAGTGAAATAAAGTAAGGTTTGTGGGAGAGAGATAGTGATAAGAGCGTACTAAGGGACTAGGGAGGGGCGGTTAACAAACATTTCCTCTGTTATGGTCAAGTTGAGTAATTGGATTAGCACTTAGATTGACATTTTTTACGTACTTTCTATCATTATTGCCCGACAACAACAATATAGCGTTTAAAATGGCGGTCTGGAGCAACAGGTGGTTGTGGAATTAAAAGGTAAAAAGACTTACTTAACGACACCTCCTCCTCCTCCTCCTCCCATGCTAACTTGCATTTTCTGCCCGCCGCCGCCGCCGTGCATGGAGGAGCGGGAGAAGGTGGAGGTGTAGGCGTAGCCGCCGTCCCCGGTCTGGTATTCCCCCGCCGGGAAGCCATTGCCTCCCACGAACACGCTGTCGTTCCGCAGGCTCGCAGACAAGTCCGGCCGGGAATTACTCCTCTGGCCCATGGAGGCCAGCCTGGAAGTGGAGCCGAACATGCTCATCTCAACCCGGGTTCGAACAGGAAAGCAGCAGCCAGTTAGTTCCCCCTCTGTGCCCCTCTCGGCTCTCGGCTCTCGGCTCCGGGCTCTCGGTGCGCACACTTCGGTCTGCTGTGGTTAGGCGGAAGCTGCTCGCTTTTGGATCTGAGTGGAAACCACACCTTTGACTGCGTGAGTGCGTGAACCAAACACTCCTTCACCCTCTCACCGTCTCCCTTCTCTGCGCCCACACAACGATAATAACTTCCAAACTTTAATAGTTGGACCAAAATGTTTGCAGCACAAACAAATTGAACAAGTTTTTGGGAGATTCTGACTTGTTATGATTAAAACACATTACTAAAAAAATATAATAGTTGGAGCAAAAATGTTTGCAGCACAAACGATTGGGACTGGTTTGAGGAAGTGTTGACAAGTTGGGGTGCTTCTTATGAATATTAACATGTTAATACCTTTAATAACCGTAGGGGAAAAAACGTAGCACAAACAAATGGGTGCAAGTTGTGGCATGGGTGTGGCATAGACATGGCTCCATTTATGATTAATAACACATTACTTACACGTTAATAACAGAAAACGTTAATAACAGAAAACGTTAATAACTTAAAAACTATAATAGACAAAAACAGTTTCGGCACAAACGAAGCACAAACAAATGGGACACGTTTGGGGAGATGTTGACATATTTAGTGGGTTGGTGGGGGGAGGGAGGGGTTCTAGTTATGATTAATAACACATTAATTACACGTTAATAACAGAAACTGTAAAAGGTAATAACTTAAAAACTATAATAGACAAATGAAGAAGTACAAACAAATGGGACAAGTTTGGGGAGATTCTGACATATTTGGTGGGATGGGCAGGTAGTCTAGTTATGATTAATAACACATTACTTACACGTTAATAACATAAACTCTAAAAGGTTAATAACTTAAAAACTATAATAGACAAAAACAGTTGCGGCATAAACGAAGCACAAATAAATGGGACACGTTTGGGGAGATGTTAACATATTTGGTGGGTTGGTGGGGGGGGGTTCTAGTTATGATTAATAACACATTAATTACACATTAATAACAGAAACTGTAAAAGGTAATAACTTAAAAACTATAATAGACAAAAGAAGAAGCACAAACAAATGGGACAAGTTTGGGGAGATTTTGACATATTTGGTGGGATGGGTAGGTAGTCTAGTTATGATTAATAACACATTACTTACACGTTAATAACATAAACTCTAAAAGGTTAATAACTTAAAAACTATAATAGACAAAAACAGTTGCTGCAAAAACGAAGCACAAACAAATGGGACACGTTTGGGGAGATTTTGACTTATTTGGTGGGCGGGGGGGGGGTCAAGTTATGATTAATAACACATTATTTACACGTTAATAACATAAAATGTTAATAACTTTAAAAAAAACTATAATAGACAAAAACAGTTGTGGCACAAACGAAACACAAACAAATGGGACAAGTTTGGGGAGCTTTTGACATATTTGGTGGGGGGGGTCTAGTTATGATTAATAACACATTACTTACACATTAATAACATAAACTGTAAACGGTTAATAACTTAAAAACTATAATAGACGAAAGCAGTTGCGGCTCAAGCGAAGCACAAACAAATGGGACACGTTTGGGGAGATGCTGACATATTTGGTGGGGTGGGGTGGGGGGTGTCTAGTTATGATTAATAACACATTACTTACACGTTAATAACATAAAAGGTTAATAACTTAAAAACTATAGTAGACAAAAACAGTTGCGGCACAAATGAAGCACAAACAAATGGGACACGTTCGGGGAGATTTTGACATATTTGGTGGAGGGGGTGGGGGGTTCTAGTTGTGATTAATAACACATTACTTACACATTAATAACAGAAACTGTAAAAGGTAATAACTTAAAAATTATAATAGACAAAAACAGTTGCGGCACAAACGAAACACGAACAAATGGGACAAGTTTGGGGAGATTTTGACATATTTGGTGGGGTGGGGGGGGTCTAGTTATGATTAATAACACATTACTTACACGTTAATAACATAAAATGTTAATAATTTAAAAACTATAATAGACAAAACCAGTTGCGTCACAAACGAAGCACAAACAAATGGGACACGTTTGGGGAGCTTTTGACATATTGGGGTGGGTGGGTGGTGGGGATCTAGTTATGATTAAAAACCCATTACTTACACATTAATAACATGAAAGGTTAATAAATTAAAAACTATAATAGACAAAAACAGTTTCGGCACCAACAAAGCACAAACAAATGGGACACGTTTGGGGAGATTTTGACATATTTGGTGGGTTGGGGGTTTGGGGGGGGGGTGGGGGGGTCTAGTTATGATTAATAACACATTACTTACACATTAATAACATAAACTGTAAACGGTTAATAACTTAAAAACTATAATAGACAAAAGCAGTTGCGGCTCAAGCGTAGCACAAACAAATGGGACACGTTTGGGGAGATGTTGACATATTTGGTGGGGTGGGGTGGGGGGTGTCTAGTTATGATTAATAACACATTACTTACACGTTAATAACATAAAAGGTTAATAACTTAAAAACTATAGTAGACAAAAACAGTTGCGGCACAAATGAAGCACAAACAAATGGGACACGTTCGGGGAGATTTTGACATATTTGGTGGAGGGGGTGGGGGGTTCTAGTTGTGATTAATAACACATTACTTACACATTAATAACAGAAACTGTAAAAGGTAATAACTTAAAAATTATAATAGACAAAAACAGTTGCGGCACAAACGAAACACGAACAAATGGGACAAGTTTGGGGAGATTTTGACATATTTGGTGGGGTGGTGGTGGTGGGGGGCGATGGGGGGTGTCCCAGTTATGATTAATAACACATTACCTAAACATTAATAACAGAAACTGTAAAAGGTAATAACTTAAAAACTATAATAGACAAAAACAGTTGCGGCACAAATGAAGCACAAACAAAAGGGACAAGTTTGGGGAGATTTTGACATATTTGGTGTGGTGGGGCGGTCTAGTTATGATTAATAACACATTACTTACACATTAATAACAAACTGTAAACGGTTGATAACTTAAAAACTATAATAAACAAAAACAGTTGCAGCACCAACGAAGCACAAACAAATGAGAAAAGTTTGGGAAAATGTTGACATATTTGGTGGGGGGGTAGGGGGAGTCTAGTTATGATTAATAACACATTGCTTACACATTAATAACATAAACTGTAAAGGGTTAATAACTTAAAAACTATAATAGACGAAAACAGTTGCAGCACAAACGAAGCACAAACAAATGGGACAAGTTTGGGGAGATTTGACATATTTGGTGGGGTGGGGGGGGGGGTCTAGTTATGATTAATAACACATTACTTACACGTTAATAACATAAAATGTTAATAATTTAAAAACTATAATAGACAAAACCAGTTGCGGCACAAACGAAGCACAAACAAATGGGACACGTTTGGGGAGCTTTTGACATATTGGGGTGGGTGGGTGGTGGGGATCTAGTTATGATTAAAAACCCATTACTTACACATTAATAACATGAAAGGTTAATAAATTAAAAACTATAATAGACAAAAACAGTTTCGGCATCAACAAAGCACAAACAAATGGGACACGTTTGGGGAGATTTTGACATATTTGGTGGGTTGGGGGTTGGGGGGCGGGGGGGGGGGGGTCTAGTTATGATTAATAACACAATACTTACACATTAATAACATAAACTGTAAACGGGTTAATAACTTAAAAACTATAATAGACAAAAACAGTTGCGGCACAAGCGAAGCACAAACAAATGGGACACGTTTGGGGAGATTTTGACATATTTGGTGGGTTGGGGGTTGGGGGGCGGGGGGGGGGGTCTAGTTATGATTAATAACACAATACTTACACATTAATAACATAAACTGTAAACGGGTTAATAACTTAAAAACTATAATAGACAAAAACAGTTGCGGCACAAGCGAAGCACAAACAAATGGGACACGTTTGGGGAGATTTTGACATATTTGGTGGGGTGGGGTAGGGGGTGTCTCGTTATGATTAATAACACATTACTTACACGTTAATAACATAAAAGGTTAATAACTTAAAAACTATAATAGACAAAAACAGTTGCGGCACAAACGAAGCACAAACAAATGGTACACGTTTGGGGAGAGTTTGACATATTTGGTTGGGGGGGGGGGGGTTTTAGTTGTGATTAATAACACATTACTTACACATTAATAACAGAAACTGTATAAGGTAATAACTTAAAAACTATAATAGACAAAAACAGTTGCGGCACAAACAAAGCACAAACAAATGGGACAAGTTTGGGGAGATGTTGACATATTTGGTGGGGTGGGGGGGTCTAGTTATGATTAATAACACATTACTTACACGTTAACATAAAACGTTTATAACTTAAAAACTATAATAGACAAAAACAGTTGCAGTACAAACGAAGCACAAACAAATGGGACAAGTTCGGGGAGATTTTGACATATTTGGTGGGTTGGGGGTGGGGTGGTCTAGTTATGATTAACAACACATTACTTACACATTAGTAACAAACTGTAAACGGTTAATAACTTAAAAACTATAATAGACAAAAACAGTTGCAGCACCAACGAAGCACAAACAAATTAGAAAAGTTTGGGGAGATTTTGACATATTTGGTGGGGTGGGGGGTAGGGGTTGGTCTAGTTATGATGAATAACACATTACAGACACGTTAATAACAAACTGTAAAACGTTAATAACTTAAAAACTAGTTGGACAGAAATGTTTGCAGCACAAAACATAGCACAAACAAATGGGACACGTTTGGGGAGATTCTGACATAGTTGGTGTGGTGGGGGAGGGGGGTGGTCTAGTTATGATTAATAGCACATTAATATACATGTTAATAACATTAAACCATAACACGCTAATAACTTCAAAACTATAATAGTTTGGACAAAAATGTTTGCAGCACAAACGTAGCACAAACAAATAGGACACGTTTGGGGAGATTCTGACATAGTTGGTGTGGCAAGGGAGGGTGGTCTAGTTAATGATTAGTAATACATTACAATACATGTTATTAACATTAAACAATAACACATTGATAACTTAAAAACTATAATAGTTATAAGTCAAATACAAAGAGATGGAGTAGACATTGAAAGAGTAAATGAAAACACATTTTGGGGAGTAATAACAGATTAAGAAATTACCTGTAAATCTCATATAAATAATATACAACAAAAAGTAGCAAGATATATTTCTATAATGAATACAGCAAAACATGTTCTGCCCAAAAAAAATCACTTCATATTCTCTACTGCTTGCTAGTTTTACCATATCTGAGGTTATTGTGCAGAAATATGGGGAAACAACTACAAATGTGCACTTCATTCACTAACGGTGTGACAAAAAACATAAATTAGAATAATAATAATGTTGGATACAGAGAACATACATACCTTTATTTATTGAATCAAAAATATTGAAATTCAACGACTCGGTTTGCAAACAGCTAAAATTATGAACAAAGCAAACTATAACCTGCTAGCCAAGAATATACAACAATTCTTCTCAACAAAAAAGGGAAATATAAGCTAGGTGGAAAATGTAATTTGAAACATTTGTATGCACGTACAACATTTAAAACCTTTAGCATATCAGTATGTGGAATTAAATGATGGAATGGATTAAGGGTGTCAAACAATGTACTGATATGATCCACTTTAAAAAAACCTGTTCAAACTACAAGTGTTTACAAGTACAGGGATGAATTATGAGAAATGTATTAAACTTATTGAAAATAAGATATTATTCATCTCATTATTTGAATCATAACTGACTTAACTTAAGAACTGTTGTATTGAAAATGAATGTACCCGTAATTTCCGGACTATAAGCCGCACCTGGCTATAAGCCGCACCAGCTAAATTTAGGGGAAAATACAGATTGCTCCATATATAAGCCGCACCCGACTATAAGCGCAAGGTTTTGAGGTGTAATTACCGTAGTATATAGGGGTTCCTGCTACCACGGAGGGGATTGTCGGGACAGAGATGACTGTTTGGGAACGCAAAGCATCCCATTTAATAACAATAAATCTTTCAATCATTCAATCAAACTTTCACATCTTTGACATGGCGAACAGCATTCGTGCAGAGTACAAATATTATAACGGTGCAAAGTAATACAAGTGCTCGCCTGTACGTTATCAAATAACCAGCCTACCAGTATATGAAAAGTCAGTCTTTAATCATTGTGTCATCGTCTTCCTCCTGCGTACTAAAACCACCGAAATCCTCTTCGTCGGTGTCGGAGAAGAACAGGCCGTAAATAAGCCGCACCCTTGTATAAGCCGCAGGGACCAGAACGAGGGGAAAAAGTAGCGGCTTATAGTCCGGAAATTACGGTATGTTCAAATGAAGAACAGGAAGTGAACATGTCTTAGTACTGGAATGAGGTAGAAATGGGGTAGGATTAAATAAACTCAGCTTTTTCTTACTCCTTTTCGGACATGTAAAGAAAAATGATAATATGTGATGCATCATATTGAAATGTTCGAACTCAACTTCAAACTTCATGTACGGTCAAAATAATGCGATAATATTTTGTGTTTAATCAAATGAGTTAACTCAATATTGGCGGCCCCATCTAAAAAGCAACATTTATTTTGAGGCCCCTCGTTACTTGCTAAATAAAACCTCTGCCTTGTTTTAATGAACACTTGGGCCTACTATGATACTGTACTTCAATGTTGGTCATTACGGTGGTACTTGGAGAGCCACGTGTTTTTTGAGGTGGCACTTGGTGGAAAAAAGTTTGAGGACTACTGGTATACAGTATTTGTATACATGTAGTAGGGTTGTCTCGATACCAATATTTTGGTACCCGTACCAAAATGTCTTTCGATACTTTTCTAAATAAAGGGGACCACAAAAAAATTACATTATTGGCTTTATTTTAACAAAAAATCCTTAAACATGTTTCTTATTGCAATCGAAGAACAATTTTGTCCTTAAATAAAATAGTGAACATACTAGACAACTTGTCTTTTAGTAGTAAGTAAACAAACAAAGGCTCCTAATTAGTCTGCTGACGTATGCAGTAACATATTGTGTTATTTATCATTCTATTATTTTGTCAACATTATAAAGGACAAGCTGTAAAAATGGATTATTAATATATTTGTTCATTTACTGTTAATATCTGCTTACTTTCTGTTTCAACATGTTCTATCTACACTTCTGTTAAAATGTAATAATCACTTATTCTTCTGTTGTTTGATACTTTACATTAGTTCTACAAATTTAGGTAGCGATCCGATACCAAGTAGTTACAGGATCATACATTGGTCATATTCAAAGTCGTCATGTGTCCAGGGACATATTTCCTGAGTTTATAAACATAATATGAATTTAAAAAAAGAAAAAGAAAAAAGATTTTGTGACGATAAAAAATATCGATGTAATCATAGTAGTATCGACTAGATATGCTATTGTACTTGGTATCATTACAGTGGATGTCAGGCGTAGATACACCCGTGACATTTGTTTACATTGTGACGCCGGTGAGCTATTGTATCCTCCTACGGTGTGTAGTGAAGCATGTTTAGCTATTCCTCGTCCTGCAGGGATGATACTTGTAAGAAACTTACTTTATTTGTCGCCATGGAGGCGAGGATTAGTGATTTAGAAGTAGCTAAAACACTGCCGACTGCGGATGGATGTTAGCTAGCTAACCATGTCTTAAAGCACCTCTTCCTGAGGGCGTTTCAGTGTTATAACTTCACCTTTATCGTTACTTTGTAAGCCAAAATGCGTCCATTCTCTCTTTTCTGTCTACACACTGTGTCTGCCTGTACGTACTCCGTGATTGAGCGCTGCCGAACATGCTCCTCTGATGTGACGTCATGCCCGGAGAGTATAGTACCGTTTTTGAGTCATTAGTACCGCATTACTATACCAGTACCGTTATAGCGTACAACCCTAACATGTAGTATTCGATAAAAATGACTAGAAGATGAGGATTACACCCCATTAGTTGTATGGCCCTTCAGACAGTAGCACTCAAAAAGTCGATAACGATGTGAAATGTTTTTCTTACAGATTAAAGCACGTCATCCAAAGTTGATGCAAACACACATTTCCAGAGTGGTGACTTTTTTGCTGACACCGATTAGAGAAACGAGAAACCACGTACTATAAGGGGGTGGGAAGATTGTGGAGGTTGCACAAAGAATGTGTCATCCCAGGTTCAACATTCTTGAGGTCAAGCAGTTTGGTTTAAGAAAGTAGTGTTGAGAACCGAGCAACATGTTTTTTTTTGTTTTTTTACATCTCACTGTGCACTCTCACGCTGCATAATTGCACCGTTTGCATGCAGCCACATGCAGGTGGGCGGGGAAGGGTGGGACCTCCGACTCATGCTGTCCTTGCAACAAAAAGCAGAGATAATTCACGCACTCGTGTGTCAACATGAACATGCATGCACAGAATCTCTTGTTGACGTAACGCAAAGTGCCCTCTGACCTCACTGCTGCTGATCTACTGCAGACAGACAGTGACGTCTCGTAAAAGTGTGCAAACAAAGGAGGGAAACAGGAGGGAGACATGGCCCTGCATGAGAAGTCAACTCATAGGTTTGGAAGGAAAATCAACAGCCGGAGGTGGAATTGTGTCTTTCCAACTTGTCTGGGCCTCAGCACAGTTTTGTGTTTGAACTACCAAGGAATAACGATGGCTGTCTCCCATAAACCACCAGTACTTGAAAGGCCAGTCTCTTGCTGAAACACACCCACCTGATGAGACACACCCAGCATTTTTTACTCACTAAGCTCAGGTGTTTTTTTTTAGAATTCATTCCTTCCAAAGTTATGCCTGACTGAACATGTAGGAGCTCTCCCAAATGTGAAGTGTACAGCAGGCCAGTGAACTTTGCTGCATTTTTGACCATTCCGACGAGCGTTGCCGGGCAATAATGTACATTGTGAGTTCAGTGGTGAAAGTTCGACTTTCCGGGTAGTTTTCTCCTTGCAAGGCTGAAATCCGGGAATCCTCTGGAGGAGTCACAGTATTAGGCATGCATGAGGGAGAAAGTAAAAGCTCAGAGCCATGGGGCAGTAAATAGTTAACATGCTTTGTTAAACACTGCATGTCACCTCTGTTCATTGCAGAAGAAAGGATTGTCCCACACTAGTGTTGTCCCCATACCAATATTTTGGTACCGGTACCAAACTGTATTTCGATACTTTTCGATATCTTTCGATATTTTTCTAAATAAAGGAGACCACAAAAAACTGGCATTATTGACTTTATTTTAACAAAACATCATAGAGTACATTAAACATGTTTCTTATAGCAATTTTGTCCTTAAATAAAAAAGTGAACATACTAGACAACTTGTCTTTTAGTAGTAAGTAAACAAACAAAGGCTCCTAATTAATCTGCTGACATATGCAGTAACATATTGTGTCATTTCTCATTCTATTGTTTCATCAACATTATGAGGGACAAGCTGTAAAAAATGATTATTAATCTACTTGTTCAGTTCCTGTTAATATCTGCTTATTTTCCGTTTCAACATGTTCTATCTACCCTTCTGTTAAAATGTAATAATAATTGATTCTTCTGTTGTTTGATACTTTACGTTAGTTTTGGATGAAACCACAAATTTAGGTGTTGATCTGATACCAAGTAGTTACAGGATCATACATTGGTCATATTCAAAGTCCTCATGTGTCCAGGGACGTATTTCCTGAGTTTATAAACATAATATGATTTTTTTTAAAAAGGGAAAAATATTTTGTGACGATAAAAAATATCGATGTAATCATAGTAGTATCGACTAGATA
>NC_084746.1:33959645-33962145 GCF_033978785.1 Entelurus aequoreus | reverse complement strand
AGTACAATGGGAGCGTTTGTAAGAAGTACAACGTAATGAAAAATAATAATGATAATAAATAATTTTAATTATTATTATAATATTAATAATAATGATAGATTTATAATAAGGTAGTAATAATAATCACCATAATGATAAACATTATCATTATAAAATTTACGTTAATGCATTGGTGTTGTTAGGCCTATTTTAGGGGGGCTCAAGCCCCCCTAAAATGTTCTTAAGCCCCCCTACATAATTTGGTGTTAAAAAAAAAAAAAAAAAAAAATCTATATATATATTTTTTTTTTTACAAATACATGCCGACATATTAATTATAAAGTGGCCCGAATATGAGTTTATATAAATAATCATATAATCTGTCATTATTCACTCAGTTTCCCCTCACTTCATAGCGTAAGGTAGAGAGCCCTTTTAGTGCGTCTGTATCCAATCCATTCCACTTGTTCATATAGAAAATGTCCACATCACTCAAAATCCAGTCCGCATTTTCTATGCGACCTTGCTTGCGGTCCTGCAGGTGTACGAATCACATTAACACACAGCACTGCAGAACAAGAACCTTGTGTCTGCAATTGTAAATAATTTAGTTTTTAAGTTTTGTGTTTCTTGTAGAATCTATATAAAAGAATCTATGTAAAGTAATATACATTAGCCTATTGTTAAAATAATGAAAAAAACATAATTAAATATATTTGTTTTATTGTATTGTTACATTAATAGCTGTTGTATTATTATAGGATGGCTTGTTAAACATTTCATAAGATTTTCAGAGGGTGGAAAAACATTTAATATAAAATGTAAAATGAATAAATACATAAAAAGAAAAAGAAAAAAAAAGGTTAAAAGCCATCGTCCCGGGGAGCATTTAATTTCGTCCCGTGCATTTTTTTTACCATCCCCGGGACGACGGGACTACGTTAATCTCAAGCCCTGGAAGTTACATTTTATTGTTTGCATTATTTGTTTCAGCAGTGCACTTTGAAGATGGTCCCTCAGCTTTTTGACAGCTTTGGCTCTTTTTCAGATCAGGACTCTAAGTCGTTCTTATTTACAGTATATATAAAAGTTTCTCATTTCTATTCAGACTTCCATATATATTTAATTTCCTTAACAGCTTGCCATAATATATATATATATATATATATATATATATATATATATATATATATATATATATATATATATATATATACACTACCGTTCAAAAGTTTGGGGTCACCCAAACAATTTTGTGGAATAGCCTTCATTTCTAAGAACAAGAATAGACTGTCGAGTTTCAGATGAAAGTTCTCTTTTTCTGGCCATTTTGAGCGTTTAATTGACCCCACAAATGTGATGCTCCAGAAACTCAATCTGCTCAAAGGAAGGTCAGTTTTCTAGCTTCTGTAACGAGCTAAACTGTTTTCAGATGTGTGAACATGATTGCACAAGGGTTTTCTAATCATCAATTAGCCTTCGGAGCCAATGAGCAAACACATTGTACCATTAGAACACTGGAGTGATAGTTGCTGGAAATGGGCCTCTATACACCTATGTAGATATTGCACCAAAAATCAGACATTTGCAGCTAGAATAGTCATTTACCACATTAGCAATGTATAGAGTGTATTTCTTTAAAGTTAAGACTAGTTTAAAGTTATCTTCATTGAAAAGTACAGTGCTTTTCCTTAAAAAATAAGGACATTTTAATGTGACCCCAAACTTTTGAACGGTAGTGTATATATATATATATATACATACATACATACATACATACATACATACATACATACATACATACATACATATATATATACATATATATATATATATATATATATATATATATATATATATATATATATATATATATATATATATATATATATATATATATATATATATATATATATATATATATATATATATATATATAATATACAAGCCAAATTATCCCGATCCAGATATTACTTTAATTCAAGTAATTAAGTAATATTTCCAGGGCTTGAATTCACAACCATTTTAGTCACATATGTGCCCACAATGTAATCTGTGCAACTTCAAAATATTTGGGAACAAACAATTATTGTATTGTGAGCTAAAGTGGTGGCAATAGCCTCTATGTTGTGAATGAATAATACAGAGGCCAATGCCATGACTTTCATTGTGTTTCAGTGTATCTGGAAGGATCATGCAAGTAATTGTTTCTTGTTGATGCTGTAAACGAAATGTCACTGTGCAAACCCATGTTTGTTGTTGTACTGAACACAGATTGAATATAAACCCACTGAAATAATAATAATAACAATGATTAATTTCTAAGTCTTTGTTAGCCGTTTGTGAAGTTTTGTTCTCGTGCGCTACGTTCGCTCGCATCCTGTGCATCTCCTGGGGGCTAAGCCCCCCCTGTCCTTAAAAGCTAGTGACGCCCCTGCTTTAATGATTGATTATTTAAAAAAAAAAGTTTTTAATGGAGACTAGATTCATTCTAATAATAATGATGATGATTAAAATAATA
>NC_084746.1:33944645-33954645 GCF_033978785.1 Entelurus aequoreus | reverse complement strand
ACGGGAGTGGAAGAAGTGTCAAAAGATGGCGCTAACTGTTTTAATGACATTCAGACTTTACTTCAATCAACAATGGAGCAGCATCTTCTCATCCGTGGCTCACTAGTGCAACATCAACGCCGGAAATGTGTCCCGTGAAAAACCGTCCGACCGGAACTCTCTAATAACTAAAGTTCCGTGGGTGAATTATGTAAACTCACTACAGTTTTAGCGCTTTGATAGCTAGTCTACTGACAGATATAAGTAAGAACTTTACGCTACTTTTTAGAAATGGCAAAAGCGGAAGATGAATGCCACATAAGAAGGTAGAGAAAAAGAAGAAGCTTATGATTACGGGGTCGGCACAGACTACAATTGCGGACGCGCACACATCTTCAGGACTTATGCAGATCCCAAATACACATCAGCAGGTACCAGAAGGTAAGAAAAGTTGGTTTTCGATAATATTGCGAAACAAAATGCAAGATAATGTCTGCTAATGGGTGCCATTTTGCGGTCCTTATACACACACCATAATAATACTCGTATGTTTAATGTGCCGACAATCCATCAAGCGGTGCGGCTTCATAGCTTGCCGAAGTCGTACTAAAAACATTTTGACAGATTTTTGAGTGCCGTGTGTAATGTTCTATATTCTCAATGGAACATTTAAAGTTTTGGTATTGTTTACTTCCATCATATTGCAGTCTACACATATCTCTTATGTATGACTGCCATTTATTGGTCACACTTATCATTACACCATGTACCAAATAAAATTGCTTCGAGATCAGTAAGCACAACAAGAATTATTCCGTACATTAGGCGCACCGGGTTATAAGGCGCACTGTCGATTTTTGAGAAAATTAAAGGATTTTAAGTGCGCCTTATAGTCAGAAAAATACGGTAATGGATATGTACATCATTTTAACAATTAAGCAAACTTAATCCATAGTTTATTCTATTCAATTCTGTTTAGTGCATACTAAAATAATAATAATAATACATTTCACTTATAAGGCGCCTTTCTGGGCACTCATGGACACCGTACAAAATCAAAACAATAAAATCAATTGGATAAAAACAACAACAACAACAACAAAGATCGATAAGATTTACAATGAATAAGCAGTCAGGAATAGGTGTATTTTGAGTCTTGATTTGAAGAGGGATATTGAGTCTATGTTACGAAGGTCTGGTGGTAATGAGTTCCAAAGATGAGGGGCTGAGCGGCTGAAAGCTCGGACACCCACGGTGGACAGTTTAAATAAGGGGACAGTGAGATGGATGGATGAAGAGGATCTTAGGGAACGTGAGGGCGTGGCGACATGGAGCAGGTCAGAGCGATATGACGGAGAGAGGTTATGGATAGCTTTGAAAGTGAGAAGAATTCATTTAAATTGGATTACAGCGTTTGATGAAAATAATGAACTATCGAGATACATGTTTATTTTATTTACGTCACATTTTGTTTGCCTCAATTCATTAATTAGATCATATTATTTCGATGAAAATATTCCACTGTCATGTGTACTTCCTACTTCTACTGGGTATAACAGGGTTAGATTGAGCACTGCTGCCACCTACCTACAGGCTTTTGTATCTTTCTAACATGAATACTAGAGTGTAGACACAAGTAATGAAAATGACCCCTGCTGTTTGCAATCCCCTGTCACCTCACTGAGACCCCCCAAGTATATATATATTGCTGTACAACCTGAACACTGACAACTCTAAAGTATATTGGCTTATGATTTTTTAATCTAAGTTGCGAGCGCTGTCTCACGCCAACTTCATGGCTGACGTACCTACATTTCTGAGGCGGGAACGTGAGGGTTTCTGGTTCAAATCCAGCTTCCTCCATCCGAGTCATTTCCGTTGTGCCCTTGGGCAAGACACTTCACCCACCTTGCTTACAGTGCCACCCGCACTGGTATAAATGTAATTTAAGTGTAGACAATGGGTTTCTTTTAATATCTGCTTTTTTTCCTTTTCAACATGTTCTATCTACACTTCTGTTAAAATGTAATAATCACTTATTCTTCTGTTGTTTGGATACTTTACATTATTTTGGATGATACCACAAATTTGGTTATCGATCCGATACCAAGTAGTTACAGGATCATACAAAGGTCATAATTTAAGACCTCATGTGTCCAGGGACGTATTTCCTGAGTTTATTAACATAATATACATTTTTTTTAAATTCAAACGATTTTGTGATGCTAAAAAATATCAATGTAATCATAGTAGTATCGACTAGATACGAACCTGTACTTGGTATCATTACAGTGGATGTCAGGTGTAGATCCACCCATGGCGTTTGTTTACATTGTGACGCCGGTGAGCTATTGTATCCTCCTACGGTGTGTAGTGAAGCATGTTTAGCTATTCCTCGTCCTGCAGGGATGATACTTGTAAGAAACATACTTTATTTGTCGCCATGGAGGCGAGGATTAGTGATTTAGAAGTAGCTAAAACACTGCAGACTGCGGCTGGATGTTAGCTGCTAGCTAGCTAGCCATGTTTTAAAGCACCTCTTCCTGAGGGTGTTTCAGTGTTATAGCTTCACCTTTATCGTTAGTTTTTAAGACAAAATGCATCCATTCTCCCTTTTCTGTCTACACGCTGTGTCTGCTTGTAAGTACTCTGTGATTGTGCGCTGCCGAACATGCTGCTTTGCTCGTAAACCCAGTAATGTCACGATGTGACGATGTGCCGTCATGCCCGTGAACCGGTACTTTTCAAACAGAGTATAGTACCGTTTTTGATTCATTTGTACTGCAATACTATACTAGTATCGGTATACCGTACAACCCTAATGTGAAATATTAATTCATTTTGACGATCATTTTGCCACCTGTTGCTGTCGAAACCTGTTCCTGCGACTCCTCGGCCATGTCAGGCGGACAGCAGCAGCGGGTGGTTGCCGCCGAAACCGAGTAGAATGTCACGTACACGGCTGCTACCACAAAAAGTACTCCTGGGTTGTAATAATAAATTGAGTAATCAAACAAGAGTCACAGTCTTGTTCACATTTAAAAGATTGCAAGGTTAGATCATTTCATCCGCTGGCACCGAGCACGGTGCTTAGGGAGGGCGGGCGGAGCGAGGGGGGTGTAGGGACTACTCACCAATAAACCAGTTGCAGCAACTATATCTTCGTAAACACTTGTCTGTCTTGGCGATGTATATGTACCTTCCCGCAGCACATCGCAATTTCAACCCGCTGGTGATCGCTCCAAACACCAGAAAGAAGCCCCTCCTACTGGGTTGTGATTGGCCACAAAGGGGCGTAACGTGGGCGTGGTCTGGGCGTGCCATGTCAAGCCAACTGCTAGGATCAGTTCCACGTTGATTGCGATGAATGTGCTTGAATTTTTCCGTGCGCGAGCTTCAGTACATCTATATATCCACTGGCGTACATATTTTCTATTGTTGATTACTATTTTTAGTAGGAACGTTACATGAGGCCCTTGGACCCCGACTTAAACAAGTTGAAAAACTTATTCGGGTGTTACCATTTAGTGGTCAATTGTACGGAATATGTACTTCACTGTGCAACCTACTAATAAAAGTCTCAATCAATCAATCAATCAATGGTGTCTCACTTGATAGCGTTAGCTTGTAGTAGACCACTCTTTTTCTGCAGGCGAGCTACTTTTCAATTGACCAAGTGGAGGGAATCTACCTCATTCATATATATAATTTATATTTATTTATTTATGAAAGAGATGTTTTTGTTAACAACTTAAAGGTGGTTAATGATAATACAAGCATGTTTAACACATATAGAATCCTTTCAAGGATATACGTTGGTGTATTACCTCATCCTGATGACTTGCAATGACTGGAATCAGACAGTAGTGATGATAAAGTCCACATTTTCAAATGGAGGAGAAAAAAAGTCCTCCTATCTGTCCAATACCACATGAAAGTGGTTGGGTTTTGCCATCTTATTTGTCCAGCGTCCATACTCCTTTTCATACACTTTACAAGAAATACATTGGCGGAAAACTCCGTAGCTTGCTAGCTTGTGCGCACTAGATTTCTGAGACTCTTATTTTGTTAGCGCAGGCAGGATGAAGCAGGGCGTTTATTGTGAAGACAGGAACTGTGTGGTCGGTCTTTAGAGTTTTGACAGCAGGTACGGCGCGAGAGTCTGTTGAAATAAAAAGTGTTTTTTTTTTTGCCATCTTATTTGTCCAGCTTCCATACTCCTTTTCATACACTTTACAAGAAATACATTGGTGGAAAACTCTGTAGCTTGCTAGCTTGTGCGCGCTAGATTTCTGAGACTCTTATTTTGTTAGCGCAGGCAGGATGAATGATAAATGATAAATGGGTTATACTTGTATAGCGCTTTTCTACCTTCGAGGTACTCAAAGCGCTTTGACAGTATTTCCACATTTACCCATTCACACACACATTCACACACTGATGGCGGGAGCTGCCATGCAAGGCGCTAACCAGCAGCCATCAGAGGCAAAGGGTGAAGTGTCTTGCCCAAGGACACAACGGACGTGACTAGGAAGGTAGAAGGTGGGAATTGAACCCCAGTAACCAGCAACACTCCGATTGCTGGCACAGCCACTCTATCAACTGAATAATGAAGCAGGGCGTTTATTGTGAAGACAGGAACTGTGTGGTCGGTCTTTAGAGTTTTGACAGCAGGTACGGCGCGAGAGTCTGTTGTAAATAAAAAGTGTTTCTCGCCTTCCTGTCGGTCATTTTTTCTTGATAATGTGCTGGCAGCAGCCAGCGTCATCTCACAAGATCCTCGGGTGCCGTGAGTGTCAATCAAGAGACGAAAATGACGTCTTGGTGAAGATTAATGATCGCTAATTTTTAGGTCTATTTTTTTAATGCCCGGCTGGTGATCGACTGACACACCCTTCGCAATAGACCGGTAGCTTGTGATCGACCTAATGGGCACCCTTGTAGTAGGCAAGATGGCGGCGCTTCATGGCGGCAGCTTCTTGCGAGCGCTCCTGGAAGTGTAGACCGATTTGGCAAAAATACCCCTCAATTCAGTCAATTTCATGGCTGGCTCACAGCGTGTTCACTCCGTGATCACTTACGACCGACTTACGATTCTGGATGTGGATAGATCGGGCCATTTTGGGCTGAAAGATGCGTGTACGGTGGACCTACTCGCTAGCTTGGGAATTCTTCGCGAGCTACATCCAGCAGTGGCCTTTGAAGCAGCGGCGTCCACTACCAGCGGAGACCGTCAACGAAAGAGACGTAAGCGGTGCGCTCGGAAGCAGAAGCGGGGGTGTCGGGCGGTGCTAACAACAAAGCTAAAGGCGTTGTTGTTAGCGGGGCTAACGAAAAAGCTAAATGCTAATCCACAAAGAAGCGCCAATAAGAAGTCTGTTAAGATAGAACTAGCCAGCGCCAGGCTGGATAATCCCTGCACACATAGCAATTCTCTTAGAATAATATACAACTCACATAATGTTTTTTCTGCGTCAGAGGTGGACATGCATTTTACTGAGGTGGCAAACAATCTAAAAATTCCTGTCATATCAATTCCTAGATATGGTCGAAATTATTTAAAGTGCACTACGCATAATAAACGTGACATTATTAATATTGCTACTACGGATACTTTCAACAAAAACTCCTCAAAACAGCCCACCACCTATAATATGGGCGTTTTAAACATAAGGTCATTGTCTTCCAAAACGTTATTAGTTAATGAAGTCATTAGAGACAACAATCTTGATGTCGTTGGTCTAGCCGAGACCTGGCTCAAACCAGACGAATTTTTTGCGCTGGGTGAGGCGTCTCCTCCTGGCTATACGGGAACGCATATTGCCCGTCCCATTAAAAGGGGTGGGGGTGTTGCACTAATATACAACAAAAACTTTAGCCTTACCTCGGACCTAAATAATAAATATAACTCGTTTGAGGTGCTTACTGTGAGGTTTGTCACACCGCTGCCTCTGCACCTGGCTGTCATCTACCGCCCCCCAGGGCTCTATTCGGACTTTATCAATGAATTTTCAGAGTTCGTTGCTGATCTAGTGATGCACGCCGACAATATAATCATAATGGGAGACTTTAACATCCATATGAATACCCCATCGGACCCTCCATGCGTGGCGCTCCAGACTATAATTGATAGCGGTGGTCTTACACAAATAATAAATGAACCCACGCATCGCAACGGTAATACGATAGATCTAGTGCTCGTCAGGGGTGTCACCACCTCCAAAGTTACGATACTCCCGTACACTAAAGTAATGTCCGATCATTACCTTATAAAATTCGAAGTTCTGACTCATTGTCAACAAACTAATAATAATAATAATAACTAATATAGCAGCCGCAACATTAATGCTGCCACAACGACGACTCTTACTGACCTACTGCCTTCGGTAATGGCACCATTCCCAAATTATGTGGGCTCTATTGATAACCTCACTAACAACTTTAACGACGCCCTGCGCGACACCATTGATAGTGTAGCACCGCTAAAGCTAAAAAGGGCCCCTAAAAGGCGTACCCCATGGTTTACAGAAGAAACTAAAGCCCAGAAATTATCATGTAGAAAGCTGGAACGCAAATGGCGTGCGACTAAACTTGAGGTTTTCCATCAAGCATGGAGTGATAGTTTAATAACTTATAAACGCATGCTTACCTCAGCTAAAGCTAAATATTACTCAAATCTCATCCACCTCAACAAAAATGATCCTAAATTTTTGTTTAGTACAGTAGCATCGCTAACCCAACAAGGGACTCCTCCCAGTAGCTCCACCCACTCAGCAGATGACTTTATGAATTTCTTTAATAAGAAAATTGAAGTCATTAGAAAAGAGATTAAAGACAATGCATCTCAGCTACAACTGGGTTCTATTAACACAGATACGACTGTATATACGACGGACACTGCCCTCCAAAATAGTTTCTCCCTCTTTGATGAAATAACATTGTAGGAATTGTTAAAATGTGTAAATGGGACAAAACAAACAACATGTTTACTTGACCCAATTCCTGGGAAACTTATCAAGGAGCTTTTTGTTTTATTAGGTCCATCAGTGTTAAATATTATAAACTTATCACTTTCCACTGGTACTGTTCCCCTAGCATTCAAAAAAGCGGTTATTCATCCTCTACTCAAAAGACCTAACCTCGATCCTGACCTCATGGTGAACTACCGGCCGGTGTCCCACCTTCCGTTTATCTCGAAAATCCTCGAAAAAATTGTCGCACAGCAGCTAAATGAACACTTAGCGTCTAACAATCTCTGTGAACCTTTTCAATCCGGTTTCAGGGCAAATCACTCTATGGAGACAGCCCTCGCAAAAATGACTAATGATCTATTGCTAACGATGGATTCTGATGCGTCATCTATGTTGCTGCTTCTTGATCTTAGCGCCGCTTTCGATACTGTTGATCATAATATTTTATTAGAGCGTATCAAAACGCGTATTGGGATGTCAGACTTAGCCTTGTCTTGGTTTAACTCTTATCTTACTGACAGGATGCAGTGTGTCTCCCATAACAATGTGACCTCGGACTATGTTAAGGTAACGTGTGGAGTTCCCCAGGGTTCGGTTCTTGGCCCTGCACTCTTTAGTATTTACATGCTGCCGCTAGGTGACATCATATGCAAATACGGTGTTAGCTTTCACTGTTATGCAGATGACACCCAACTCTACATGCCCCTAAAGCTGACCAACACACCGGATTGTAGTCAGCTGGAGGCGTGTCTGAATGAAATTAAACAATGGATGTCCGCTAACTTTTTGCAACTCAATGCTAAGAAAACGGAAATGCTGATTATCGGTCCTGCTCAACACCAACATCTATTTAATAATACCACCTTAACATTTGACCTCCAAACAATTAAACAAGGCGACTCGGTAAAGAATCTGGGTATTATCTTCGACCCAACTCTCTCGTTTGAGTCACACATTAAGAGTGTTACTAAAACGGCCTTCTTTCATCTCCGTAATATCGCTAAAATTCGTTCCATTTTGTCCACAAACGATGCTGAGATCATTATCCATGCGTTCGTTACATCTCGTCTCGATTACTGTAACGTTTTATTTTCGGGCCTCCCTATGTCTAGCATTAAAAGATTACAGATGGTACAAAATGCGGCTGCTAGACTTTTGACAAAAACAAGAAAGTTTGATCATATTACGCCTATACTGGCTCACTTGCACTGGCTTCCTGTGCACCTAAGATGCGACTTTAAGGTTTTACTACTTACGTATAAAATACTACACGGTCAAGCTCCTGCCTATCTTGCCGATTGTATTGTACCATATGTCCCGGCAAGAAATCTGCGTTCAAAGAACTCCGGCTTATTAGTGATTCCCAGAGCCCCAAAAAAATCTGCGGGCTATAGAGCGTTTTCTATTCGGGCTCCAATACTATGGAATGCCCTCCCGGTAAAAGTTAGAGATGCTATCGCAGTAGAAGCATTTAAGTCTCATCTTAAAAGTCATTTGTATACTCTAGCCTTTAAATAGACTCCCTTTTTAGACCTGTTGATCTGCCGTTTCTTTTCTTTTCTTTTCTACGCTGCTGCGGGGTGGACCGCTAGCCTTTTCATCGGATGGGGACATCTCTACGCTGCTGACCCGTCTCCGCTCGGGATGGTTCCTGCTGGCCCCACCATGGATTGGACTTTCGCTGATGTGTTGGACTTTCACAATATTATGTCAGACCCACTCGACGTCCATTGCTTTCGGTCTCCCCTAGAGGGGGGGGGGGGGGGTGTACCCACATATGCGGTCCTCTCCAAGGTTTCTCATAGTCATTCACATTGACGTCCCACTGGGGTGAGTTTTCCTTGCCCGTATGTGGGCTCTAATAATAATAATAATAATGGATTAGATTTATATCGCGCTTTTCTATTGTTAGATACACAAAGCGCTCACAGAGAAGTGGGAACCCATCATTCATTCACACCTGGTGGTGGTAAGCTACATTTGTAGCCACAGCTGCCCTGGGGTAGACTGACGGAAGCGAGGCTGCCAGTTTGCGCCTACGGCCCCTCCGACCACCACCTACCATTCTTTCATCATTCATTTCACCGGTGTGAGCGGCACCAGGGGCAAAGGGTGAAGTGTCCTGCCCAAGGATACAACGGCAGCGATTTTTGGATGGTAAGAGGCGGGGAGCGAACCTGCAACCCTCAGGTTTCTGGCACCGTTGCTCTACCCACTACGCCACGCCGTCCCTCTGTACCGAGGATGTCGGTGTGGCTTGTACAGCCCTTTGAGACACTTGTGATTTAGGGCTATATAAATAAACATTGATTGATTGATGATAGACACATAGATAAACTCACTACAGTATTTAACAAATAAATACCTCTCTGTAGTGCTGTGCGATTTCACGATATACAGGTATATCGTACTACAACAAAAATGTCTATCGTCCGACAAAATTCTCTATTGTTCATATCGTTATTTTAACGCATGGGCTGCGGCTAATGTAACTGCAGCTGTTGTTGCTTTGGGGAAGCATTTTGACTGAGTTTAAATAACTGTACGGCGAATCCGGAGGAAATTGAATGTCAACAATGTAGCATTGTGCCACTAGCAGAGGCGAAAAGCACAATGGAAGCTAAACCAACAAAACCCAAAGAGTAAACTTTAGTATACACTGTCGTAGGGCTGTAATGATTAATCAATTAAACCGATTGATTTGATTAGAAAACAGTCATGGACACACCCATAAAGTGTCCTATTTTGCTATCTAACTAACTCACCAGAGGTGTGGACTCGAGTCACATGACTTGGACTCGAGTCAGACTCGAGTCATGAATTTGATGACTTTAGACTCGACTTGACAAAATGTAAAGAGACTTGCAACTCGACTTGGACTTTAACATCAATGACTTGTGACTTCACTTGGACTTGAGCCTTTTGACTTGACATGACTTGCTACTTTCCCCAAAACCCAACGATTAAAAAGTTATTCGGGAGCGCTCCATATCTTCCAAAGAGTACGTGTGTGTGTCTGTCAGGAAGTGTGCGCTCTGTCAGCGTGTGTG
>NC_084746.1:33832145-33939645 GCF_033978785.1 Entelurus aequoreus | reverse complement strand
AATTTGCTGCAATGAGCTGCATGTCGAAAAAAGCTATCAGCGGTCTATCGATTCACGCTACCGGGTCAAAAAAATTATACCTCGAGTTTGGAAATGCTGATTTAGACTTCAAACAACATACCCACTGTATAATGGCTATTACTTCATTATTTATATGAAATAGAGGTAGCTCGTTTTAACGGGCATATTTAGCCATCAAATAATGATCCCACTACCACTTGTAGTCGGGCATGACTCTTATTGTCGCAACCTATTCCCGTTTAAAAAGTGATAAAGACGAAAACGTAGGGTACCATTATTAGCGTCAGTGTGAACTTACTCACATTGTAATTGTGTACATGCTAACTGGTCAGAAGACACAATGACAGGAACACACTTTAAAATAACTACTTTCACGTAGGCCAGTGACAAAGTCAACTCTTTTTCTACACGAGGTAGCTCCTTTCAATGGGTACCTTACCTCGAAAACACAACAGTCGGAGTCTCCTCACTCATCTTTGCACTGACGTATGCATTCACCTGAGCGGACAATACACTTTTCAGATAACCACCTGCAGTTAAGTTAAAGGAGCATGTACGATCAAAATAAATGGTGTGTATTTTTGTATTTTTACATGATTAATGGGATAATTTTTTGCGATTAATCACATAACTTTAGGGTTCCCCTACAGTGCATCCGGAAAGTATTCACAGTGCTACACTTTTTCCACATTTTGTTATGTTACAGCCTTATTCCAAAATGGAATAAATACATTTTGTCCTCAAAATTCTACAGACAATACCCCATAATGACAAAATGAAAATGTTTATGAAAACAAACAAAATAATCACATGTACATAAGTATTCAAAGCCTTTGCTCATTGCTTTGTTGATGCACCTTTGGCAGCAATTAAATCCTAAGTCTTTTTGAATACGATGTCAAAAGCTTGGCACTCCTATCTTTGGGCAGTTGCGCACATGCCTCTTTGCATCATCTCTCAAGCTCCATTGGGTTAGGTGGGAAGCGTTGGTTTTCATCCACGATGTCTCTGTACATTGCTGCATTCAGCTTAGTCTAGTCAGGGAGGAGACCAAGAACCCGATGGCAGCATCATGCTATGGGGATGTTTTTCAGCCGCAGGAACTGGGAAACTAGTCAGGATGGAGGGAAAGATGAATGCAGCAATGTACAGAGACATCCTGGATGAAAACCAACGCTTTCCATCCAATCTGATGGAGCTTGAGAGGAATGGGTAAAACTGCCCAAAGATAGGTATACAAAACATGTGACATCGTATTCAAAAATATTTGAGGCTGTGATTGCTGCCAAAGGTGCCTCAACAAAGTATTGAGCAAAGGCTGTGAATACTTATGTGCATGTGACTTTTTAGTGTTTTATTTTTACAAAAAAATCCCGAAATTAAAAAAGGAAAAAATTGAAAAAATTAATATTATTTTAGAATAAGACTGTAAAATAACACAATGTGGGAAAAGTGAATACCTTCTGGATGCACTGTACATGTACCCGCCATGGCAAAAAAAAAGCTGCCACACTTTTATGTAAAAACAACTTAAAGTAATATGCTGTAATTTATTGTAGCACGTCTGACACGGTTTTTAACTTTTTATGCTAGCAACAGGCCTGACCGATTCCAAAACGTATTCCCTCTCGGGCACACACGTCCGTCTCCGTGCTTCACTCCCAGACACACAACAACACTTCCTCATTCACCACCAATCACCTTTCAGGCACGTATGTTCACCATCATGGAAACTCTGAACATCAATAACACATGAACATGAACATTAACATCAGCAGATTGTTACAGTATGGATGGCTATTAGGGATGTCCGTTAATATCGGACTGCCGATATTATCGGCCGATAAATGCTTTAAAATGTATTATCGGAAATTATCGGTATCGGTTTCAAAAAGTAAAATTTATGACTTTTCAAAACGCCGCTGTACGGAGTGGTACACGGACATAGGGAGAGGTACAGAGCGCCAATAAACCTTAAAGGCACTTTCTTTGCATGCCGGCCCAGTCACATAATATATACGGCTTTTCACACACACAAGTGAATACAAAGCATACTTGATCAACAGCCATACATGTCACACTGACGGTGAATGTATAAACAACTTTAACACTGTTACAAATATGCGCCACAATGTGAACCCACACCAAACAAGAATGACAAACACATTTCAGGAGAACATTCGCACCGTAACACAACATAAACACAACAGAACAAATACCCAGAATACCTTGCAGCACTAACTCTTCCGGGACGCTACAGTATACACCCCTGCTACCCCCTACCTCCCCACACCTCAACCCCGCCCACCCTAACCCCGCCCACCTCAACCTCCTCATAGTCTCTCTCAGGGAAAGCATGTCCCAAATTCCAAGCTGCTGTTTTGAGGCATGTTAAAAAAAATAATGCACTGTGGGACTTCAATAATTAATATGGCAGTGCCATTTTGGCATTTTTTTCTATAATTTGAGTTGATTTATTTTGGAAAACCTTGTTACATTGTTTAATGCATCTAGCGGGGCATCACAACAAAATTAGGCATAATAATGTGTTAATTCCACGACTGTATATATCGGTATCGGTAATTAAGAGTTGGACAATATCGTAATATCGGATATCGGTAAAAAAGCCATTATCGGACATCTCTAATGGCTATATATAATCTGGTGTCAACATTTTTTTTTTTTTTTAATGAATCGCGATTCCTATTTGTAACGATTCTTAATCGATTAAAAAACATTAGAAATCGATTTTTTTTTTTTTTTTTTTAATCTGTCCCATGCAGCCACTCAGGGAAATCCTATTGTTGATGTGGATGTCCATATCTGCTGTACAGATTTACTTTAGAGATTGACTTTATCAAACAGAACCAGTTTTCTTTTCAGTAATATAGAAATTAATCACAGCTGTTTATCTATTTTATGGAGGAATGTAGTTAGTCATAGAACTGGTGCCCAATGTGATTAAAAAGTATTGATTTTGAATCGTTACCTCCAAGAATCAAATCGAATCGTGTAGTGCCCAAAGTTTCACAGCCACAATACATAGCCTATTATGTGTGCACTATTGACTAGTAATGAACCAAAAATTTGGCCGCAAATAAAAGTCTTTGACCTTGAGACAGCCGTGCCGAAACATGACGATGTAAGCATTACGCACACGATTGTCCGACGCAGAGGCAGCATGTCTGCAATGTGAATGTACTCTTATCAGTGTTTTTCAACCACTGTGCCGTGGCACACTAGTGTGCCGTGAGATACCATCTGGTGTGCCGTGGGAGATTATCTAATTTCACCTATTTGGGTTAAAAATATTTTTTGCAAACCAGTAATTATAGTCTGCAAATGATGTGTTGTTGTTGAGTGTCTGTACTGTCTAGAGCTCGGCAGAGTAACCATGTAATACTCTTCCATATCAGTAGGTGGCAGCTGGTAGCTAATTGCTTTGTAGATGTCGGAAACAGCGGGAGGCAGCAAGCAGGTAAAAAGGTAACTAATGCTTAAACCAAAAATAAACAAAAGGTGAGTGCCCCTAAGAAAAGGCTTTGATTGATTGATTGAGACTTTTATTAGTAGGTTGCACAGTGAAGTACATATTCCGTACAATTGACCACTAAATGGTAACACCCGAATAAGTTTTTCAACTTGTTTAAGTCGGGGTCCACTTAAATTGATTCATGATACAGATATATACTATCATCGTAATACAGTCATCACACAAGATAATCACATTGAATTATTTACAATCAGGGGTGTGGAGGGGGGGGGGGTAGGATATGGACAGCAAGTAGTGGACATAGAGAGAGAGAGAGAGAGAGAGAGAGAGAGAGAGAGAGAGAGAGAGAGATATCAGAAGGCATAAGAAAAAGTATCTGCATTTGATTGTTTACATTTGATTATTAGCAATCCGGGGAGGGTGTTAGTTTAGGGTTGTAGCTGCCTGGAGGTGAACTTTTATTGCGGTTTTGAAGGAGGATAGAGATGCCCTTTCTTTTATACCTGTTGGGAGCGCGTTCCACATTGTTGTGGCATAGAAAGAGAATGAGTTAAGACCTTTGTTAGTTCGGAATCTGGGTTTAACGTGGTTAGTGGTGCTCCCCCTGGTGTTGTGGTTATGGCGGTCATTTACGTTAAGGAAGTAGTTTGACATGTACTTCGGTATCAGGGAGGTGTAGCGGATTTTATAGACTAGGCTCAGTGCAAGTTGTTTTACTCTGTCCTCCACCCTGAGCCAGCCCACTTTGGAGAAGTGGGTAGGAGTGAGGTGGGATCTGGGGTGGAGGTCTAGAAGTAATCTGACTAGTTTGTTGTGGGATGTTTGGAGTTTAGATTTGAGGGTTTTGGAGGTGCTAGGGTACCAGGAGGTGCATGCATTATCGAAGCTTAGGGAAGGCTATGCAGAACGAAACTAAAACTGAACTGGTTGCAAAGTATACAAAAACAGAATGCTGGACGACAGCAAAGACTTACTGTGGAGCAAAGACGGCATCCACAATGTACATCTGAACATGACATGACAATCGACAATGTCCCCACAAAGAAGGATAAAAACAACTGAAATATTCTTGATTGCTAAAACAAAATAGATGCAGGGAAATATCGCTCAAAAGAAGACATGAAACTGCCACAGGAAAATACCCCAAAGAAAGAAAAAGCCACCAAAATAGGAGCGCAAGACAAGAACTAAAACACTACACACAGACTCAAAATAAGTCACAGCGTGATGTGACAGGTCGTGACAGTACACCTACTTTGAGACAAGAGCTATATTGATGGTTATGGTTTAAAATGGTATCCAACAATTGCGACAACGACTTTTTACTGTCAACTGAGTTTCGTTTTTTAATGATTTCTGCTGGTGGTGTGCCTCCGGATTTTTTCAATGCAAAAAATGTGCCTTGGCTCAAAAAAGGTTGAAAAACACTGCTCTATCATATCTGAGATACACCCGTGGACAGTGATGTAAAAAAATTGCAATATGCAAATATTATGAGGACAGGGAGGGCTTTCAAGGAGAGAAAGACTAAAGCAACAGCACAAAGCAAGAAGTAAAGACTCTCTAAACACCAGTACAGTCTCCAATAACACCAGAAAAAGATTATATGTTTATTGCTAGTCGTTTTAATAAAGCAAAAGTCACTGAAAGGATTGCACTGAAACTTGGACAAACCTCAACAATGAGCAGCAACAATTTAAAATTAGAGTAAAACAACATACAGAAAAATTGTATGTTAACACTCATAAATAATACAGATTTGTTTTTAAAAGTATGTATAACTTGTTTAGCCTTTTTAAAAATATATATGCATCATTGCAGATTATGCTAATTGTATGCCGTCATATTGACCACACCCCCGCATCCACAGGTAGGAGGTTTATATACAAATGTATACATTTAGGAAAAAGACTATATCCTGTAAATGTTGGTATCGAGATGTAAAAAAATTACTATATTGGTATACATACTGTTGTTCATATCTACCTCTATATGAAGCCAACTACGCCGTTGTTCTGCGAGTAAAACAACATTAAAAGAAAGACAGAGTTCCCGCGTTTTTCTTTGTATGGCCGCAAGGAGGAAGTCCGTCCTCCTTGCGGCCATGTTCGGTGAGTCCGCCTCTCCAGGCCACTTTACGTGCAGGTGTGTTACCTGCCTCTCACTTCCGGGAACTGGGCTCGCTCCGTCCGCCGGCGCCAACGGGAAGAACCGGGCGACTGTGGGGAAGTCGTGATATAGTCGGTGAGCCGCAGTGTGAGCGTCGGCGTGCCCGCTGCCGCATGCAGACACGGTCAGGGGAGGAAGTGCTTCCCGACAGTAAAAGGGGTGCGTCTCGTTTCCAGTCCACTTGGCGAGGCTCCCCGCTGGAGCTCCACGCATTGACGCATTGTGGAGCCGACAGGGTGGGGGGGAGAGGCGGAGGACGAGGAGGAGGAGGAGGAGGGGGCGCGCACTGCAACCCCTCCTTCCCGAACACAACCGAGGAGGCATCCACCGGCGGAACCGCGATGGACGTGGTGCAGCTCGACACCGACGACCATCAGCCGGAGAACGGCTTCGTGTCCCCGGATAGCACGTCGCCGCCGGTGCCCCTGACGCGCGTCGACGGCTCGGTTCTGCCCTTCCTCGGCGGCTTCGGGAAGTACCAGAAACAGCTGATTGTGCTGACATGGATTCCGGCGCTCTTCATCGGATTCAGTCAGAACTCGGACAATTTCCTGCTCGCTCAGCCCAACAACACATGCATCCTGCCCCTCGCCAACACCACCGCCGCGGCTACTACTACAGCCGCCGCGAGCACCAGCACACCGGGCAGCAACGGGACGTGGGCCCGCTCCTGGGCGTCGGGGGTGGCCCAGAATGCGAGCGAGAGGGCGGCCGGCAGCCACAACGACACGGGTGACAAACAGTGCATGTGCCAAGCGTGGACCTTTGAGCTGCACACGGGGCTCGTACAGAATGTGGTCACCAAGGTAAGACGCGCATTCATTCATTCATTTGGCAATTTCAACAGGCACAAAGGGATCCCCGAGCCTTGTTCCACAGCTTGTAACCCTCCCACTTTCCACATGTTTTGGTCTCTTGGTGCCATCACACCCTCCTTTGTACTCCAGTCACTATTTCTAATATTCAACCTACATTTGTCACTTTATATATAAGCATTACAGCTGCATGGGGTGTTAAAGACACATGGTACCTTGTAACTGTGACTCATATACAATAACACTGTTCAAATGTAGAGTAGTGATTTGCGATATAACCTAAACTGTATATTGCGATATATAATGCAGCCCTCTATAATAATCATAAATATCACAATATCTATCAATCAATCAATATATCGGCATGTAAATTAAAACAGAACCATTTGCAAAGGCTCCTAATTTGTATGCAGTAACCTATCACGTCATTTCATGTTGTTATTTTCTCAATACTACCGTATTTTCTGGACCATAGGGCGCACCGGACTATAAGACACACTGCCGATGAGCGGGTCTATTCAGGTCTTTTTTCATACAAAAGGCGCATTAAAGGGGTCATATTATGATTTTTTTCTAAATTTAAAGGTCTACTGAAACCCACTACTACCGACCACGCAGTCTGATAGTTTATATATCAATGATGAAATCTTAACATTGCAACACATGCCAATACGGCCGGGTTAACTTATAAAGTGCAATTTTAAATTTCCCGGGAAACTTCCGGTTGAAAACGTCTATGTATGATGACGTTTGCGCGTGACGTCGATGGTTGAAGCGGAAGTATTCGGACACATTGTATCACAATACAAACAGCTCTGTTTTCATCGCAAAATTCCACAGTATTCTGGACATCTGTGTTGGTGAATATTTGCAATTTGTTTAATGAACAATGGAGACGGCAAAGAAGAAAGCTGTAGGTGGGATCGGTGTATTAGCGGCTGGCTGCAGCAACACAACCAGGAGGACTTTGAGTTGGATAGCAGACGCGCTATCCGACGCTAGCCGCCAACCGCATCGATGATCGGGTGAAGTCCTTCGTCGCGCCATCGATCGCTGGAACGCAGGTGAGCACGGGTGTTGAGCAGATGAGGGCTGGCGTAGGTGGAGCGCTAATGTTTTTATCATAGCTCTGATGAGGTCCCGTAGCTAAGTTAGCTTCAAAGGCGTCGTTAGCAACAGCATTGCTAGGCTTCGGTAGGCGGCACAGCATTAACCGTATGGTTACAGGTCCAGTGTTTGGTTCGGTGTCTCCTGATAGTAGTATTGTTGATCTTCTGTCTATCCTTCCAGTCAGGGGCTTATTTCTTTTGTTTCTATCTGCATTTAAGCACGATGCTATCACGTTAGCTCCGTAGCTAAAGTGCTTCACCGATGTATTGTCGTGGAGATAAAAGTCACTGTGAATGTCCATTTCGCGTTCTCGACTCTCATTTTCAAGAGGATATAGTATCCGAGGTGGTTTAAAATACAAATCTGTGATGCACAATAGAAAAAGGAGAAAGTGTGGAATCCAATGAGCCCTTTTACCTAAGTTACGGTCAGAGCGAAAAAAGATACGTCCTGCACTGCACTCTAGTCCTTCACTCTCACGTTCCTCATCCACGAATCTTTCATCCTCACTCAAATTAATGGGATAATCGTCGCTTTCTCGGTCCGAATCGCTCTCGCTGCTGGTGTAAACAATGGGGAAATGTGAGGAGCCCTTCAACCTGCGACGTCATGCTACTTCCGGTACAGGCAAGGCTTTTTTATCAGCGACCAAAAGTTGCGAACTTTATCGTCGATGTTCTCTACTAAATCCTTTCAGCAAAAATATGGCAATATCGCGAAATGATCAAGTATGACACATAGAATGGATCTGCTATCCCCGTTTAAATAAAACAATTTCATTTCAGTAGGTCTTTAAAATACTTCCTTGTGGTCTACATAACATGTAATGGTGGTTCTTTGGTCAAAATGTTGCATAGATTATGTTTTACAGACCATCTTCAAGTCGCTTCACGTTTGTGGGTGGTCTTATTTACGTGGCTCACCTTCGACAGCGTCTTCGCCCCATCATCTTTGTTGTAGCGGTGTAGCGTGCAGGGACGGGAGTGGAAGAAGTGTCAAAAGATGGAGCTAACTGTTTTAATGACATTCAGACTTTACTTCAATCAATAACTGAGCAGCATCTCCTCATCCGTGGCTCACTAGTGCAACAACAACGCCGGAAATGTGTCCCGTGAAAAACCGTCCGAACGGAACTCTCTAATAACTAATGTTCCGTGGGTGAATTATGTAAACTCACTACAGTGGTAGTTTTTAGCGCTTCCATAGCGAGATATAAGTTAGAACTTTACGCTACTTTATATTAGAAATGGCAACAGCATAGGGTGAATGCCCCATAACAAGAAGATAGAGAAAAAGAAGAAGCTTATCGACTACGGTATCGGCACGGACTACAGTGGCGGACTTGTGCAAACTTTCAGGACTTATGCAGATCTCAAATGCATATCAGCAGGTACCAGAAGGTAAGAAAAGTTGGTTTTGCATAATATTGTGAAACAAACGCCAGATAATATGTCTGCTAATGGGTGCCATTTTGCGGTCCTTATACACACACCATAGTAATACTTGTATCTCTTACTACGGTAGCCGTAATGGGCCGACAATCCATCAAGCGGTGTGGCTTCAAAGTCAAACTAAAACCTTTTGACAGATTTTTGAGTGCCGAGTGTAACATTCTTTATTTTCAATGGAACATTCAAAGTTTTGGTGTTGTTTACTGGCGTCACATTGCAGTCTACACATATCTCTTATGTGTGACTACCATCTACTGGTCACATTTATCATTACACCATGTACCAAATAAAATTGCTTCGAGATCGATAAGCACAACCGGAATTATTCTGTACATTAGGCGCACAGTCGATTTTTGAGAAAATGAAAGGATTTTAAGTGCGCCTAATAGTCCGAAAATTACGGTATACTTAATCGACTTGCTAATGTACTGTTAAATTCTGGTTATAGGCCTGGGTATATGGCCTTAAAATAAAATCTCGATTAGGGCTGGGCGATATGGACCAAAACTGATATCCCGGTACTTTTAGGCCAAATGGCGATATACAATATACACCGATATCTTCAAATTTGCAAAGTGTTCAAGATTGCGTAAGTGTTCTATGGCTAGATAATCAGTGTCGAGAGTACTCAGATTATTTCTGTTCTACGTAGTGTTTTGCTTATTCTGAAGTAAATAGTTAGCCGTTACAATGTCAAAGCAATTTTCGTTAACTTAATTCATTAACGTTAGGTTTATAGCCTCACTCCTGTGACTGCGGTGAAGGCTGCTGGCTATTCAGTTTAAAGCTACTCTTCTTCGAGCAAGCAGCAGAGAGGAGCTATCGCTAGCTGCTGTGCTAAGTAGATAACAGAACTGAACAACAAACGGATGAAATTAGTGATAAAGTCCCTACATGGATAGAGATAGCTTCTCGAGCAAATTGGTGTACGTTTAAATAAAGCTGCAATCGCTCACCAGTAGCCAAATGCAGTCAGTGACCAAAGCATTGCATCATTGGAGCCGCCATATTCTTTTGAAATGTTTGTTGTGTTGCATCATTGTGTGTCAGAAAAGCCTATGTAAATACGCAAGAGGCGGGGTTGAGCCGAAGAGATTGCCCTGTGCTTTGCCCATCAGGCGCATAGACGAGCAAATGGCCATAACTAGGGCTGCAACAACTAATCGATTAAAATCGATTATAAAAATAGTTGGCGATTAATTCAGTCATCGATTCGTTGGATCTATGCTATGCACATGCGCAGAGGCAATTTTTATTTATTTATTTTTTAATAAAAACATTTTTTATAAACCTTTTATTTATAAACTGCAACATGTACAAACAGCTGAGAAACAATAATCAAAATAAGTATGGTGCCAGTATGCTGGTTTTTTTCAATAAAATACTGGAAAGGATAGAAATGTAGTTTGTCTCTTTTATCCGATTATTAATCGATTAATCGAAGTAATAATAGACAGATTAATCGATTATCAAATTAATCGTTAGTTGCAGCCCTAGCCATAACAAAAGCACATCAAAAGATAGTGGTATGTGAAGGTATTGTCTCAAATATACATTTATTTCTGCCCAGCTCTAATCTCGAATACCGAATTAAGATTTTTTTCCCTCCTACTTCTTACAGAAACCAATAAACATGACAAATATTTCAATAACTATCTCTGCTGGTATTTGATACAAAAACTAGTAGTTGGAAAGGAGACAAGCAATGCCACAATTTACAGGGATACATGGCCTGAACATACACTGCATCTTACTCCTAGCAAAATTCAAATTTTGATGAAGTTAATAAAAGTTGTACTTTTTAGAACAAATATAAATTGCACTTAGAATAGAGTCTGGGTTTCCCCCAAATTGCCTATATATATATATATATATATATATATATATATATATATATATATATATATATATATATATATATATATATATATATATATATATATATATATATATATATATATATATATATATATATACTGTATATATATATATATATATATATATATATATACTGTATATATATATATATATATATATATATATATATATATATATATATATATATATATATATATATATATATATATATATATATATATATATATATATATATATATATATATATATAATGTATGTATCGGGGTTTGAAGACGTGGCCAATATGACCGTATGTATGACGTCATGATTAATTTAATCTGTAATGATGCATTTATTTTATATTTTTCATTTCCAAACAAATGTAATAGATATATTTAAAAACAAATCTGTGTTATTGGTATTAATTAACCTATATTTGTTCTTATACTGTTTTGCCTTTTTTCTTTATTGTTGCTGTTCATCGTAAAATGTAACACTGGTTACACTTTACTATGCCCTCCCTGGCTGTTGGAATTTAGTTTGCCAACTATGTCGTGTTTTGAATTAAAGTTGGAAAAAGATAACTTGAGGCGGTTTATAGATATTCTCCACAATGAAGTCATGGTAAAACTAAGCAAACAAAAGAATGAACATTCATTTACATATGACGTGCACATACATGGAGGAATCACGTTAAACAGTTTTGAATGAACTGAAAAAAAGCAATAAGGCTGTAATGCGGCAAGCTTAATGCCAACTATAATAGACCAGTTCATTGAGAAGCTAACGAAAATTAACAGGGCCAATTGCAGGGCACAAATAGACAGTCTTTTACACTCACATTCATACCTGTAGAGAATTTAGTGTCTCCATTTAACCTAACATGTACATTTTCGGAATGTGGGAGGAAGCCAGAGTACCTGGAGAAAACCCACACACGCATGAGGTGTCTCCCAAACAGAGATGTACAAACGGAAGTTCAAAACGCACACTGAGTAAAGAGAGACGTTATAGTCGTTTGTAAGGTCAAAATTAGGGTGGTTTTTACAGGCTTGAACAAGAATTGCTTGAATTAACGTGAAATTCAATTTTTCCCGTCCTCACACTTTTGCCAAGTTCCAACTCTGTTCCAGGGTCAATCGCGTGTGCGACCAGCTGTAGCGCTTATGCTGACAGGCGATTCAGATGCGTTTTTACAAAATAAAGCATACAGGAACATTTTTGATATTTGAGATGTTTTTCAGGCTAATTATGGCCAACCGTGCATAAAATATAGACTATACGTTCATACGATATATTACTTAAATTTGTTTTCATGTGAAAAACTTTTTTTTTTAAGGTGATGAAAGGTATTGATGAAATACGTGTAGGGGAAACCCTGTAGAATAATTGTCAACAAACTAAAATTAAGAGCCTGCTCTGGGAGGCAGAACTTCTGTCCTGTGTACAATACTTCTGGAAACAAAAATGTAACATTGCACTTTACATGCCAATAAAGAAACTGCAGTATTGAGATCAATAAAGTGCAATTTAAATATTTTTTTTATTAAATACTTCTCTTCACAAAAATGTAGCATTATACATTATATGCAAATAAATAATAAACTCCAACATTGAGAGGGTTCTTTAGTTTTAGTAGGTGCAAACACAGGCTTTTCCACTTTTTCGGTGCCACATCTTTAGCAACGTACAAAGCGACTGCTTTAGTTACTTTAAGTAAACGATTCCGCCTCAGTAAGCTGCTTTTTAGCCGGAATTTGTTTGTTCGTCGTTACGGTCTTGTTTGTCTTCCTGTTGCATTTCCCCCACTTGGCTGAATGCCTCTTTTTCAGATGCTTGAATATTGTTGTGCTGCTGTCTTTTATAAATAAACTTTGCAGCGTGCAGTCACTTGTCCCACCCCTATTGTCACAAATCCAAACCACTGACTTTACTACCGTATTTTTCGGACTATAAGTCGCAGTTTTTTTCATAGTTTGGCCGTGGGTGCGACTTGTACTCAGGAGCGACTTATGTGTGAAATTATTAACACATTACCGTAAAATATCAAATAATATTGTTTAGCTCATTCACGTAAGAGACTAGACGTATAAGATATAATCAGATATAGCGATTAGGAGTGACAGATTGTTTGGTAAACGTATAGCATGTTCTATATGTTATAGTTATTTGAATGACTCTTACCATAATATGTTACGTTAACATACCAGGCACGTTCTCAGTTGTTTGTTTATGCGTCATATAACGTACACTTATTCAGCCTGTTGTTCACTATTCTTTATTTATTTTAAATTGCCTTTCAAATGTCTATTCTTGGTGTTGGGTTTTATCAAATAAATATCCCCAAAAAATGCGACTTATACTCCAGTGCGACTTATATGTTTTTTCTTCTTCTTTATTATGCATTTTTGGCCGGTGCGACTTATACTCCGGAGCGACTTATACTCCGAAAAATACGGTATTCTTTTCTTTCTCGCTCTTGTTTACGTTAGCAGTAGCCATGTTGTAGCTGTCTGTGTGTGTGTTTGTCTGAATCTTCACTAAGGCAATGAAAGGGAGGGTGAAAGCTACGGATAAACATTTTTTATAACAAACTTGAATTTATCAATAAAATCGATTAATAGGCCAGGCTTATCTGGTTACACTTTGTTGTAACATATATACTTATTTTAAAAAGTAATAAACACTTAGTCTTCTGTTGTTTGGATACTAAACATTAGTTTTGGGCGATACTACAAATGTACTCTTTACTATTAAAGATTCAGTCCTTAAAGCTCTTCTGTCTTTTTGAAATTGGAAAAATGTTGATCTAACCACTGTAGTTTGACTATATATTTCTATACTTGGTATTTTTACTGTAGATATTTGTATCCATTCGCCCAACTTTGTTTACGACCAAGAGCTCTAGCTTAGTGGTTAGCATGTCCTCCTACGGTGTGTGTCTTATGTGTAATATTTCAAAGCTTTTGCTGGCTTTGAGTTTGACACTTGTGCACAAGCACATATTGACAAGTCTAGTGGAATTTGCCAGTGGCACACCAGTGGGTATAATAGATAGGAGCCTTTTGATTTAGGGCAAAAGGTCATTAGTACGCACGCTCTGGAATAATGCAACTCCTGCCCAAACATCATGCCTCTCCCTCCCTTTTGTAGAAGCCCAAACCAAACGTATTCATCCCGGGTTCGTTCTGGGTCATTTTCCACATCATGTTTACATTTCTGATTGGTGAGCCCATGCTTGTATCTAAATGCAATCTGCATAGGAAGTTTAAACTTTATCTTTAAAATGAACATGATTAGATAATCAAATCTTCAACACTTGCCCCACACAGGGAATCAATACAGAATAGTCCAAATTGATTAACTTGCAGCTCCTGGCAGGCAATGGGAAAGCAACTTGTGTTCATTTGCAGAGTCTTTCCCTTCAGAAGAGTTTTGTAGGCTTATCAGCATACACGGTCTGTTGTGATGCCAGGCTTTGAAGCATCTCTTCACTAATGGTAGCCTGGGCTCCTGTCCATCATGGTGCCAACAGCCCATCTGCTTATCTCTCACGATGTCTGATTTAAACACAGCAAAGTGCAGCAATCTAGTAAGAAAGTGAAGGATGGTTGATTTAATCATCTGGCCAGACTATTGCAGGAAGTGGCTAAGTCGTAAAATATCTTGCTGGGAGACAAACTTAAGTCCTTACTTTATTTATATACTGTATATATTTTTTTAAAGCTTGGCTGATCCTCTCATGCTGGTGTCACCTCCATCTGCTCATACTGTATTTATGTTGCCTTTGCATACACCCCTAGAATGTCATGTTGCTGCTGCTATACCTGAATGGTTAGTAAAAGATCACACGCATGTTTACCTGGTAACAATGTGATCACCAGGAAATTATTGTGTTTATGGACAAAATGATGGGGCACAAATTACCTTTGTAGTCTATATACCAGGGAAATCACTTTACGACATCAAATATTCTACATTCACTGTGAAACTTCACACATTCTAGCAAGTACAGTTAGAAATGGACTGAATTGCTTAGATTCTTGTTCATGTCACATGTTTGTTGTTGGGCAGAATTTGTGGAGCACACTTTTATTTGTTGTGCCAAAGCCAAGTCAAAAAAATGGCATACAGCAGTCAGTAGTTTAGCAAGTCAGCAGAAACAGGAATATTAAGGGCACTAATCCAAAATTATTGATGACGAGTTTGTCAGTTATCGTTGTCTATCATTTGGTGTGAGAAATCCCAGTGACAAAATGATGCCATGTGCCAGTCAGTGGGCAGAAAGGAACACTAAAGGCATCTTCCAAGAATGAGATGTTTGACAGAGTTTTGATCCCGCTTACAGTATGTCACTTGTTTGGACAGCCTCTTGTTCTTAGCCAAAAATTTGGTGCCAGTGAGAGAAAATTGGCATATCAATCGGTGGGCATGAATTTAACTGGAACACTACGGGCATGACCACAAAAAGTAGTATAAAATAAGTTTGTCACATTCATGCTGCAGTAAGCTCTCTTGCTACTGGGCAAATGTATAATTGTTTTTTGATTGACAGCGGGTAGGAAGAAAGCATGAACAGGAGCACGAATGACATTAACCCCATTGCGGAATTTCTAGGGCACACTCAATTGTTGTCCAAAACACAAAAGTGGCATATCCCAGTCATGTCCACTGTGCTATTTGAATGTCTGTGGACAGAAAGGCAGCAGGAAAAGGTACACTAAAGACTCATTCCCATAAAGCAATATAGAGTAAGTTTATGTCATGTTCTTGGTTCTGGTCATGACCTCTCATTGCAAGGGAGAAAATCCCAGTGAAAAAACGCCATATGACAATCAAGCCCACCGTGTTGTTTGAATGACAGTTGGCAGGAAGTCACTTGGAGCAGTAACACAGGGCAAGCACTATCTCCAATATTATGAGATACATTTATGTATCACCTTTTTATATTAAGTAGGAAATACATATTTAAAATAATTGCCACATAATAGAACAAGGCTGCACAAACACGACCAGCCCCTGGCCAACATGTGATCTACCTTGTGTGCATTGCCACATATTCCTGTCTCCCAAGTAGAGAAAAATAGGATGTGACATGGCAACAGGAACTGATGACTTAGCATTTCTGCCTGTGTTTGGACTGTGTGGTCACAATTGGGTTCAGCTATCCGTGACACACTGTAAGTAAGGCAAGTGTCAACACTGGCCAAGAGTACACATATACTCCCACACGCACAGGCGCACGCCATGTGACAAGGATTCTTATGATCATGCGCAAGCAACGTGAACGTTGGGACAGGCTGAACTGTGAGGAACCTGCGGTTGAATCCCACAACTATTGGAGCAAAGCCAATGGTCATACCACTGATATGGTGTGACCATTGGCTCCACAGCTACGCTAAGTAAAGTGAATCACATGTCCTTTAAAGTTTAAAGTCCTTTTTTAAAGTCTGTTTGTTTACTGTGTATATGGTGAACAATATGACCTTCTGCTCAGGGCCATAACTTGGATTTGACAAAATTGGTGGTCCAAGAGGAACTTTGAAAGGCTGAAATCATGTGTATTGCAGCACCATATAAATATTACCTTGAGCAACACAATTAATTTCCAGAATAACAATAGCTTTCAGTTGAGGTAGAACTATCACATGTTATATTATCTAACACAGACCTGGGCAAATTAAGGCCTGGGCGTCGCATGCGGCCAGTTAAGCTTTTCAATCTGGCCCGCCGGACATTCCCAAATAATTTTTTTTAGATCTTTAAGATCGAAACTTTAGCTGCCATCATTATGTGCAGTGATGTTTTCAAATGACCGCAAGTCTTGAACTATACAAAGTATTTCAATGGTTGGAATCTGCGCTTTTGCATGATGCACTAGTTACTATGGTAATGTAAGTAACAACAGCTCAGATGAGGCACCAAGCAGTGTGGGTGGGGAGCGTTTCCACAGTGTTTCCAGAGTGGCCATCCTGAAATGCGGGTGTCAGGGACAGACGCGAAAGGAGATTTTTACAACAAAATTCTAAAGCTTAGTGATATATCCGATACATCTGAATGTATATTTATTTCGCTGTGTTTGTTGCATTTTTGTTGCGTTTCGCTTCATTGTAAAATATGTCGATCGAGAAGAGGTGTGATGTTCATATGTTGTCAATATTCAGTGTTTTATCGTTCATAGTTAATATTGTAAATCTCACATTGTTTATTTTCATGTACATTCTGGGTGTCTCATTCAGTTAAAACAAATGTAAAATTCCATTCTGTTTTTTAAGGCGGTGTGTCATAACGTTTTTAGCTTTCAATCAGACATTATTGTGAGGTGTTGTATTAGTGTTCCTAAAAATAGGGCCAACACACACATACCGTAAAGCAGATTTTCAAAGCATCTTTGACAATCAGCATGATTTTGTAACCGTTCACTTTTTTATTAATATGCTGAAGTTTCGCATATTAAACAATTTTAACATTATTAAAACATTTCCGTTGTTTCAACTATGACCGGGATTGAACCCACAACCTTCTGATTAGCAACTGGTTTGAGAAAGTTTTCATATTATTAGTGACAGAGGGCCAGAAGTATGTTTGGGGTAAAATTTCATATGAAGGGCCTTGTCATTCAATAATTCACATTTGACATGCGCAGCTAAGTTTGATCTCTGTGAGCAGAACCTGGCTGACATGACAACGGTATTTTCCCGTCAGCGTTTCACATCAATTTTATTCAGATGAAACCAACTACTTATTATGTTGAAGGGGGCAGGAAATATAAGATTTTCTTCATCCTGTTCCTTCTCAAGCATAGGTGTGTTAATGTGTTTTGTTGTTAGAGTTTAATTGTCTATTGATCAAAAATACACATCAATGAAGGAGATAAAATTAAAAAAACAACAAAAAAACAAAAATGTAAGTTAGGTCAGTTTAATTTGATGTTAATGTTATGTTGACAGCCAATTTGGGATCAGATGATGTTCATAGTAAGAGTGGATTTCATTACGTTACGTTGCTAAAGTTGCAGCCGGCAGTGCCTGACCAAAGATCGTATATTGTGAGAAGATGATCGCATGGTGCTGTACAGGCACGGTACAGTACAGCACGCACAAAGTACATTTTGTGTCAATCATATCTTCTTTTTGTCACCTAAAAAAAATACAGAGGACATGACCTCTGTGTCCTCAATGTTAGTTACGGCCATGCTCCTGCTTTGATACAATAATATTACATCGACAGTCTATGTACAGCAATATGACTTTTTGCCTGAGCTACAGCAGACTTTTATTCAAATTGACATAAATTATTTCCCAGCGATGGGACAATAATCCCTGGTTGTCAAGGACAGGATTATTGTGATGTGCTGAGAGGTGACAAGGAGTAATTTGATCTCTGCTACTTCCATCTTGGGCTGGTCATGGTATGTTTTCAATACTTTCTACTAGGCCTGGACAATATGGCCTAAAAATAAAGTCCCCGATTTTCTTTTTTCCCCCTACTTTTTAAAGAAACCATTGAATACAAATGACAGAGATAATTCAAAACAAGTTTTTATTTAATTTAATTAAAAAACTAGTAGTTTGAAATGACACTGCATACACTGTATCTAACTCTAATTAGTTTTTTCTTTTTGCGCATTGCATGCAAATAAATAATCTCTAACATTGAGGTTAATAAAGTGCAACCGTCAAACTTCTGTCTTGAATAACATACTTCTGTAAATAAAAATGTAGCATTATACATTGTATCCAAATAAATAATGAAGTTGTTGAGAGGACTATAGTTTGTTTCAGGAAGTAAAGAAAAAAATCCATCCTTTTTCATTCACACATCTTGGCTGTGTCTACGCATTGTGCTTTTTTCTCATCCTACATACCTTGTGTAAATAATTCCACCAGTGTAAGGTGATTTTTAGCTCGTAGTTTGTTTGTTGTTGTCTCTTGTTCGCCTCGGTAAGACTTGTACTTCCACACTTCTATTTCAGATGCTGGAATGTTTGTTGTGCTGATACCTTTTTGAAACAAACTTTGCACCGTGCAGTCACTTGTTCCACGCCTGTTGCCGCTAAACCAAAGTACTGACAACACTTAAAAATTTTTCGAGCAAATATCTCGCTCTCGTTAGCATTAGCCATGTTTTGCTATGTGTGCCGCTAAGGAAGTAAGAAGAGGAGGCGCAAGCTCTGGAAGCTCCTAAGGGGCTCGACTAGAATGTTTTTTAAATTTTTAAATCTTCCCAGCTGGGATAGGCTCCAGCACCCCGCGACCTCCGAGCGGGACAAGCGCTAGAAAATGGATGGATGGATGCAACAAAATATATCGATAAAATCAATATATCGCCCAGGCCTAGTTTGTGCTATTGCTAAGATACCGTATCGGTGACCGTAACCACTGCTGGTTGCTCATCGGTTTAACATTTGAGGATAGAGAGGACACAAATAAACAAATGAAATATCGTTTGTTGATTTTGTTGCTGATATATCGTATTCCACCGTTTCAACTTTGTTACAGGGCTCCGTTTTCTCGCTGCCCTCAGTCTCTTAGACTTAAACCCACTGTTGTAGGACCTTCCTGAAAGTGGTTTAAAATAGGCTCACTGACAGTGAAGAACCTTGCACTGAGCCGTAAGACCTTTATGTAATTAGGTACGTGCACTCAGATTTAGGACAATCATTCCTAGAAGCGGGACAATTGTGACCGGTATTTAGGGAGAGAACATGTAAGCCACTTTGACCTTTGACCTAAACTGCCCCTGTCACTTGAGTTGAAATAGTCTGTGATGTCAACAAAAAGCGCTCATAACACAGAGCCAGGATTTTTTTTTTAAAGGTGACCTTTGATGATTTCAATCTTTTATGACTTATTCATGTTGTTACAAAGTTGGAGACGGGGTTTTGCACACAGTTTTGGATGCCTCTCCTCGCTGGGTAATTCCTTTATCACGTCATGAAAATTCGAAACTTCAAAATCGACCGACAGTAAGTGCCTTTCACCCCAAAAGCGCCGAGAACAATGACAACAGACACATTCTATGAAAACGCATTACTGTTAAATAGTGTCGCAGCTATTGATTACTTTAGCAATCGAGTAATTTATTAAATTAGTTTGTTAGATTAATTGAGGAATCGGGTAAAACACACTTTCTAGCCTCAATGAATATTTTAGGGAAAATACAGTACAGGCCTAAAGTTTGGACACACCTTCTCATTCAATGTGTTTTCTTTACACTGCACACTCCTGGCATTCTCTCGATGAGCTTCAAGAGGTAGTCACCTGAAATGGTTTTCACTTCATAGGTATGCTTGAGAGAATGCCAAGAGTGTGCAAAGCAGTAATCAGAGCAAAGGGTGGCTATTTTGAAGAAAATAGAATATAAAACATGTTTTCAGTTATTTCACCTTTTTTTGTTCAGTACATAACTCCACATGTGTTCATTCATAGTTTTGATGCCTTCAGTGACAATCCACAATGTAAATAGTCATGAAAATAAAGAAAACGCATTGAATGAGAAGGTGTGTCCAAACTTTTGGCCTGTACTGTAGTTAAAATGAACAATGATGTTTCTGCTTGCCATAACCTTTATTCTTTAAAAAAATAAATAAATGAACAATCAAGATTTAAGTTGCACTTTTACCATGTGTGCATAGATCAACATTAGGATCACGACATGCACACACCGCTTAATGTGCACTCTTTAAAGTTCCCGATACTCCATGCTGTCCGGATTTCATTAATTTTTATTAGTTACACTCATTTAACGATTAATCGAAGCAACATAATATAAATTGAAGCTTTTTCCTAATCGAATTAATCGATTAATTGTAAACATAATCTAAAACGTCTATTTTGCATAGTAGGGTAACTTTTATAAAGTACAAGTAACATGACCTTAGGCCTAGTTGTGTTGGACATCATTCCAAAAAACATGGCTCTTCCCTAGACACAGGAGACTGGAAGTGTGACCTGTATCCCACTCTGAGGAATGTCGCAGACCGATGTGGTTCCCGTTGTTTTGCGGTTTCCACCACACGATCTGCCCGCTCTGTTTCACAAGCGCCTCGCGCCCACTGAAAGGAACGTGTACAAAAGGTGGCGAAGCATCCAAAGTGGTTCATGTGGAGAGCCGTTCTAATTGAGTCAAAGCCCTCCTCAGGGTCCTCCTTAATTGGACTGAGCCTGAGAAATGAGAATATATCATTACACGTGTGTGTAATCCTTCTCGCCTCACATTTGGGTTGTCTGAAACATTAGACCCCAGAGCGTTGTCGGTCCGGCTATGGTATGGGCTGGGTGTGATAAGGGGGATGTTATGTAAAAAGGACATACACCCACTCTGGCTTCGGATGTGAAAAATTATACTGAAGGATGTACACCCGTGTGGGCCTCTCTGCTCTGTCCCTTTTATTCTGTTTAGCCAGCTGCTCAACTAACCCCCCTCCCTCCTGCCGATCGGCATGGGACACTTTGAAACACTCCCAGCTGTCAAACGGCACTGACCCCACACACGATCGTTCGCTGGCCGTGTCAAGAGACTGGTGTTCGCCACAGATAAACCTACATATGTGTGAGTTTTGTTCCTGATAAGTGCTGCTATGTCACGGGGGTGCGTGAACTTTTAAGGGGCGTGGAAGGATACGGCATTACTGCAGTTATGACTGATATCAAAGTATTGTTTCAATATTGGCAGTTACCCTGCGCAGAGTACGGTGTCCAAAGGGTGGAGCTTAACACAGTGCTGTCCACTGATTGGGTGAGGGAGAACTGTCACTTCCTTGTGACACCAGGAATGGAATTGGAAGTGAACAAAAGCCACTTTTTCCTCAAACAAAGCTTGTTCTCTTCCTGTTATAAACAGCCTGAATTCTGCATGGCCTCCATTGTTTATTGTCATGTGTTGAATTGTTGTTGAAGTCATTGTTGGGACAGCTATCACCTGTCCAAGGCAGATCAGAGTTGATCATACAAATCGGTGCATAGTGCTGCATACATCACATTTAGTGTTTGTATCTATTAGATTAGAACATAGGTGTCAAACACAGGCCCGGCTGCCAAATCTGGGGGCCAAACATCATTTTATATGGTCCGTTAAAGCCTGGAAATAATCTCTCTCTCAGTCGTCTTCAGGATGTCCACGTACGTTAGTGCGCGACGTCCTCTCGATCGATACCCATGCGTCGGTTCCTGTAGGACAGGCCTGGGCAATTATTTTGACTCGGAAGGGCAAAATTTAGCGGAAAAAAATGTTTCTGGGGGTCGCTATATCTGATTTTTAGGAACACTAATACAAAAGCTCACAATAATGTCTGATTGAATGCTAAAAACGTTCTGTCATACCACCTTAAAAAACGGAATGGAAATGTACGTTTTTTTTACTGAATGAGACACACAGAATGTACATGAAAATAAAGAATGTGGGATTTACAATATTAACTATGAACGATAAAACACTGAATATTGACAACATATGAAGGTCACACCCCCTCTCGATCGACATATTTTACAATCAAGCGAAACACAACAAAAATACAACAAACACAGCGAAATATGAACTCAAAGGGTAAAAAAGCCCCCACCTACAATCTGATATCTGATATATCACTAAGCTTTAGAACTTTGTTGTAAAAATCTCCTTCCGCGTCTGTCCCTGACACCTGCATTTTTAGGCTCGCTCTGGAAACACTCTGTGGAAACGCTCCCCACCCACACTGCTTGGTGCCTCGTCTGAGCTGCTGTGACTTAGATTACCATAGTAACTAATATATCATGCAAAAGTGCTGATTCCAACCATTGAAATACTTTGTATAGTTCAAGACTTACGGTCATTTGAAAACATCACTGCACATCATAATGGCAGCTACAGTTTCCATCTTAAAGATCTAAAAAAAATATTTGGGAATTTCCGGCGGGCCAGATTGAAAAGCTCAAAGGGCCTTAATGTGCCCAGGCCTAGTTTGCTATAGGACCAGCCTGCTGGCCTGCGGGGGCCCCCGATGTCTGTGGCAGTAGCCAGCCAGCCTCATCCTCCTAGCTGCAACCTCCTTGCTGAGCCTCGGCAGTTGCCCGTATAGGTCCTCGTTGGTGATGTGGATGTTCTGGTCCACATTCAGAACTGCTTGTAACATTCTGGTGTAGCACTCATCTAGGGAGTTCTGTAGGGTGTGTCATGGTCCAGCTTTCGCAGCCATACAGGAGGACAGACTCCACAGTGGCATGGAGTAGACTAAGCTTTTTGTGTCGGGAGGGATACGAGCACCACACTCTTGACATACCGTTAAGTGCCCTCCACGCCAGCGCCTTCCTGCAATAATCAATAAGGCACTTTATATTTTCTTACTAAATACATTTGTTAGGGATGTTTTGATCAGGGTTTAATGCTGACTAATCGGATACAATGATCCTTAAGTGAGATCGCCCGATACCAGTAATGATACCAATCACATGTATTAAAATGTAAATTTTTAAGGTACAGTACAGGCCAAAAGTTTGGACACACCTTCTCATTTCAATGCCCATTCTCTCGATGAGCTTCAAGAGGTAATCACCTGAAATGGTTTTCACTTCACATGTGTGCTTGAAACCCCGAAAGGGACAAGCGGTAGAAAATAGATGGATGGAAGGTGTGCTTGAAGCTCATCAAGAGAATGCTAAGAGTGTGCAAAGCAGTAATCCGAGCAAAGGGTGACAATTTTAAAGAAACTAGAATACAAAACATGTTTTCAGTTATTTCACCTTTTTTGTTACGTACATAACTGTGTTCATTCATAGTTTTGATGCCTTCAGTGACAATCTACAATGTAAATAGTCATGAAAATAAAGAAAACACATTGAATGAGGTGTGTCCAAACTTTTGGCCTTTGCTGAATATATGTATATATTAAACCACATTCTATAATTTGTATATATGTAAATAATATATAATAATCAAATACACTGGCTGTCATATAATATGAGGTTCATTTTTATACATTACAATTATTTTTACTGTATGTATTCACTGTTACAACAGCAGCCATATTCATGCATAACCTATAAAATAGTTTAATGACAGTGTTGTACTGACATGTTTAATATTGCGGTTGTGGTGCAGTGACATAGATCTGTGTTTGCTGTAGTGCAGCGTTACACCATAAATGCACTCTGCATCCAGGATAATCAACTTAAAAAACAAACAAACTGAGTTGTATTGTCATTGTAAAGGCAGGTGCAGGTGTATCTAATGTAGTGGCCAATTGATTTCCCGCCAGACTTTCCATTTTAGTCACAAAGCGATGCATAACTTATTAAGGTAGCACAGAATTGTATTGTTGCACATGCTCGCTATTTTTTTTGTTACTCTATGACTTCTTAATGTTGTCTTGAAGCCCCCCACTCTGTACGCCCACCACTTTACAATATTTCCACCCATGGGTGAAGTACAACTTAGAAGTGTCTGATAATCACTGTTGCTAGGCAGTAACCATGCAGCTCTCTCTCTCTCTCTCTCTCTCTCTCTCTCTCTCTCTCTCTCTCTCTCTCTCTCTCTCTCTCTCTCTCTCTCTCTCTCTTTTCTAAAAGTCAGACTTTGCATTTTCCTTCATCTCTTTTATGTATGGGGATCATATACTGTATATAATAGATGTGTAACATTTTTGTAAAGCTTTTTTTTCACTCTTCTAGTGTTTCTCGCTCTCATGACATCCACATCCCCCACTCCAGTGCCCCCCACCTTTAAGACCCCACCCACAGCTCTAAAGTTCAACAGGTTCAGAAAAGTGCAGCTGCACAGTAATTGTGTCCACTGATTATTGATATCACATGCTGCACAATACTCCTTTTTGTACATATTTTTGACTTTGATTATTTATTAATCAGATGCAAAAAAGAAACCAGGCAACTATTGATTGTGATTTCATTTTAGCATTCATAAACGAACTTGTTGTACAAAACCCAAAACCAGTGAATTTGGCACGTTGTGTAAATCGTAAATAAAAACAGAATACAATGATTTGCAAATCCTTTTCAACCTATATTCAATTGAATAGACTGCAAAGACAAGATACAAACCCTGTTGCCATATGAGTTGGGAAATTATGTTAGATGTAAATATAAACGGAATACAATGATTTGCAAATCATTTTCAACCCATATTCAGTTGAATATGCTACAAAGACAACATATTTGATTTTCAAACTGATAAACATTTTCTTTTTTGCAAATAATCATTAACTTTAGAATTTGATGCCAGCAACACGTGACAAATAAGTTGGGAAAGGTGACAATAAATACTGATAAAGTTGAGGAATGCTCATCAAACACTTATTTGGAACATCCCACAGGTGAACAGGTTAATTGGGAACAGGTGGGTGCCATGATTGGGTATAAAAGCAGCTTCCATGAAATGCTCAGTCATTCACAAACAAGGATGGGGCGAGGGTCACCGCTTTGTGAACAAATGCGTGAGCAAATTGTCAAACAGTTTAAGAACAACATTTCTCAATGAGCTATTGCAAGAAATTTAGGGATTCATTTACAGTCTGTAATATCATCAAAAGGTTCAGAGAATCTGGAGAAATCACTGCACGTAAGCAGCAATGCTGAAAACCAACATTGAATGCCCATGACCTTCGATCCCTCAGGTGGTACTGCATCTAAAACCGACATCAGTATGTAAAGGATATCACCACATGGGCTCAGGAACACTTCATAAAACCACTGTTAGTAACTACAGTTCGTTGCTACAACTGTAAGTGCTAGTTAAAACTCTACAATGCAAAGCGAATGCCATTTATCAACACCCAGACACGCAGCCGGCTTCGCTGGGCCCGAGCTCATCTAAGATGGACTGAAGCAAAGTGTAAAAGTGTTCTGATGAGTCCACATTTCAAATTGGTTTTGGAAACTGTGGCCGTTGTGTCTTCCGGAACAAAGAGGAAAAGAACCATCCGGATTGTTATAGGCGCAAAGTTGAAAAGCCAGCATCTGTGATGGTATGGGGGTGTGTTAGTGCCCAAGACATGGGTAACTTACACATCTGTGAAGGCGCCATTAGTGCTGAAAGGTATATACAGGTTTTGGAGCAACATATGTTGCCATCCAAGCAACGTTATCATGGACACACCCCTGCTTATTTCAGCGAGACAACGCCAAGCCACGTGTTACAACAGCGTGGCTTCATAGTAAGAGTGAAGGTACTCGACTAGCCTGCCTGTAGTCCAGACCTGTCTCCCATTGAAAATGTGTGGCGCATTATGAAGCCTAAAATACCACAACGGAGACCCCGGACTGTTGAACAACTTAAGCTGTACATCAACCAAGAATGGAAAGCATTCAAAAATGGGTCTCCTCAGTTCCGAAAAGTGGCCTAGTGGTTAGAGTGTCCGCCCTGAGATCGGTAGGTTGTGAGTTCAAGTCATACCAAAAGACTATACCAAAGACTATAAAAATGAGACCCATTATATCCCTGCTTGGCACTCAGCATCAAGGGTTGGAATTGGGGGTTAAATCACCAAAATGATTCCCGGGCGCGGCCACAGCTGCTGCTCACTGCCAGGGTGTGAACAAGGGGATGGGTCAAATGCAGAGGACAAATTTCACCACACCTAGTGTGTGTGTGACTATCAGTGGTACATTAACTTTAACTTAACTTTAAAAGGAAAGGCCATGTAACACAGTGGTAAAAATACCCCTCTGCCAACTTTTTTGCAATGTGTTGCTGCCATTAAATTCTAAGTTAAAGGCCTACTGAAATGAAATTTTCTTATTTAAACGGGGATAGCAGGTCCATTCTTTGTGTCATACTTGATCATTTCGCGATATTGCCATATTTTTGCTAAAAGGATATAGTAGAGAACATCAACGATAAAGTTTGCAGCTTTTGGTCGCTGATAAAAAAGCCTTGCTTGTACCGGAAGTAGCGTGATGTCACAGGTTGTGGCGCGCCTCACATCTGCACATTGTTTACAATCATTCCCACCAGCAGCGAGAGCAATTTGGACCGAGAAAGCGACGATTACCCCATTAATTTGAGCGAGGATGAAAGATTCGTGGATGAGGAAAGTGAGAGTGAAGGATTAGAGGGCAGTGCAGGATGCCAGGATGTATCTTTTTTCGCTCTGACCGTAACTTAGGTACAAGGGCTCATTGGATTCCACACTTTCTCCTTTTTTTATTGTGGATCACGGATTTGTATTTTAAACCACCTCGGATACTATATCCTCTTGAAAATGAGAGTCGAGAACGCGAAATGGACATTCACAGTGACTTTTATCTCCACGACAATACATCGGCGAAACACTTTTGCTACGGAGCTAACGTGATAGCATCGTGCTTAACTGCAGATAGAAATGTGCCAGAAGAAACATGCCCCTGACTGGAAGGATAGACAGAAGATCAACAATACTACTATTACTTCTACTATCAGGAGACACCGAACCAAACCCTGGACCTGTAACCACACGGTTAATGCTGTCCCGCCTGGCGAAGCCTAGCAATACTGTTGCTAACGACGCCATTGAAGCTAACTTAGCTACGGGACCTCGACAGAGCTATGCTAAAACATTAGCTCTCCACCTACGCCAGCCCTCATCTGCTCATCACCACCCGTGCTCACCTGCGTTCCAGCGATCGACGGCGCGACGGAGGACTTCACCACGATAATCGGTGCGGTCGGCGGCTAGCGTCGGATAGCGCGTCTGCTATCCGACTCAAAGTCCTCCTGGTTGTGTTGCTGCAGCCAGCCGCTAATACACCGATCCCACCTACAGCTTTCTTCTTTGCTGTCTCCATAGTTCATTTAACAAATTGCAAAAGATTCACCAACACAGATGTCCAGAATACTGTGGAATTTTGCGATGAAAACAGACGACTTAAGCTGGCCACCGTGCTGTTCCAAAATGTCTGCTACAATCTGTGACGTCACGCGCAAATGTCATCATACCGAGACGTTTTCAGCAGGATATTTCCCTGGAAATTAAAAATTGCACTTTATAAGTTAACCCAGCCGTATTGGCATGTGTTGCAATGTTAAGATTTCATCATTGATATATAAACTATCAGACTGCGTGGTCGGTAGTAGTGGGTTTCAGTAGGCCTTTACTGATTATTTGCACAAAAAAAAATTGCGTTTCTCAGTTCGAACATTAAATATCTTTGCAGTCTATTCAATTGAATATAGGTTGAAAAGGATCTGCAAATCACTGTATTCTGTTTTTATTTACAATTTACACAACGTGCCAACTTCACTAGTTTTGGGTTTTGTATTTTACTTTGCGTATTTAAGATATGTGCTCTCAAAACATACTTTTCAAACGGCCAGTTTATTGTTGATTGAATCAGATGTCAGCGATTGTTGTCAATGAAGCAATCTTTATCTGAACACATGGAGGAAGAAAAACACACTATTAAGGACCTTTGATCGCATTTCCATGCAGCATTTGGATTGGCTATCTTGAAAAGGACTTCTGCACCCACAAATAAATTTACATGGCAATCTGATATTTGAATTTAAGATTAATGGACTTGGTACTGTGACATCATTGTCTAAAGGTAAACAGTTATTTGGTTTTCTAAACAATTTCTAATAGGAAGTAATGTAAACACAAATAGTTCCAGAGTCAAACCGGCGCCGTTATGAAGCCTATTAGCTTTATGGGTTTTTACACCGTTTTAGCGTTCTAAACGGTTGCTGAAGTTTAAAAAAAAAATAGGCTAACCAGTATGGGTCTGCAGCGATTAATCGATTAAATTGATTAATTTGGTTACAAAAAAGCTTTGATTTATGGTAAATTGTCGATATTTTATATAGCTCTTTAAAGGCCTACTGAAATGAATTTTTTTTATTTAAACGGGGATAGCAGATCCATTCTATGTGTCATACTTGATCATTTCGCGATATTGCCATATTTTTGCTGAAAGCATTTAATATAAAACGACGATAAAGTTCGCAACTTTTGGTCGCTGATAAAAAAAAAAGCCTTGCCTATACCGGAAGTAGCGTGACGTCACAGGAGGAAGGATTCCTCACAATTCCCCGTTGTTTACTATGGAGCGAGAGAGATTCGGACCGAGAAAGCGACGATCACCCCATTAATTTGAGCGAGGATGAAAGATTTGTGGATGAGGAACGTGAGAGTGAAGGACTAGAGAGGCAGTGCAGGGTGTATCTTTTTTCGCTCTGACCGTAACTTAGGTACAAGGTCTCATTGGATTCCACACACTCTCCTTTTTCTATTGTGGATCACGGATTTGTATTTTAAACCACCTCGGATACTATATCCTCTTGAAAATGAGAGTCGAGAACGCGAAATGGACATTCACAGTGACTTTTATCTCCACGACAATACATCGTTGACGCACTTTAGCTACGGAGCTAACGTGATAGCATCGAGCTCAAATGCAGATAGAAACAAAATTAAAAAAAACCCTGACTGGAAGGATAGAGAGAAGATCAACAATACTATTAAACCATGAACATGTAAATACACGGTTAATAATTTCCAGCTTGGCGAAGCTTAACAATTGAAGCTAACTACGGAGCGGCGGCTGCGGGCGTTGTAGCTTTCGACGACACCCCGGCCACCATCAGAGTCAGCAAGAAACATATATTTCCCCAAAGTTACGTACGTGACATGCACATAGCGACACGCACGTACGGGCAAGCGATCAAATGTTTGGAAGCCAAAGCTGTACTCACGGTAGTGCGTCTGCTATCCAGCTCAAACACAACACAACCTCCTGATTGTGTAGTTGTAGTCCGCCGCTAATACACCGATCGCACCTACAACTTTCTTATTTGCAGTCTCCATTGTTCATTAAACAAATTGCAAAAGATTCACCAACACAGATGTCCAGAATACTGTAGAATTGTTCGATGAAAACAGAGCAGTTTGTATGGTGACACAATGGGTACGAATACTTCCGTTGCCGTCGTGACGTCACGTGCATACGTCATCATACATAGACGTTTCCAACGGGAAGTTTAGCGGGAAATTTAAAATTGCACTTTATAAGTTAACCCGGCCGTATTGGCATGTGTTGCAATGTTAAGATTTCATCATTGATATATAAACTATCAGACTGCGTGGTCGGTAGTAGTGGGTTTCAGTAGGCCTTTAATATACCTGCACGATACCCAAAGCGTTTTTTCATTATACGTCACAGTCACACACTCAGAAGTGTAAGCTGCCATGCAAGGCGCTAACCCGGACCCATCAGGAGCAAGGGTTAAGTGTCTTGCCCAAGGACAAAAAAGGCTGTGACTAAAATGGTGGAAGCCAGAGTCGAACCAGGAGCCCTCAAGTTGCTGGCACGGCTGCTCTACCATCTGAGCCACGTCGGCCCTTTATATTATTTTGTTGCTTCGATTGATCGTTTAATGAGTGTAACTAATAGAAAAATTATAAAATCCGGACTGCATAGAGTCCCTGGAACGTTAAATACGCAGACAAAGTTTCTGCCCGGCTGCTGCAATAAAGTGAACATGAGAGTGGGGGTATGTGAGCGCCCTGATCTGTGTGGCGACGAACATCGTAGAGTCGTTTTTTTTACTTTTAAAAATGTGTGTATTAGTATGCATTTATTAGAAACAGAGAATGAAGGTTATGGCAAGGAGAACATTGTTTTTTATTTGAACTATTATCCATTAAATACACATTGAGGTTTTAAAGTGTGTTTTATGGGATTTCTCTATTAATTGAACAAACTCATTTATATATTTCTTGACTACTGTAGCCCTAAACCGTTAATAATAAGACTTAAAAGAAAAACCCAACACAATTTGAGCTATTCGTCAACTGTAAAGATAAGTTCATTACTAAATGGTTATGTTGTGTCTTGACAATGGCCCGTTTTTAGGGCGACTCCTTCTTTTGTAATAAGTGTTGAAAAAAAATCCAATGAAACATTTATCCAGATTGATGCTCACGTCTTGTTTGACATCATCAACTAACGACTGTTTTGATAGTCGGCTATCATAACGACTAGTCGGATTATAAAGCGGCGTACACGTATTTAGTGGCTCTAATTTAGCCATCAACTTTTCCTTTCAGCTTGAGATACTTTTAGGCATGTGTTTACGAACAGCAAAAATCACTAATTCGTTGATAAATATTTATTGATATTGTAACTATGCTGCTCATTAAGCTGTTACAAAAAAATTAAATGACAAACGTTTGTCAATTTAAAAGTAAGGACAGGAAAAGTGCAAAACAAACAAGTATATTTTTTTATGTAAAAAACCGGACAGTTAAAATAGCAATAAGGCTGCAGCTAACGATTATTTTTCTATCGCTTAATCTATAGATTATTTTTTCGATTAATCGGTTAATCTATAGATTATTTTTTTCGATTAATCTATAGATTATTTTTCCTTTTATCGATTATTTTTTTATTCAAAATGAAGATGAAAAAATAAATGTAGGCCCGTTTTTTCAAAAGGCATGGCTTTTATTTACAAAAAAAAAGAAGTATGGCCACTCAGTCAACATTGACAACAACATGACTAAATATTCTGTAACAATGTAAACATTTAAAACTTTTAACATTTAACAAAATTAAAAGTAGCTTATTTGCTTTTTAATGTGCATATATAAAAGTCAACATCCAGTGCAAATCTTAATATTCTGCAATAGTATAAGCATTTCAAAAGTAAAAGTATTGCTTATTTTGCTTTAAAATGTGCAAAAACAAAGATAAACATCCAATACAAAAAAGTGCAAAACGAAATATTCTGTAACAACAGTGTAAACATTTCAACAAAAGTGAAAGTATTGCTTATTTGCTAAAATGTGCAAAAATAAAGATAAACATCCAATACAAAAAAGTGCCAATCTAAATATTCTGGAGCACTGTAAACATTAAGTATTGCTTTTAAAATGTGCAAAATAAACATCCAGTCCAACACAGTACACAATAACCAATTCTACTCATTCCAGTGAGTGACTAACAATTGTAATGAAGAAAGGTTAGCATGTCTACATGCTCTGGTTCTTTTCATGTTTACAATATTCCCAGCAGCTGAAAATAGGCGCTCAGAAGGGGTCGATGTGGCTGGAACTGAGAGGTAATTAGCCTTCACCTCAAGCCAGGACTGCGAGTGAGCTGAGCTGCAGTTTAAGTTTCTAGAAGGTCAACGGGCTCATAGTGATGTTACTAGTAGTTGACTGGGAGGTGTTTATTATCATTTGGGGAGAGTCCGCTGCCTGATGCTCACCTGCTAAACACCTATCTGCTCGACGCTGAAGCGCTGACTACATGCGCACTGAATACGCACTGCTGATTGGCTGATAATGCTTTGTGTGTACCAATCAGATGGTTGTGTGTGTGGGACAATGCTGGGTGCTGAGACAGAAGCAGAAGGAGCAAAGCAGCTTGTTAGCACTGCAGCAGCTAAAGTTAGCTTTAGCTTAGAAACTCGTTCGGTACACCCCCGTACCAAACCGAAAGCCCCGTACCGAAACGGTTCAATACAAAACACGTACCGTTACACCCCTAGCAGATACAAATGACACATTCAGGTTTTTGTGTAATGATGACAACGTATACTCGCGCGGACGATTGACTAGTTGATGGTTTTCTTTTCAAATGTTTGTTCATAGCCGTTGTGCTGCTATGATAGGCCATTTCCGCTCGACACAGTGTGCATACAACAACATTATTAGGCCGTTTATTGAAATACTCCCACACTTTTGACGACTTTTGGCGTGCTTTTTCCCCCTGGCTCGCACCGCTCGCATCGTCTGCTTTGATCGTCTGCTTTGCGCTTCGCCATGACGGTAGTGTGACGTAAATATGCGACGCGTCGACGCACAAAAACGGCGTCGACGTATTTACGTAACCGATGACGTCGACTATGTCGACGCGTCATTTCAGCCTTAAATAGCAACAATAAAAACTAACGATTAAACAGCAAAACTTGTTCAAAAAGAAACACGCATTTTGTGATGATGTGTTTAAAAAGGTGCACACTGAAATATTATTGATTATTGATTAACTCCTGGCATTTTTTAACACTCTAATAGACTCAATGCATACAATTGCATCATTGATTACCGTATTTTTCGGACCATAGGGTGCACCGGATTAAAAGGCGCACTGCCGATGAGCGGGTCTATCAGGTCTTTTTTCATACAAAAGGCACACCGGATTATAAGGCGCATTAAAGTGGTCATATTCTTTTTTTTATTTTTAAATTTTTTTTTTTTAAATGTAAAACACTCCTTGTGATCTACATAACATGTAATGGTGGTTCTTTGGTCAAAATGTTGCATAGATTATGTTTTACAGATCATCTTCAAGCCGCTTTCTGACGGTCGCTTTCAGATTCGTCGTTTTGTGGGCGGTCTTATTTACGTGGCTCACCTTCGACAGCGTCTTCTCCCCGTCATCTTTGTTGTAGCGGTGTAGCGTGCAAGGACGGGAGTGGAAGAAGTGTCAAAAGATGGAGCTAACTGTTTTAATGACATTCAGACTTTACTTTAATCAATAAACGGAGCAGCATGTCCTTACCCGTTGCTCACTAGTGCAATAATGCCGGAAATGTGTCCCGTGAAAAATCGTCCGACCGGAACTCTCTAATAACTAAAGTTCCTTAGGTGAATTATGTAAACTCACTACACGGGTATGTTTTAGCGCTTTCATGGCGAGTTTACTGACAGATATAAGTAAGAACTTTACACTACTTTATATTACAAATGGCAACAGTGGAGGATGAATGTCCCATAACAAGAAGATAGAGAAAAAGAAGAAGCTTATCGATTACGGGTAGGCACCAACTACAAAGGCGGATGCGTGCAACTTTGCAGGACTTATGCAGATCCCAAATACAGATCAGCAGGTACCAGAAGGTAAGAAAAGTTGCTTTTGCATAATATTGCGAAACAAAACGCCAGATAATGTCTTACCTTATACACACACCTTAATAATACTCGTATGTTGAAGCACAGTACAATCCATCAAGCGGTGCGGCTTCATTGCTTACCAAAGTCGTACTAAAACATTTTGATAGATTTTTGAGCGCCGTGTGTAATGTTCTATATTTTCAATAGAACATATACAATGTTGGTGTTGTTTACTTGAGTCATATTGCAGTCTACACATATATCTTATGTGTCACTGGTCACATTAATCATTTCACCATGTACTAAATAAAATAGCTTCGAGGTCGGTAAGCACAACCAAAATTATTCCGTACATGAGGTGCACTGTCGAGTTTTGAGAAAATGAAACGATTTTAAGTGCGCCTTATAGTCCGAAAAATACGGTATATTTGAATATTTTGGTGAGTTCCAGAATTTACTGCTCCATGTATTCCTAAATCTTTCCAACATTTATTAGTCCCAATTTTCAACATTTATTTGCATGACAAAGGCCTCCATCGAGCAGCATGTGGCCACCTTTTTTGTTCTTTCGTTCCTAAGATGACCATTGTTCAAATGCAACGGCAGTCTTTTGGGAGAACCAGCAGACATCTCGGGGATTTTAACGGATTTGCTCCCATCGGCTCTTCACGGCTCGGCATTTCTGTCCGCTAATAGGTTTATGCGCCTCTATACACTGACTTCTATTCATTATTCACTAATGAGCAACACAGTCGCAAGGAGGCAGAACACAGGAATAATGAGGAGCGTAGCAGACAAGCTGCATGATGGGACTCAGACTGAACCAGCCATTGTTTGTATAGTTGCTGAAATTGTGTGTATGTATTTATAAATACATTTAGTTTCACCTATTACCACTATCAGCAACATGCACTTTCCATCAATGAGTGAGCTGGGGTCAGAGAGGCCTTGTTAATAATACATGTGCATTGACACAAGCTTTTTAACCCACTAATGACATGTTGACAAGCACACAACCTACTCAATTCCGTACATTTCCGCAGCACTCAACACTTGTCTTGTTGAAACACCTGTCATCTGTTTGTTGTTGGCCGCAGTTCAACACAGTACTATGGTCTACAAGCAAGTCACGTTTTTTGTTATGTTTTATGCAACCTCCCTGCTGTGAAGAAATTGCACAACTAAGAACTCGTTTTGTGAACCTGTGTCTTTTCTTTTCATGCTGACATCGATACTGAAAGTGTGAATGAGTGGCATTCCTGGATCATTTGATGGCTGGGCGGTTTAAGTAATCCTGGAGCGTTTCCAGGCTAAACGGGTCACTGTGGTAGAGGTCACTCCAGGCCCCCGACCAACCCTAAACGTAAAAAGGAAAGATGCATCTCATTGTGGAAATGTTTGGAATTGAAGACTTGTTTATTTATAGACTCTATTTCTGACATTTATATGATCACTACATATATAATACAACTAGGGATGGGTACTGAATTTGGTACATTTATAGGTATCAACTAGGGTTGTACGGTATACCGGTACTAGTATAGTACTGCAATACTAATGACTCATATTCGGTACTATACCGCCTCTAAAAAGTATCCCCCCCAGCCACTTTTTTTTAACAGGCACGACGTTGCGTCGTCCTCATGTCATGACATTGCTGGGTTTACGAGCAGATGAGCATGTTCGGCAGCGCACAATCACGGAGTACTTACAAGCAGACACAGTGTGTAGACAGAAAAGGGAGAATGGACGCATTTTGGCCTAAAAACTAACGATAAAGGGGAAGTTTTACACTGAAACGCCCTCAGGAAGATGTGCTTTAGGACATGGCTAACTAGTTTAAAATGACCTGAAATTCCCCCAAGTGATCAGCTAAGGTAATCTCAGATCCTATTCTAAGTTATTCCGTGACCACGGAGCAGCATATCTGAAAGCTTTTTTTCCAAGATTTTTGTTGGCTCTAGGAACAAACATGCTAAGTAAGTCCTGAAACCTTAGCACCTGGAATCTCTACGGATAAAAGAACAAAAAAAAGGGGGGGACCAGACCCAGGACCCAGGAGTTCTTATATATATATATATATATATATATATATTATCCAAAAAAATAGTGCTCAATACCATGGTAGAGCGCAATATACAGTATGTATGTGTGGAAAAAAAATTACAAAATTCTTCGACATCCTTCGATGTCCTTCGACATCCTTCATATGTAAAATTCTTCGACATCCTTCGATGTCGAAAAATTTTACCCTTCCATCACACAAGACCTACTGACTCAAGCACTAGACTTTGCTTCGGACTACGACTCAATCACAGACAACGAAAGAAACATCATTATCCACGCAAAGAACGCCATACTCATTCACAACAGCACACCATGGCAAAAAAAGAACAATTCAACATTTGACGTTACCATGGGGAGTTTTGACGGAGCAGAAACGTGCAAACTTGTTGGGAGTTTCCTCCTCTCCCAGCTCGCTAGCCTCAACCTGAACCTTGGCATTTACCGTGATGACGGACTGGCAGTGTGTCGCGCCTCGCCAAGGAGCAGCGAGAATACCAAGAAGCGCATATGCCAAATCTTCAAAGAGAACGGCCTACGGATCACGATCGAAGCCAACAAGCAAACCGTCAACTTCCTCGACGTCACTTTCAACCTGAGAAATAACAGCTACCAACCATTCACGAAACCCAACACAACACTCCAATACGTGCACCATAACAGCAACCACCCACCCACCACCACGAAAAGAATACCTACCGGAATTAATAAAAGACTATCGATGCTGTCATCCAGCAAAGCTGAATTCGACAAAGCAACCCCTCCGTACCAAAAAGCACTTGATGAAAGCGGATACAACTTCACCCTCACCTACGAACCCATGCCAGGAAACCAACCAAAAAAGAACAGAAAACGGAACAACATTATCTGGTACAACCCCCCATACAGTAAAAACGTCTCAACTAATATTGGCCACAAATTCCTCACTCTGACGACAAACACTTTCCCAAAGGCAACACCCTAAGAAAGATATTCAACAAGAACAACATTAAATTGAGCTACAGCTGTATGAACAATATACGACAAATCATTTCAAACCACAACAAAACAATTGCAAAAGGGCCATCTACCACCAGGCAGAGCGAACCCGACAAAGACTGCAACTGCCGCAAAAAACCTGCTTGCCCTCTCAACGGGGGGTGCTTACAATCATCAGTCGTTTACCAAGCAAAGGTAAAACGCAAGGACATTAACACATCCGACACATATGTAGGATTAACTGAGGGAGAATTCAAAACCAGATGGAACAATCACAAGGCTTCTTTCAGAAGCAAAAGCCTGCGGAACACTACAGAACTCAGCAAACACATTTGGAATCTCAAAGACAATAATGTTGAATATTCAATAATATGGCAAATTCTTGCATCCAGCACACCTTACAACAGTGGTAATAAAAGATGCAACCTATGCTTAAAAGAGAAACTGTTCATCATATACCGCCCAGACCTGTCATCCCTCAACAAATGCAGCGAAATTGTATCAGCATGCTGTCACAGAAGGAAACACCTCTTAGGTAACACATGAGCCAATAACCACGCCCCTACGCCTGCCTGTACCCACCCGTTCTGTGCCCTATATAAACCATGGTATGTGAATGCTTCTATTAAAATCTCCTGATGATTGAGGAAACCCCTTATGAAACAGGCCTGTAGAGATGAAGTAGTCTTGTGATTTTTCCACACACACACATATATATATATATATATATATATATATATATATATATATATATATATATATATATATATATATATATATATATATATATATATATATATATATATATATATATATATATATATATATATAAAAATATATATATATTTTTTCAAATAAGTATCTGGTACATTTATAAAAACCAAGTCTCCATATTTTAGCAAAAGCATACAAGTGGTCAGAATCTAGCGTTTCTTAACTTGTAGGGAAAAGCAGGACTTGTTTCTAAAGAAAAGTTCCAATTTAATTTTAGGTTTAGCCACAACTTTTTCAATGTAAAATTGAAAAGCAAAATTCTCATCAATTACATTCCCCAAGTACTTACAGTATACTGTATATCATGACTATTTCAAGGTCAACCTTATGAGTGGTTGATATTTTTGGAGTGTTCAATGGCAATCATTTACCATTTGGAAAAAAAACATTGCCTTCGATTTCTCTGTATTTAGCACTAGTCTCAGCGGAGTCAGCTGGGACTGAACATCAAAAGCTGAATGCAGGAGCTCAAGGAGTTCGCGCAACAGAGGGGATAAACAATATATGACCGCCTCATCTGCATAAAAATGGAAGCAGCATCCGACACATTATCACAGAGATTATTTACATAGATGGAAAACAATAACGGACCTAAGATGGAACCCTGAGGTAGACCATTTATACAGGGAGGAAAGACAAGGATCACCCAGCAAACTGGACACATTGGGTTCTATAGTAATTAGAAAACCAATTTGCAGCATCCTGAGATAGGCCAATCCTGTGCAGTCTGTCTGCCAGAATGATATGGTTGGCTGTATCAAATGCTTTTGAAAGGTCAATAAATAGAGCTGCACAATATTTTTTGCAATCCAATGATTCAATAATGTCTTTCACAACTTTTGATAGCAGCGGTTATGGTGCTATGTCTCCTTCAAAAACCGGACTATAGGTGTCTAAGAATTTTTTAAGTGGTTCACTAACAAGAACTTTGGCTAGAACGCATAACTTAGAGATGGGTCTATTGTTATTAACAGCTGTGGGATCTCCTCCTTCCAACATGGGTAAAATATAGGCTGATTTCCAAATGTTAGGAATCTCATTAGTGGACAATGAAAGATAAAAAATAAGCATAAGAGGTTCTGCAATAAAATCAAAAGCTGACTTTAAAAAGAAGGGCTCAAGTGTGTCAAGACCTGCAGATTTACCAAGATCCATTTGTCTTAAGGCTCTCTTGACCTCAAACACATCCAGAGGAGTAAAACTGAATGTATTAGTAATGAAAGTGTGAAGGGATGGTGACATACAAACCTTCTGAGCTTTCGGCTGATTAGGATGTGGGGATAAGGAATGCAAATAAAGAAACAGAAGAAATAAAATGTTCATTAAAAGTTGGCAGATAATTTTTGGTTTCCCTTCCACAAGACGTTTTTATGACTTTCCAGAATTGCTTGGTATCATTTAAGCCACTAGTGGTTTGTGCAAGATAAAACTCTTCCATAAACATTCCAGTGTGTCATGTCCACATGTGGGTCAGATTGCATTCACATTAAAAATCTTTTTTTTCTTTTTTACAATGTAAACGGCCACTTGGGAGATCGGATTGGACAAGAAAACCCGAATTGGACATCCGACCCTGCAGTGTGAACGTAGCTTAAGATACACGTTACAAACAAAAAGATAGTGTGTAATAAGTTCAATATTTAAGAGTATAAACACTTTGTTGAGCACAACAAACAACCAGACTGGCACATTCATCTTGATTAATGTCAAAGACTCTTAAGTATCCTGGCTAGGCAACACACCGGCTTTGCCTATACAATACTGCCCACTAGAATGTAACACATAACATATCATAACACATGATGACAGTTCAAGTTGTTATACCATTTTTTAATCATATTTGTCTTAAAACGTATTGTTCCAATTTGTACAACCCATTTTAAGTATTCCACCATCTGGTTAAAATCCTTCAGTTGCATTTGGTTTGACACTGCTTATGTCATCATATACTAAATGTTTTGCAACATTTAGGGCTCGCTCACACAGAGACATTTCAACCATGCAGGACTTGTGCTCACACTGCACTGCAGCGTTCCACCCATTTTTCTCTACTTTTTGAATGCAATGTGGTGATCATGATTGAAGTGTATCGAGTTTGATTAGAGACTAGGGGTTTAGCCGGTACCTGTATTATGATTTTTTTGGGTACGGAGCCTTAGGTTGGGTACAGCTGCATACTGATTTCCCACACGGTACACACATTTCAAGTGAGAGACAGGATGTGTATATTTGTGGCGGTCTAGGCGGATTAGAACAGTGCAGCCCAGCCTTTGCCTAGAGCGAGTCCTGGCTCACGGTAATGCCAAGGAGATTCCAAAGCCAAGAGCAGGGGTGCCTATGACGTCAATCCAGCGGTCGATCGCAAAGGGCGTGTAAGGTGAAATAGATGTCCCCTTATCATAGATGATCACATTTGTCACTTGATTGACGTGTACAACCACACCATTCTTGAGCTCCAGCAAGCTACACATAGCCTCCAATTTATTTCTAAAGTACAGTCAAAAGCTGGACAAAGAAACTAAAAACGGTTCACTTCCAAACATTTTATTCTCTTGCTGTACCACACCATGATCATAATAAGCAGGTACATACTAAGCCGTGATAATGGCGTATCGTTTCACCCACATACACAAACAGAATATGATCAAATAGAATAAGTGTGTAGTTTTAACACAAAATATGTATGAAAACTTACAATGAACTCAACCATTTCTTTCAAAAGAGCCGTTCAAAAGACGGCTTGTTTTTATATTTATATTCTATTAGTGCATTGACAATGAGATTATTTCTAAAAAATACAAAAACAAACTTTGTGGATGACAAGCACACAAAAATATACAAGATAAGAATATATCTCTATGTATAACAATATAAACAAAACTAGGATAATAATTGAGACAAGCAATAAATGTGCGTGTAAAATTTTACTACCCTACCTGGTGTTTACACCTGAACTACTTTACAAATCCACAGCAGAACAATAAAACAGAAACGTAACTCCAAATACTGCTTTTCTTTGACTCATTATCTAGTCCAGTCAGGTAGCGCGCACATGCCTGGGCAATTCTTATTAAAATAGCTCGCAACGGAAAATTGGTTCACATAAAAGATCCGTTCAAAAGACTCTACTCGTTCAACATCGCTACAACCTTGAGACCACTAAATGGTAGCCGGGCGAAGGCAGAAAATACCCTCATGTCTTTGCCATCCTGACTTCTAAGACCCAGTACACATTTTTTGGAGTTAACATCTGTGTTTATTCTTTCTACAGTGGAGTCTGGTGTGTGAGTCCGCATGGAAAGTCCACATTGCAAAGTTCTCCCTCCTGGTGGGATCCATCTTCGGATACCTAGTGTTCGGGGTCCTGGCAGACTGGTAAGATGTATCCATTATTGTCATTGTAGTATATTTCCATCAAATGGGAACTGCCCTTTTTTTAAAGTGTTTTTATGTTTTTCTTTTTTATGCATTCTAAGTTGTTAAAAAAGACATGTACAAGGTAGCTAACAATGCAGCTAATGCACTATTCCGCCCATAATACCTTACAAAAAAACATCCAAAAACCACCATCAATACTCAATTTACATCTTGTAACCTGAATATTATAAATTAAAAGTACTAGCAATATTATTATTATAAGCCCTAACGCAGAGGAACTACTTTTAGTGGTGCATTGATCAGAGAGCTAACTAGCCTTTACTGCTGGATTGACATCATCCGCCAGCGAACTGCTGCTGGTGGTGCATCTCCCCTAAATTGGAGGTAGTCAATTCTAGATTATAAATCATACCTCTCACCTGTATAGTAGAAGGTTCTTGCCATAACTTGAGAAGTTGGTTAACTTTGACATCCAACTCAGTCTCAGAGATGGCAAGAATGACACGAAAAGATGATCGTTTGCACCCAACCATTTTTTTTACTCACCCTTCAAGAGGTCTATGATTAATTCTTCATCTAAACGAAACGCTATGAACATCCCCTCAGTTGCCAGTGAGAGCAGACATTGTACAGTAAGTGAGCGTTTTATTATGTTCAAAGTTTATATCCTGTTTAGCACTTAGCAATATTGCTAAATGATGCTCAGTGGTTCACTAAAGCTGTATGTGTGTGTGTGCATACATACAATATATATATATATATATATATATATATATATATATATATATATATATATATATATATATATATATATATATACAAACCCCATTTCCATATGAGTTGGGAAATTGTGTTAGATATAAATATAAACGGAATACAAGGATTTGCAAATCATTTTCAACCCATATTCAGTTGAATATGCTACAAAGACAACATATTTGGTGTTTAAACTGATAAACTTTTTTTTTTGTGCAAATAATCATTAACTTTAGAATTTGATGCCAGCAACACGTGACAAAGAAGTTGGGAAAGGTGGCAATAAATACTGATAAAGTTGAGGAATGCTCATCAAACACTTATTTGGAACATCCCACAGGTGAACAGGCACATTGGGAACAGGTGGGTGCCATGATTGGGTATAAAAGTAGATTCCATGAAAAGCTCAGTCATTCACAAACAAGGATGGGGCGAGGGTCACCACTTTGTCAACAAATGCGTGAGCAAATTGTTGAACAGTTTAAGAAAAACCTTTCTCAACCAGCTATTGCAAGGAATTTAGGGATTTCACCATCTACGGTCCGTAATATCATCAAAGGGTTCAGAGAATCTGGAGAAATCACTGCACGTAAGCAGCTAAGCCCGTGACCTTCGATCCCTCAGGCTGTACTGCATCAACAAGCGACATCAGTGTGTAAAGGATATCACCACATGGGCTCAGGAACACTTCAGAAACCCACTGTCAGTAACTACAGTTGGTCGCTACATCTGTAAGTGCAAGTTAAAACTCTCCTATGCAAGGCGAAAACCGTTTATCAACAACACCCAGAAACGCCGTTGGCTTCGCTGGGCCTGAGCTCATCTAAGATGGACTGATACAAAGTGGAAAAGTGTTCTGTGGTCTGACGAGTCCACATTTTAAATTGTTTTTGGAAACTGTGGACGTCGTGTCCTCCGGACCAAAGAGGAAAAGAACCATCCGGATTGTTATAGGCGCAAAGTTGAAAAGCCAGCATCTGTGATGGTATGGGGGTGTATTAGTGCCCAAGACAAGGGTAACTTACGCATCTGTGAAGGCGCCATTATTGCTGAAAGGTACATACAGGTTTTGGAGCAACATATGTTGCCATCCAAGCAACGTTACCATGGACGCCCCTGCTTATGTCAGCAAGACAATGCCAAGCCACGTGTTACATCAATGTGGCTTCATAGTAAAAGAGTGCGGGTACTAGACTGGCCTGCCTGTAGTCCAGCCCTGTCTCCCATTGAAAATGTGTGGCGCATTATGAAGCCTAAAATACCACAACAGAGACCCCCGGACTGTTGAACAACTTAAGCTGTACATCAAGCTAGAATGGGAAAAAGTTCCACCTGAGAAGCTTAAAAAATGTGTCTCCTCAGTTCCCAAACGTTTACTGAGTGTTGTTAAAAGGAAAGGCCATGTAACACAGTGGTGAACATGCCCTTTCCCAACTAATTTGGCACGTGTTGCAGCCATTAAATTCTAAGTTAATTATTATTTGCAAAAAAAAAATAAAGTTTGAGTTTGAACATCAAATATCTTGTCTTTGTAGTGCATTCAATTGAATATGGGTTGAAAAGGATTTGCAAATCATTGTATTCCGTTTATATTTACATCTAACACAATTTCCCAACTCATATGGAAACGGGGTTTGTATATATGTATGTGTATGTATGTATATGTGTATATATATGTATATACATATCTGTATATGTATATATATATGTATATACATATGTATGTATATATATATATGTGCATATGTATGTATATGTATATATATGTATGTGCATATGTATGTATATTTATATATATGTATATGTTAGAATGCATAAAAAAAAAACATAAAGCATCTATGCTTGTTTAACATAAGGATTGTGAATTATTCCAATAAAGTGCAGTTACCCTTTAAAGATTGTTACCATATATATTTTATCTGATTGTGTAGGTTTGGCCGCCACCCAGTGTTGATCATATCCGTGCTGTTCATGTTGGTGTTCGGTCTAACTGTGGCCTTCTCCGTCAACGTACCCATGTTCAGCACCTTGAGGTTCTTTGAAGGCTTTTGCTTGGCGGGCATCACACTGTCGCTCTACGTCCTGAGTAAGTGTTGAAATATGATCACTGACCATTTTGTTCAGCATTACTTAGTTTACTTACTTGTATTGTGTGTGCATCCCATTCTGGTTCTGACTCAACATACTACATTTTACCAAGGCATGCTGGACAATTCTATGCATCCAACTTCATGGTAATAGTTTACAAAGGACCTCTGGTGTTCCCAGTGCACAAAACAAGGTCGATAAAGGCATTAGGGATGGCCTGGAATAGTCCAGTCCAGTATCGGGTGCAGTCCAGAATATAAATCATGCAATGTATGACAGGTTTTTTTTCCCATTTTCTATAGTAAGCCAATATAAAGAGGACCTGTATGTGTTTGTTTAAGCTACTGTTTGTATGGGATTTGTGTTTCCATGCAGGTCTACCTGTATTTCTGATGCGTGACACTTGATATTTAGCCTGGAGACAATTCGTATTGACAAAACTCTGCGAGCTCTCTGAGTGTAGGAACGGTCATTCAATAACACATTACCGAGCGGGGGGAAGAATCCATTTCTCTCTGACCTCGAGGCGTTTTCAGTTTTTAGCATTCGCCTAAAACTAGGAGTGTTGGACAGTGGTTGTAAACACATTTTGGCCAACTGACAATTAATGCACACGACAAAACACATGGTCTTCTTTTGTCTGTTTCCATGTGTGTGTGTGCGTGTGCAGTAGCAATATAACGCTAATCCTCTTCCTTTCTAGCTCATCAATCCCCTTGCAGTAACTGTAAGTCTCCCTCATGTTTAGTGCAACCCTTAACCCTTTCGACGTCATCTTAATTAGACAGTGGAGATATTTCTGTACAATTTTCAGTTAATGGAGCAACATGGACAATTTTGAGTCTCAGAATAGTGTATTCAATCCAGTTTCAGTTAATTTGGAACATGCATAAGATACAAGGTAATGCGTTACATATTTCCAGTTTCATTACAGCACGTCCGAAAAGGAGTAGGAAGACTGCAGACCTTATTTAATCCTACCCCTTTTCATAACATAGCAGATTTATCCCATGTCCTTGTTCTCTGTAACAGAACAGTGAATAAATAAATAATAAATAAACATACCCTAAGTAAACAAAGATTAAAACATAAATATTCAATCTTCTGTGTACTTTGTGAACACTTGTAGTTTGAACAGTCTCTTAAACTGAATCATATTGGTGCTTTGTTTGATTTCATTGCTTAATCCATTCCATAATTTAATTCCACATACTGATATACCAAAGGTCTTAAGTGTTGTACATGCATACAAATGTTTTAAATTACATTTTCCTCTAAGGTTATTTCTCCTCTTTTGTTCAGAGGAATTGTTGTACATTATTGGCTAGCAGGTTATAGTTTGCATTGTACATAATCTTAACTGTTTGCAAATGCACCAAGTCGTTGAATTTCAGTATTTTTTATTCAATAAATAAAGGTATGGTATGTTCTCTATATCCAACATTATGTATTATTCTAATTGATCTTTTTTGTAACACCGTTAGTGAATGAAGTGCACATTTGTAGTTTTTTCTCCATATTTCTGCACAATAACGCAGATATGGTAACACTAGCGAGCAGTAGAGAATATGAAGTGATTTTTGGTTTAGAAAATATTTAGTTTTATTCATTATTGATGATTTCTTGCTACTTTGTCTTATATTTTTTACATGAGGTTTCCAGTTCTTTTTATCATCTATTATTATGAAATGTTTTCTTTTACCCTCTCAATATCTATTTGTAGTTGACTTTCCCTTCCCTTCTACTGTTGCCAAATAACATTATTTTAGTTTTACTTTGATTCAAAGAGTCTGTTTTTGTCTTTATTTTGTTCATTTCTTCTTTTATTATTTGTATTAGCTTCTGTGTGTTCTCTCCTGAAAAAAACAGTTGTATCATCTGCTAGTAATACTAACTTTAAGTCATTTGTAACTTTACAAATGTTGTTTATATAAAGATTGAACAATTTTGATCTTAGTATTGATCCCTGAGGTACGCCACAAGATATTTTCAGCCCTGGAGAAGTGTGTTCGCCTAGCTTCACGAATTGCTTCCTGTTGTTTAAGTAGCTTCTTACACAGTTCAAGACCAACCCTCTGATTCCATACTGTTCTACAAACCCCGTTTCCATATGAGTTGGGAAATTGTGTTAGATGTAAATATAAACGGAATACAATGATTTGCAAATTCTTTTCAACCCATATTCAATTGAATGCACTACAAGACAAGATATTTGATGTTCAAACTCATAAACTTTATTTTTTTTTTGCAAATAATTAAATTAGAATTTCATGGCTGCAACACGTGCCAAAGTAGTTGGGAAAGGGCAAGTTCACCACTGTGTTACATGGCCTTTCCTTTTAACAACACTCAGTAAACATTTGGGAACTGAGGAGACACATTTTTGAAGATTCTCAGGTGGAATTCTTTCCCATTCTTGCTTGATGTACAGCTTAAGTTGTTCAAAAGTCCGGGGGTCTCCGTTGTGGTATTTTAGGCTTCATAATGCGCCACACAGGATGTCGTTGTGGCTTGTACAGCCCTTTGAGACACTTGTGAATTAGGGCTATATAAATAAACATTGATTGATTGATTGATTGATGTCTGGACTACAGGCAGGCCAGTGTAGTACCCGCACTCTTTTACTATGAAGCCACGTTGATGTAACACGTGGCTTGGCATTGTCTTGCTGAAATAAGCAGGGGCGTCCATGGTAACGTTGCTTGGATGGCAACATATGTTGCTCCAAAACCTGTATGTACCTTTCAGCAATAATGGTGGTAATATTTTGTTTGATTGTGTGAAAAGCTTTTGTTAAGTCCATAAACACTGCAACAGCAACATTTTTTTACTGTCTATTGCATTTGGGATCTCTTCCGTTATTTCGATTAATGCTATTGATGTTGAAATGTTGGCTCTGTATCCGTATTGGTTGTCTGTGAGTGTTTAATTTTTATTTATGAATTTGTCCAGTCTGTTATTAAACTATTTTTCAATCATTTTAGAAAAGTGCGGTAGTGGAGAAACAGGTCTGTAGTTTGTAAACTGGTCTTTGTTTCCAGTCTTATAAATTGGTACAACTTTTTCTATTTTCATTTTATCTGGGAGTTTGCCTGTTTGAAATGATAGGTTGCTGATGTTAAAGGTCCTGAAATCTCTTTAATAACCTATTTTATTGTTTACATATCAATTCCGTTACAATAGGTTGAGGTCTTGGTTTTAAATTTTTTCACAATATCGATTATTTTCATGTTTTCAAAATGTAGTCTTGATGCTGGAATTTACAATGTATTTAATATCTTTACTGGTTTTAGTAACCTCTACTGGAAACACACCATTTGATATGTCGGTAGCTTTAATAGAAATGTGATTTAATGCTTTTCAGAATTACATCAGGCTTACGTCTTTAAAATTGTTTCCTTTCAAACTGTTACCAAAACTTTTCTTCTTTGAAATCAGAATAATTAAAAATAATGGCTGCAAATTTCACCCCTCTTGCTCGGTCCGTCCCATTTTGCAGAGGTCCATACTTTCCTCATATTACCATCATTTAGAAATATATGCGGACTGACCCCTTCTTTAGTTGTATTGCTACAACCTGCAACAAGGCAGACATATTTGATCATTCCTTTCAATTTCGGCATTTACATTTTGTGACTCAGGATGAAGATGGTACCAAGACACAGACGAGGCGGTATGAACTTGCCTCCAGTCTTCTGTAGGTGACGTCAGCAGGCTGATGCAGACCCCGTGCTGAAATTATTTTGAAAACAAGCCTAAAATCACTACTATATTTTGGGGAAATTTTACCTTTAGACATTTTTTTAGGTCAAGAACTATGAAATGATGTCAGCATTACCGGGGCTCTTTAACTAGCTATGTTATATAGCTAATTAAGCTACAGTGCTAACATTACAATCACATTTTAACAGTAACATCATGCTAGGTTAGCTTGTTTGCTGAATACAAAATTTATAAAAATGACAACTACCTCTTGCGTAGCTGACTAACTGATTTGTGTAGCAAAGCCGGTTTCTTGCAACACTGTCCATCATGAATAGTTTTTCCTTATTGATATCATTGAAACCCTGATTTAGGTATGGACGATATGGCCTAAAAGCCATTTGGTGAGTATATATCAAAGCATTTTGCGATAACGAAATACATCACGATGTATTATTAGGTATGTAAAATATAATAGAACCATTTCAAAACAATTTCCAAAGGGTCCTAATTTGGCTGCTGACATATGCAGCAACCTATTGCAGCAGGTACTCATTCTTCTGTTGTTTCGATACTTTACATTAGTTTTGGGCGATACCACACATTTGGATATTGATACAATACCAAGTAGTTACAGGGGCAATATTGGTCACACCAATGCTGACACTTCACATTTTCACCATCTTTGAATGATTACATTTTTTGATCACAATTATAATCAGACGAAAACACGGCGACACAACAATGTCAATTAAACATTTAAATTATTCGCTTATTCCCTTTTCCTACATATATTTTGAACAAAATAAAGTCAATGGTGAAACATAACTAAACAAAAAAAAAGTTTTGCCTTGAAAGTCCTATTGTGTCCAGAGACCTACAGGTATTTTCTGAGTTTGTAAACAATAACAAAAATGACCAAAACATATTTTGTGGTAATAAAGCTATCAATCTGATCACTGAAGTATCGATCATATACTGATACCATACTTATTGTATTTTTACTGTTTGTATCGATGCGTCCATCATTGTTTAAATTTAAGAGCTCTAGCTTAGCGATTAGCATGGCTTCTTGCATTCTCCTACGTTGTGTAGTGTAGCATGTTTAGCTATACCTAGTTCTTCAGTAATAATTATCTTTGTAAGAAACATACCGTATTTTTCGGACCAAAGGGCGCACCGGATTAAAAGGCGCACTGCCAATGAGCGGGTCTATTCAGTTCTATTTACATACAAAAGGCGCACCGGATTATAAGGTGCATTTAAAGGGGTCATATTATGATTTTTTTTAAGTGTAAAACACTTCCTTGTGGTCTACATAACATGTAATGGTGGTTCTTTGGTCAAAATGTTGCATAGATTATGTTTTAAAGATCATCTTCAAGTCGCTTTCTGACAGTCTCTTCAGGATGCGCCGTTTTGTGGGCGGTCTTATTTACGTGGCTCACCTTCCGCAGCGTCTTCTCCCCGTCATCTTTGTTGTAGCGGTGTAGTGTGCAAGGACGGGTGTGGAAGAAGTGTCAAAAGATTGAGCTAATTGTTTAAATGACATTCAGACTTTACTTAAACCAATAATGGAGCAGCATCTTCTCATCCATGGCTCACTAGTGCAACATCAACGCCGGAAATGTGTCCCGTGAAAAACCGTCCGAGCGGAACCCTCTAATAACTAAAGTTCCGTGGGTGAATTATGTAAACTCACTACATTTTTAGTGCTAAACAGACGCTTACTGGCGTCATCTTGCAGTTTACACGTATGTCTTATGTATGACAGCCATCTACTAGTCACACTTATCATTTCACCATGTACCAAATAAAATTGCTTTGAGGTCGGTAAGCACAACCAGAATAATGTCGTACATTAGGCGCACAGGGTTATAAGACGCACTGTCGATTTTTGAGAAAATTAAAAGATTTTAAGTGCGCCTAATAGTCCGAAAAATATGGTAATATTTTGAACAAAATAAAGTCAATAGTGAAACCTAACTAAACAAAAAAATGTCTGAAAATAATTTAGTTTTTGCCTTGAAAGTCCTCTTGTGTCCAGAGACTTATTTCCTGAGTTTGTAAACAATAACAAAAATGACCAAAAAAGATTTTGTGATAATAAAGATATAGATCTGATCACTGAAGTATACCTAGTATCTTTACTGTTTGTATCGATGCGTCCATCATTGTTTGAATTCATGAGCCCTAGCTTAGCGATTAGTATGGCTTCTTGCATTCTCCTACATTGTGTAGTGTAGCATGTTTACCTATACGTAGTACTCCAGTGATAATGATCCTTGTGAGAAACGTACTTTATTTGCTGCCATGTACGTAACGATTGGTGAGTTAATTCCACTGTGGAGGGACACTAGCCGTGCTAGCAAAAATGCTACATTATGTTGAGGACATTTGTTTTGTTTTTTTGTCCTTTCAAAATCGCTGAACACCACTAGAATGTTACAACATGCATCATCACAATATAGAGATAGAATCAAAATCTCAAATGTATATAATTTTGTATTGTCTATATCATGCAGCCCTCCCCTGATGATAGATTTTACTCACGTTTGGTGCTTATAAACAGGATCTAGGAACACAAATTACTGTTATAACCTCCTTAAGACGTCCATTTGGAATGATAGGACACATTTTAACACATTAGTGGTAAACGAGCGCAGGATAATTTGCTTCCAGCCACTAGCCTTTCTGCCAGAGTGGCCTGTGGTATCACGGCTTTAGAGCAGGGCCAAACTTGGCTGATGCGATGTGACATTTGTGGACCTACTGATGCTATCTGACACACAGGGAGAGGGGGTAATAAAGCGGATAAGAAAGAATGAAAGAAGAATAGAGGCAACATAGGGGGCCATTGAACAGTGTGACTGTGGAGAACAGAAATAGACAACGTTTTTCTCCCATGATTTGCAAGGAATTTGCATTTGCTTAAGTGATTTGCACTTGCACGGATTAGTGTTTGCTCCAAGTAAACAGCAATAATAAAAAAAAGGAAAATACTTTAGAATGTCATCCGGTGCATCTTGTTTTTGGTTTCTTTACCCATAGGCGTGTGCTAGCCTTGTTAGCAGGCACTCACCATGTAGTCATTGGATACACCTGTACGAGCTATTCAGGTTATATTAGGTGTACCTTATATTGTGGCTCTTGGGTGTACAGTATATGCATCATGCCTCTGTTTAGACACACCATCAGCGTGCATCCACCTGGGGACCACGAGACGGCCCCAAGCTTTTCAGTTAGCACCCATGACGCCATCCAACTTTTCCTCCAACCATACGCAAATAAAAACATCTGTATATGTATTTAAAAAAAATACATTTTGAACTGGCAGAAAAGCAGATATGTTTTTTATGTGCTCTGTCAGATTAGAACACAAAGTCAAATACCGTATTTTCCGCACTTAAAATCCTTTTTTCCCCTCAAATCTCGACAGTGCGCCTTATAACCCGGTGCGCCTAATGTTCGGAATAATTTTGGTTTTGCTTACCGACCTCGAAGCAATTTTATTTGGTACATGGTGTAATAAGTGTGACCAGTAGATGGCAGTCAAACATAAGAGAGACGTCTAGACTGCACTATGATGGCAATATGACTCAAGTAAACAACACCAACATTTTATATGAACATTACACACGGCGCTCAAAAATCTATCAAAATGTTTTAGTACGACTTTGGTAAGCTATGAAGCCCCACCGCTTGATGGATTGTACTGTGTTTCAACATACAAGTATTATTAGGGTGTGTGTAAAAGGTAAAACATTATCTGACGTTTTGATATGCAATATTATGCAAAAGCAACTTTTCTTACCTTCTGGTACCTGCTGATCTGTATTTGAGATTTGCATAAGTCCTGAAAATGTGCGCGCATCCGCCTTTGTAGTCCGTGCCAACACCGTAGTCGATAAGCTTCTTCTTTTTCTCTATCTTCTTGTTATGGAACATTCAGCCTCCGCTGTTGCCATTTCTAATATAAAGTAGTGTAAAGTTCTTACTTATATCTGTCAGTAAACTCGCCATAAAAGCACTAAAACATACCGGTGTAGTGAGTTTACATTATTCACCCAAGGAACTTTAGCTATTAGAGAGTTCCGGTCGGACGGTTTTTCACGGGACACATTTCCGGCGTTGTTATTGCACTAGTGAGCCACTGATGAGAAGATGTTGCTCCATTATTGGTTTAAGTAAAGTCTGAATGTCATTAAAACAGTTAGCTCCATCTTTTGACACTTCTTCCACTCCCGTCCTTGCACGCTACACCGCTACAACAAAGATGACGGAGAGAAGACTCTGTCGAAGGTGAGCCACGTAAATAAGACCGCCCACAAAGCGGTGCATCCTGAAGCGACTGTCAGAAAGCGACTTGAAGATGATCTGTAAAACATTATCAGAATCACACTCAGAATAGTTTTTATTGCCATTGTTTGAGAACGGGTTCACAAACTAGGAATTTTTTTAGGTGCAATCGTGCAACATAAAACACATATAACACAGAATAGGTCTATTAAAATCTATCTAGAATAATTTATGCAACATTTTCACCAAAGAACCACCATTACATTAAAGTTAAAGTTAAAGTACCAATGATTGTCACACACACTAGGTGTGGTGAAATTTGTCCCATCCCCTTGATCACCCCCTGGGAGGTGAGGGGAGCAGTGGGCAGCAGCGGTGCCGTACTCGGGAATACTTTTTGGTGATTTAACCCTCAATTCCAACCCTTGATGCTGAGTGCCAAGCAGGGAGGTAATGGGGCCCATTTTTATAGTCTTTGGTATGACTCGGCCGGAGTTTGAACTCGCAACCTACCGATCTCAGGGCGGACACTCTAACCACTAGGCCACTGAGTAGGTGGGTACATGTTATGTAGACCACAAGGAAGTGTTTTACATTCTAAAAAAAATAAAAATAAATATGACCCCTTTAATGTACCTTACAATCCGGTGCGCCTTTTGTATGAAAAAAAACCCTGAAAAGACCCGCTCATCGGCAGTGCGCCTTATAATCCGTTGCGCCCTATGGTCCAGAAAATACGGTATGTGGTTCTACCTAAATAGCTGTTGTTTGGTTGTGTTTCCAAGATCTCTTCACCCCGTCCTCATGCTAATGCGGGTCACGTTGCTACCAGGTGTGACAAACGCAGGCTGCATGCGGAGTCATGTCAACTTACTGGGTTTTGGAGATGGATATTGTGTGCTGTGATTTTAATATTAATCTTCTGAATCCCATGGACAGTACCAAAACAACCGATTTTATAACAGGATTGTACAGCAATAATTTTTTTCCCCTTATCATAAAACCTACCAGAATAACAGTAGACTTTGCCACACTGATAGATAACATTTTCACCAATCAACCTGAGAATCAAATAACAGCAGGATTACTACTCAATGACATAAGTGATCATCTACCTGTATTCAGTATTTTCACAATTTCTTTGATCAGAGAGGGACCAAAAAAGCAGTTCAATATAGATTTGTTAGACATCAAACGCCAGAAACTATGGCAGCATTCAAGTCTGAGTTATGTGCTCAAGAGTGGGGGGAGGTTTACACCTCCACAGACCCGGATGAGGCATACGAACATTTTCTCAACATTTTCATAACACTGTATGATAAGCACTGTCCAATGAAAAAACATTACATTAAGGACAGCACTGTTAAGGACAACCCGTGGATCACAAAGGGACTATTGAAGTCCTGCAAAAAGAAAAATTATCTTTACAGAAGACATTTAAAGCACAGAACCAAAGAAACTGAACACAAATATAAAACGTATAAAAATAAGTTAACACAAATAAAGCACAGCAAAAGAACATATTACTGTAACCTATTAGAACAACATAAAAATAGCATCCAGGGTACGTGGAAAGTTTTGAATGGTATCATTAAAAAAAACATGACAAATAAGGAACATCCAAGCTATTTCATAGAAAATAATCAAACTATAAATGACTCCAAGGAAATAACGGATGCTTTTAACACCTTCTTTGTGAACGTTGGACCTAATTTAGCAAATGAAATTGTACAACCCGAAAACAGTGTCAAATTTAATGAACAAACCAATCAAAGCAACTTAGAATCGTTTTTTATTTCCCCCGTTCATGAAAGTGAAATCACAGAAATTGTAAATTCTCAGGAAAACAAGAAGTCAACAGACTGCTGTGACTTGGACTTTTCTCTGATCAGGGAAATTGTTGATTTTATAGCTGTTCCCTTCACTTATGTATGTAATATTTCTTTTATAAAAGGTGTTTTCCAAAAGAAAATGAAAACGGCAAAAGTTATTCCCATCTTCAAAAGTGGAGATAAGCATCAGTTCACCAACTATAGGCCTATTTCTATACTCTCACAATTTTCAAAAATCCTTGAAAAATTATTTGTGTCAAGATTAGACAGTTTTATTGATAAGCATCACTTGCTAAGTGAACACCAATACGGTTTTCGACCAAACAGGTCCTCTTCCATGGCAGTGATGGAACTAGTTGAGGAGGTAACCACTGCAATTGATAAGAGGGAGTTTGCTGTTGGCGTTTTTATTGACCTGAGCAAGGCCTTTGACACCATCAATCATACATTGCTTTTAAACAAAATGCAGAGGTATGGTTTTAGAGGTCTTGCTCATGATTGGTTGAAGAGTTATCTTGGTGGCAGAGAACAGTTCGTGCATATGAATAATGTAGATTCAGATAAAAAGATTATAACACACGGAGTACCCCAAGGTTCTGTACTGGGACCAAAATTGTTTTTATTGTACATTAGTGATATCTGTAAAATCTTTAAAAAACTCAAATGTATTCTCTTTGCTGATGATACAAGTCTGTACTGTTCTGGGCAAGACCTTGGCCAACTCTTAGGGACTGTAGAGAGTGAACTCCACATACTAAAGCAATGGTTTGATGAAATTTTTGGGAATCCATATAGATGATCAATTAAATTGGAAACTGTACATAAATATACTTAAGACAAAGATGGCAAAAAATATTGCTCCGTAAATCAAAAGGCTCTTATCATGTTATATAATTCTTTTGTACTCCCTTATCTTAATTATTGTGTCGAAATCTGGGGTAACAATTACAAAACAAACATTAAATCTATATTCTTACTTCAAAAGAAAGCGATTAGAATTGTAAATTATGCAGATTATCATGACCATACCAATGCTCTGTTTATTAAATTAAAAACATTAAAACTGCACGATCTTGTTGACCTCAACACTGCTATTGTGACGTACTTAGCTCATAACCACATGCTGCCTGGATGTCTACAGGAGAGGTTTAAACTAGGGATGTCCGATAATATCGGCCTGCCGATATTATCGGCCTGCCGATATTATCGGCCGATAAATGCGTTAAAATGTAATATCGGAAATTATCGGTATCGTTTTTTTTATTATCTGTATCGTTTTTTTTTTTTTTTTTTTTTTTTTTTTTTATTAAATCAACATAAAAAACACAAGATACACTTACAATTAGTGCACCAACCCAAAAAACCTACCTCCCCCCATTTCTTTCTGTTATCAATATTCTGGTTCCTACATTATATATCAATATATATCAATACAGTCTGCAAGGGATACAGTCTGTAAGCACACATGATTGTGCGTGCTGCTGGTCCACTAATAGTACTAACCTTTAACAGTTAATTTTACTCATTTTCATTAATTACTAGTTTCTGTGTAACTGTTTTTATATTGTTTTACTTTCTTTTTTATTCAAGAAAATGTTTTTAATTTAGTTGTCTTATTTTATTATTATTTTTAAAAAGTACCTTATCTTCACCATACATGGTTGTCCAAATTAGGCATAAGAATGTGTTAATTCCACGACTGCATATATCGGTTGATATCGGTATCGGTTGATATCGGTATCGGTAATTAAAGAGTTGGACAATATCGGATATCGGCAAAAAGCCATTATCGGACATCCCTAGTTTAAACCCAGAGAGAATCCCTATGACCTCAGAGGTTCAGCTGTCTTCCAGAAAGCTAAGATAAGAACAAGCTTAAAAAGTAGATGTGTTTCTGTCAGGGGGGTTCAACTTTGGAACAGCTTGGATAATTCCTTAAAATGTTCCAGTTCTATGTGGGCTCTGTACAGAGGATGTCGTTGTGGCTTGTGCAGCCCTTTGAGACACTTGTGATTTAGGGCTATATAAACAAACATTGATTGATTGATTGATATTCACACATTTAAAAAACACTTTAAGACTAATGTCTTGAAAAAATATATCACTCTTGAATCAACACAGTAGTTAATACTATGATCAATGTTAATTCAAATACTAAATGTGGGTTATAAATAATAATGGAAGTACAATTGTTTGTATATAGTATATAAATTGGTACAAAGGTTTAACATGTCTACAAGGATATTTCACATGCCTTTACTGTGTATATAATTGAATTGTGTTTATGTTATGTATAATGTGTATTTATAATATGTTGTACAAAAGACATTTAATAATTTTCGGAACTTTATTTTGTACTTGACATTGTTTATAGGGTTAGGCGCAATAAGTGTTCAACTTCAGCCTAAACCCTTTCGGTCTGCAACATTTTCATTTTCAATTTATGAATGTACAACTGTTTGTTTATTTTGTTGACGATTGACCGAAGAATAATAAACTTGAAACTTGAACTTGAAACTTGAAAGGCTGGCAGGAGTGTCTGGGTTTTGGTTCCCTGGGCCGTGCTGGCTTTTTCCGAATGAGAGATTACAAAAATAAATGCATTGAGACACAGTTAAGGCTTTAAAGCAGTGGTCCCCAACCACCGGCCGGTCCGTGGTCCGATTGGTACCGGGCCGCACAAGAAATGAAAATAAAAATAAAATCTGGTCCGTGGTACAAATTTTCAAGCGTTGACCGGTCCGCAAGTACAAAAAGGTTGGGGACCACTGCTTTAAAGCACAATTCAGAGTTTTAAATAGGGCTTGCTGGGTTTGTTAATTCACCGTAGTACACTTGTGTATGTGACGTTCACGCACAGTTCTCGCTCATTTTCTGTGTCTGAATCAGCAAGTCTGTGCTCGCCATGTATTGGAGCGTGTGAGGACCGCAGAAAAACGGAGACAGATGAGTCATGCAGTCGCGAAGCATGAATGTGTCACACTTTTTTCTTTTTTTTAAACACCGCTGGTAAACTGATGACATTCATTTATTTTATCTTTTGTCTTATCTACTCACAAACTGTACATAGTGTCTGCCAGTTGATATATAAAAAAGCCACTTGATTTAACCTGAATGCAGTAAGATTTTAGAAGTTTCATCAGGTAGCTTTGGGCCTTCTAGTCCCCCTAATGAGGTGTTTTTGGTTTAATTCCCTACTGCTAACACAAATACTCATCCCCCATACCATGTGTGTTTATCCGTGCAAATAGCTTCCTTTGTGTTTGTTGGTTTAGTGCAGACAGGTGTGTATTTCATATATTGCCCTTGTGTGTAGTGTACACACACTGACTTGGCTTGAGAGGGGGAAAATATAAGTATCATATGTTCACATTTTGTGTGTTTATAACAGTGCACTAGCTGTATGATGCATCTGTTATTTTGAAATAAAAGGAGCATTATTACTGCCTTCAGTCTAAATCAACTTTATTTTTACTAGCCATACCAGCTCTTGTACACGCAGAGGTTGCCTATAAAACATATTTTTAAAAATAGATTCTTGAAAGTTATGAATCGATTCCAAAAGTCGTAATAAGTAATTGCAATTCAGCTGTGAATAGATTTTTTTTTCCGTCAACATTCCTAATGTGTATGCTAGCAGTCCCGCCTCCACCCACAGAGACAAAGAAAATGGGTTGCTGACAAGAGGGTTCATTTTGTTTACTTCATTTTGCTGTAGAGCAATAGCAATATTGTGCGCACATAGAAAACTTACAATCTTCAAACCAGATTTGTTAAAAGAGAAAGTAATTATAATCTAAAAGGAACTGAGCTCTTAATAAGTCACAAATTAGAACAGGGAAAATGGGACAAAAGCTTTTCAATCAAAGGTGTTCGTTTATGGAACAATCTTGACAGAGGAACAAAACAATGTAAATTTCCTACTGTGTTCATAAATGATGAAAATATATGATTTTGAGTAAATTATTGTTTCCACGTTTAGTTTTTTTGTTGTGTGTAATGAAATATGTATGTTATCAATAAAGGAAAAAATGCCTTAACAGTCATTTGAGTTGGACAACAAACTGTAGGGCAGATATAAGTTTTACTTCTTAATGCTCATTTTCATTGATGATTTATTTTAATCTTATGTAAAACAAAATTCGTTTGACTTTAAATGAATGAAAAAAAGAAAAAAAAACATAGCTTAAAATTTTATGGCCGTATTCTGATGAACATTTCAGAAAATGTCAGAAATTATTACCGTTTTTTTCCCGAACTATAGACACACTGCTACTCAGTGGCCTAGTGGGTAGAGTGTCCGCCCTGAGATCGGTAGGTTGTGAGTTCAAACTCCGGCCGAGTCATACCAAAGACTATAAAAATGGGACCCATTACCTCCCTGCTTGGCACTCAGCATCAAGGGTTGGAATTGGGGGTTAAATCACCAAAAATTATTCCCGGGCACGGCACCTCCCAGGGGGTGAACAAGGGGATGGGTCAAATGCAGAGGACGAATTTTACCACACCTAGTGTGTGTGTGACAATCATTGGTACGTTAGTTCTGTTATATTAGCCAGCACCTACTAAATTTTAGAAGAAAATTTTTTTTTTCTATATATTGGCCGCACCGGACTATAAGCCGCAGATATATAAACATTTTGTAAATGTTTATTTAGATACCTTAATTGTTTCCAAAATGTCTGTAACACGGCAGTAAAACGACTGATCAAACAAAACAGAAGTCTTCGTCATGGACCCACTCGCTGCGGAAGCGAGCTTTTCAATCAGTTAAACAGACTCATTAGCTCCATCAATAATTTAATTCTGCTATCTCAAAAAGTTATGGGCGGATCCTTTAGGAAATATTAGAAATGGTTATTAGTATATTGTCTATTGTCTTGCTGTAAAGTATGCACCTAGAGCAGTGGTCCCCAACCACCGGGCCGCGGCCCGGTACTGGTCCGTGGATCGATTGGTACCGGGCCGCACAAAAAATAAAAAAAATAAAATAAAATACAATTTTTTATTTATTTTTTTTATTTTTTTATTTTAAATTAAATAATTCTGTTATGAATATTTCTGGTTCCTACATTATATATCAATATAGATCAATACAGTCTACAGGGATACAGTCCGTAAGCACACAGGATTGTAATTTTTTATGACCAAAAAAAAATAAAAAAAATAAATACATAAATAACCAGTCCGCAGTTACAAAAAGGTTGGGGACCACTGACCTAGAGTACTTGCTTGCTCAGTGAATGTGTACTTGTCTCTTTGTTGTATGTTTAGAGAGCTAACAACTGCCGAAGACAAATTCCTTGTATATGCAAGTATACTTGGCCAAATAAACCTGATTCTGATTCTGAAATAATGAAATTTATGATTTTATATTTTGGGGGTGATCCAGATCACCGTCTGTATTCAGGATTTTTTTTAAAAGTTAAAGTTAAAGTACCAATGATTGTCACACACACACTAGGTGTGGTGAAATTTGTCCTCTGCATTTGACCCATCCCCTTGTTCACCCCCTGGGAGGTGAGGGGAGCAGTGGGCAGCAGCAGTGCCGCACCCGGGAATCATTTTTGGTGATTTTAAAAGCTTCTTTACTATTGAGAGATATGACCTGTTGGAGGTGTAGTTTTCAGGTTGTATTTATTTCAATGAATAAATGATACAAATTGCTATATTGCATTGAATTACTCTAAATACATTATGGAAAGTATTGTTATTATACCCCCAAATTACTAGGTAATTCCCATAAATGACAATGTATTCCAAAATCCTAAACAAAACATGAAAAGTTTCTAGAAATGTGTAGCTATTACATTATAATTGCTTAATAAGGTAAATGTATTAAAAATGTTGTCAGTTACATGAAAAGTGAACTACTTGGCCGTAATCATGACGTGGTGTCGCCAAAGGTAAATGGACAGACATTATTGAAATAGGAGTTCAGAACATCCACAATAAAATGCTAATTAAAATATAAAATTTTCAGCATGGTCAATCATGGAAATACAGTAAGATAATATTGTATTGACACTAGGGCTGGGCGATATGGCCTTTTATTAATATGTCAATATTTTTAGGCCATGTCAAGATACACGATATATACCTCGATAATTTGCCTTAGCCTTGAATTAACACTTGATGCATATATATTTTATATTTTAAACCTCCTCGGATACTTTACCCTCTTGATAATGAGAGTCAAGAACGCGAAATGGACATACACAGTGACTTTTATCTCCACGACAATACATCAGTGAAGCACCTTGGCTTTGGAGCTAACGTGTTAGCATCATGCTTGACTGCACATCGAGGAAGAAGAAACATGCCCCTGACTGGAAGGATAGACAGAAAGTCAATAATACTACTATTACTTCTACTATCAGGAGACACTGAACTCAACCCTGGACCTGCAACAACACGGTTAATGTTGTCCCGACTGGCGAAGACTAGCAATGCTACTGCTAGCGTCGCCATCGAAGCTAACTCGGCTACCGGCTCATCTCAGCTCAAGCTCACCTGTGCTCCAGCGATCGGCGGCTCTGCGAAGGACTTCGCCCCGTTCATCGACACGGTCGGAGGCTCGGCGGCGGCGGTGGAGGACGACCCAGTCATCGGAGAAGGCAACGACTCAGCGGCGGTGAACGACGCGGCGGCTGCGGTGGAGGACGACCCAGTCATCGCAGAAGGCAGCGACTCAGCGGCGGTGAACGACGCGGCGGCTGCGGTGGACGGCGACCCAGACATCAGTGATTGCGGGGAACTGCACGAGATGGCGGGGGTCCACGCGGCCTCTCCCCGGTCCCAGACGGTCGAGGACGCGGCATACACAGGATTTAGAGGCGCCTTTACACAAACATTTTCATTGTTCTCTTCCTCTTTGTCTTTGTCTTCAAAAAAGCCCGCCAAAAGGAAATCCAACCCCACCCCCAGCAACCGTACCTGGCCTCCCCCTCTCCAACTCCGCCCCTCCCTCCCCCTTCACCTGGAGGACGATCAATATGCCTCTCTCTCTCTCTCCTTGCTCTCCAACTTCAACAGCAATAATAACCAACAATTTTTCTGGTCAGTACCACAACACAGCGGACTCTGATGCTCTTTTTGGTTCCAGTGGACTACACATCATCCACCTTAATGTGAACAGCCTCTCTGGAACCAAACTTGACCAAATCAGAGAAATGTTCCTCAACACGAAGGTAAAAATCTTGTGTTTCTCTGAAACCAAATTTGATCAAAGTATTTCTGACTCAGAGATAGAAATAGAAAACTTTTCGGTTATCAGAAAGGATAGGAATAAACACGGTGGGGGTGTTTGTATGTATATTCACCAGGATATTAAATACATAACTCGCACTGATCTTAACCACAATGACCTGGAATCTGTGTGGGCGGAAATCAAATTTAAAAACGCTAAGCCGGTACTAATAGGGACTGTTTATAGACCCCCTAATCAGAGTGATTTCTATGGGGCTTTGGAAGAATGCTTGGCAGGGACAGACAACGCGGAAAAAATTATAACTGGGGATCTGAACACAGATATTCAACGCAAAGATGCGCCTGTCTTCAGATCCTTCAGCAAGTTTTGTAATCTGCACGGTCTTTCCCAGCTAATAGCGCTACCTACAAGGGTGTGTGATTCCACCCAATCAACCATAGATCTCATTCTCACTTCAGACCGGCCTAAAATAAAAAATAGTGGGGTCATGATCTGTGGTCTTAGCGACCACTATCTAACCTTCTGCACCCGCAAAATAGCTAAACCTAAAGCCAATGGCCACATAACAGCCCAATCCAGATCCCTCTAAAAATACTCCAATAACAATTTCAATTTAAAATTAGATGAGTGGGACTGGTCCCCTGTGCTCGCGAGCAACCTGGTCGATGTTGCTTGGGATCGCTTCAAAACGGCGTTCCTAAAGATACTAAATGACATGGCTCCCGTGAAAACAGTCAGGATCAAAGCCCGCTCGGAACCATGGATGAATCCGGACCTATTAGCTGCCATAAAAGACAGAGACAGGAAATACTCTGAATACCAAAAATGTAAAACAGAAGTAGATAAACAACCCAATAATATCAACCTCAAATTACTCCTTTCAACTCTCAAAAAGCAATGCAATAAACTAAGAAATAAGTCAACCAACCTGACTAAATCCTTAAAAAAAAATTACATTAACAACAAAATAGAGGAAAACACAAATAAGCCATGTGAGCTCTGGAAAATTATCAACAACCAGCTTCCTGGTTGCAGCCAGAAACTTAAAACAAGACTCACCAACATCAGCATCAAGGAGGGTGACTCCCTCATTACAGACAAAATGGAGGTAGCTAGCAGACTTAACATCTTTTTCACTAGCATAGCCGCAATTCTAGTCAACAAGCTGTCCCACCACTCTGGTCGCTTTGGTGTAGAACACATTAAAGCCTTCTACAGAAAGCTAGGAGTATCCAACGATGATTTCAAATTAGAAATGGTCACAGCTGATGAGGTGTTTAAAAAATTGAGCGCGCTCCACCCTAACAAGGCCACCGGCCTTGATAATATTCCCTCCAGATTCCTCAGGGACTCTGCCTCCATCATTGCCCCGATCATCACGCACATAATAAACCTATCAATTACACAAGGCCAAGTACCAAAAGATTTTAAGATAGCAAGAGTAACTCCCCTCTTTAAAAAAGGAAGCAAATTGGAACCTGGCAACTACCGACCTGTTTCTATTCTCAGTTCCATTTCGAAAGTAATGGAAAAAATAGTTTATGAACAGGTCGATAGTTACCTTGCCACTAATAAACTCATGTACAAATTCCAATCCGGCTTCAGAACTAACCACTCCACTGACACATGCCTTCTCTATCTGACCGACCACATCAAACATGAGGTGGACGTGGGCAAATACTGCGGCATGGTCATGCTGGACCTTCAGAAGGCCTTTGACACCGTTAACCACGCTATACTGTTGGATAAGCTCAGAGCAATCGGATTTAACAAAAACTCATGGAGCTGGATGCAATCTTACTTGGAGGGGAGGGAGCAGGTGGTAGAGGTGAACGGCACCGTGTCCCCCCCCCCTCTCGGTGAGCTGTGGAGTCCCCCAAGGCAGTATATTGGGACCTTTACTGTTCCTAATATACATAAACGACATGTCATCGGCATGCGACTGTGAATTGTTTTTGTTTGCGGATGACTGCCCTGCTGGTATCCGGCAAGGACAAGTCACAGGTGGAGAAAATCCTCAGTGCTGAGCTCTGTAGAACTTGCACCTGGCTCGCTGACAACAAGCTATCCATACACTTGGGTAAAACAGAATCCATCCTGTTTGGGTCCCACATCAACCTCAAGAAAGTCAATGACTTCACCATAAAAGTGGGTGACATTGTTATCACCAGGAAAGATGAGGTCACCTACCTAGGTTCCATTCTAGAGGCTAACCTTTCCTGTGATAAAATGGCAACCAAGGTAATCAAAAAGGTTAACCAACGAACGAGATTTCTCTACAGAATCTCCTCTCTGGTCAACAAAAGCACCTTGAACTCTCGTTCAACCCTTTTTCGATTACGCATGCACCTCCTGGTACCCTAGGACCTCCAAAACCCTCAAATCTAAACTCCAAACATCTCAGAACAAGCTTGTCAGGTTACTGCTAGACCTCCACCCCAGATCCCACCTCATTCCTACCCACTTCTCTAAAGTGGGCTGGCTCAAGGTGGAGGACAGAGTTAAACAACTTGCACTGAGCCTAGTCTATAAAATCCGCTACACCTCCCTGATACCGAAGTACATGTCAAACTACTTCCTTAACGTAAATGACCGCCATAACCACAACACCAGGGGGAGCTCCACTAACCACGTTAAACCCAAATTCCGAACTAACAAAGGTCTTAACTCATTCTCTTTCTATGCCACATCAATGTGGAATGCACTCCCAACAGGTATAAAAGAAAGGGCATCTCTATCCTCCTTCAAAACCGCAATAACAGTTCACCTCCAGGCAGCTACAACCCTAAACTAACACCCCCCCCGGATTGCTAATAATCAAATGTAAACAATCAAATGCAGATACTTTTTCTTATGCCTTCTGATATCTCTCTCTCTCTCTCTCTCTCTCTCTTTCTCTCTCTCTCTCTCTCTTTCTCTCTCTCTCTCTCTCTCTCTCTCTCTCTGTCCACTACTTGATGTCCATATCCTACCCCCCCCCCCCCCCTCCACACCCTTGATTGTAAATAATGTAAATAATTCAATGTGATTATCTTGTGTGATGACTGTATTATGATGATAGTATATATGATAGTATATATCTGTATCATGAATCAATTTAAGTGGACCCGACCTAAACAAGTTGAAAAACTTATTCGGGTGTTACCATTTAGTGGTCAATTGTACGGAATATGTACTTCACTGTGCAACCTACTAATAAAAGTCTCAATCAATCAATCAAAAATCACACCAGTATGATGATTCTATGTGTCTAAATTAAAACATTGTTGTTCATACTGCATTAATATATGCTCATTTTAAACTTTCATGTAGAGAGGGAAATCACAACTAAGTCAATTGACCAAAACTGTATTTATTAAACAGTTATTAAGCAGTGGCACAAATATTCATGTCATTTCAAAACAGAAAGTGCAAGATTGTCAGAGACATTTTAAAACAAGCTATTAGTGCACTTTTGTGCATGATGTCACTAAGATGACTTATCAAAACAACACTAAATTAAAGTGCACTTTTTGTACAGAACGCCACTACAATAGTTTAAAACAAACAAAGTGCACTTTTGTGCATGATGTCACACAAGATATTTCAATAACTGTCAAATAAAAATGAGCTGCATAATAGGAAATCAAATAGTGTATGTCCTTCGCTATGTGGTAGGTTCCTGCGGACGTTATCTCCTTCTGTTGTTGACTATTTTTTTCATACGGTGTTGATGTGGAAATGGTTGCCTGGGCATTTTGTGGGTGTGGCATTGGCCGGAGATGTTGACATGAGGAGTTTCAAGTACTGTTCATTCTCTTGCGGGTGACTTTTCAAATGATGCTACAAATTAGCAGTAATGCTACTTTTTGTAGCAACGCTTTTGCCGCATACTTGACATATTACGGTTGTCTGTTCAACATCTTCGCGCTTGAAGCCAAACCACCGCCAGACGATGGACTCCCTGCTGTTTTTCTTGGGAAATAATTCTTCCTTTATTTGTTACCAGATTCGCACCTTCTTTCTCTCGTATTACCACTCGCACCACTCCGCTGGCATGACAGCTAATGTTACCAATGCCGCTACCTCTCTGCTCGGCGAGGGTATGACGTTGCACGCGTGACAGTATGTAACGTATGTAAGAAGGTATGACTCTGTGAGAAGGAGAGACAAGAAAGAGTGTAAAAGCCTGTAGTGTAATGCCCGCAGCTAAAAGCAACTGCGTGAGAATGTATACTCGAATATATCGATAGTCATTTTCTATATCGCACAGAGACAAACCCGCGATATATCGAGTATATTCAATATATCGCCCAGCCCTAAATGACACGCGTATCAATTGGTCTTGCCTGACTGAAGGCAGACATTTTTGTTTTCCATATAGTGTGGTGCTATCAGAAGGTTTTCAAGTATCTTTCATCTCCCCACTATACAGTTTGACCTGTCCTTGCCCTCCCTCCTACTATCTGCTCTCCAGATAAATGAGCTAAGTTGTATCCATGTTAGAGTTATCTTCCGTGCACGCTCAGCACAACTTTTTCAGCTCTGAATCTGCTTTAGTCCGGCTGTCTGCACCTACTTAAAGAAATTGTCGATTGTCATGTAATATTTTCAGAGGGGGTTGTTTGAGTGTGTGACGTAACCTCAGGCTATCTGACGAATTCCCGAGTAAAGTCCAGTGTTTGACCAAATCGGCGCGGTCGACCTTTGTTGGTAGATTGCAAAAAAGGAAGAAATTCAGGCGTGTTTGTTCTCGAGCTGACTGAAACTGTGAACAGAAGAAATAAATATAGTCACTGCGTTCAGGTTGCAATAAAACGGCACTGAATACAACCATAAAAAAGCAGTGGCAGCTCGCTCACTATGCCAGCTAGCATTTAGCATTGATCGCAAGCTAGCTAGTTTGGCATCGTCACCCGCGGACGTGTTGATCTAAGCGAGGCTCTTATAAACATGATCTCAAATTTTGTGAAAGCTTAACATGAAGGATGGAAGACAGCAATGATTTTAGGAGTCACTTTAATAACATCCAGGCCGAAAACCAACATTGAATTCCCGTGACCTTGGATCCCTCAGGCGGTACTGCATGAAAAAGTGACATCAGTGTGTAGAGGATATCACCACAAAGGCTCAGGAACACTTCAGAAAACCACTGTCAGTAACTACAGTTCGTCGCTAAATCTCTAAGTGCAAGTTAAAACTATATTTTGCAAAGCGAAAGCCATTTATCAACAACACCCAGAAACGCCGCCGGCTTCGCTGGGCCTGAGCTCATCTAAGATGGACTGACCCCAAGTGTAAAAGGGTTCGGTGGTCTGACGAGTCCATATTTCAACTTGTTTTTGGAAACTGTGGCCGTCGTGTCCTCCAGAACAAAGAGGAAAATAACCATCAGGATTGCTCTAGACGCAAAGTTCAAAAGCCAGTATCTGTAATGATATGGGGGTGTATTAGTGCCCAAGGCATGGGTAACTTACACATCTGTGAAGGCACCATTAATGCTGAAAGGTACATACAGGTTTTGGAGCAACATGTTGCCATCCAAGCAACGTTATCATGGACGCCCCTGCTTATTTCAGCAAGACAATGTCAATCCACATTTTACAACAGCGTGGCTTCATAGTAAAGAAGTGCGGGTACTAGGCTGGCCTGCCTGTAGTCCAGACCTGTCTCCCATTGAAAATCTGAGGGGCAATATGAAGCGTAAAATACCACAATGGAGACTCCGGACTGTTTAACAACTTAAGCTGGTCTCCTCAGTTCCCAAACGTTTACGGAAAGGAAAGGCCATGTAACACAGTGGTAAACATGTGTTGCTGTTATTAAATTATAAGTTAATGATTATTTGCAAAAAAATTCAAATTTTTCAGTTCAAACGTTAAGTATCTTGTCTTTGCAGTCTATTGAATTGAATATAACTTGAAAAGGATTTGCAAATCATTGTGTTCTGTTTTTATTTACCATTTACACAATGTGCCAACTTCACTGGTTTTGTATTATAATACAGATTAGGGATGTTCCGATCTGGGATTTATGTTGACGATTCCGATACTGATAATCCATGAGTGAGATTGTCAGATAGCAATCACAGGTATTAACTGTAAATATTTAAATTTATTCATGATTAATGCAATATTAGCACGCTATTTAAACCAGTTCCTTGTTCTCTTTTATTACGATATGTACGATTTATACGACTGTGTGATCAAAACAGTCAATAGAACACAATCACTAAACCAAATTTAAAACTATCTATTATGCATTTAAATGTTTTTTTCCTCTCAAAGTCCTCCCCTGTCCAAGTATGTATTACCTGAATTTGTAAACGGTAACATAAACAACAAAAATATTTTAATGAAATAAAAAAATCGACCTAATCACTCAAGTATCGATAATATACTGATATTACCCTTGGTGTCGACACTACCAATTTATGGATCGATTGTCCCTCTTTTTGTGTTGTGTACTTCTGGCTGAGACATGGCTGACTCATCAACAATTAACAGCTGTTATATTATCCTCTCTCTAACTCTTAATAATCTACTGGTTAATTTCCTGGTAATAGCTGCTTACTTTCTGCTGTAACATGGGTCCAGCTACACTGCGTAAAGTTTATTAGGTACTTATTTATTCTCTTGTTTCAAGCTCGCTTAGCAGCTAGCTATCTTAGCAGCTAAATAATAATACCTAATAGCTAATAATAGCCATTAGCATTTCTGCTCCTGCCTGTTCTTGCTGTGTAACATGTTTACGTCCTAATACTTAATAATGATACTTACGATACTAGGAAATGCAGTTTATTTGCTTTAATGGAGATTATTATTATTAACTTATAAGAGTATTTCCACACTCTGAATGGAGATACACAATTCGCTGTTAGCTAGTCAACAATATTAGCTAGAGGGGATCAGTGTTTGCGTTTGCCATTAAAATACATTAATTGGCAAGGGCGATACTTTTTCATGAAAATCGACCGATACTGATCAATGGCTGTTCTATCGACCGACACATCCCTTATACGGATTGATTCTTTAGTCGTTTGTTGTAAAATACATGAGAAGAGGCCCTTGAAAAATAATCTGATATTGAAATGCTATATTGAAGGAAAACTATTTTCTAAAAATGTTCACCCCAAGTTTGTTTAATCTGCATTTGTTCCATTCACTGTATTGTTTTTGTTCTTTTATGTCAAATAGCAAGTTTCTATTGGGAGCCTCCTGTAGAGAGGATAGTTGTGCTGATTGAGCATGTGGGAGGAAGAGGGAGGAGGTTAGAACAAACAAATACACTCACATCCTCAAAAGGAATCCCCCCCTGCATGGTTGGAAAAAGCACAGTCATGCAGCTTTTTGCCACTCACTCTTTCAATTTTGGATAAAGCTATGGATGGATGCATGAATCTATGACCTTATCAACTAATTTTCATTGACATTACTGTGCTACAGGCTAGGGCTGCAGGATTTTGAGAAAAAACCTTACTGCGAATTTTCATGATTGGTTGGTTGTTTACTATGATGAGTCACGATTGGTTGAGATTAGGCCAATCAGAGGCAAGATAGGGCGGGTCATGGAACCAGGAAGGGAAATCCCAACAGACATCCCAAATGACGACGAGAGAGTCGGAAAAGAGAAGACGGAATTTTCAAGCGGGCGATTTACGTATTTAAAAAAACTAGTTTAAGATGGCAGATGGACTCTCTTCCGTAGATTTTTCTTTTAGTGATGTAGACCACATCCAGGAAATCCATAATCCATATACTTGGCCACATTTGGACAAATGTATGCGTCTGGATACACATTTGAGTTGTTTACCATGTAAGCCCAAATCAAAACTGCTCTCGACATGGAAGACGTGGAATACACTTTTTATTAAGAACACACATCATTGTGGCAGACGTGATTACTTTTGCTACAGTATAGCCTGTCTAAATGCTACATTTCATTTTCATTGGTGTTTTACAACAAGACAGTAGCTGGCATTTTGGCCATTATTTCTACTCTTTATATTTTGACATTGAATAGTTTAATCATTTTGAAACAAACAACAAGGTCATAGTCGCACAATGAAGTCAAGTCATTTACTTGGCGCTGATCACAGACCGGACCACAGAACCGTAAGTGTGTGTCCATTACATCGTCGACTGGGAATCAAAAAGTGCCTGCCTGCAAATGTATTTTTTATCTGAGTTTGATACATTTTGTAATATTTGCACAGCTATGTTATTTATTTTATGTATAAAGAATATGTTTCTATTTTATTTTTACATTCTTAGATTTTCCCATTTTATTTATGTTATGTAATTCTGTGCTACTTAAACAGTTTATTTTCTCTGCTGTTAATACCCATCTTGACTAACTGGGTTAATAAAAGTGCCACTGACTGTTTACAGTACAGTTGTCATTCACTTCAATTTCACTGAATATCACTCAAAAATGAATATCTTTATATAAATATTTTCACCGGAAAATATATTGAGATATATATCGAATATCGAGTTTAAGTAAAAATATATCGAGATATACTTATTCGTCCATATCGCTCAGCCCTAATATGTATATATGGATATGTATGTGTATATTAGTAAATGTATGTATGTATATATGTATGTATGTATATATATATGTATGTATATATATATGTATGTATATATATATGTATGTATGTATATATATATGTGTATATATATATGTATGTATATATATATATGTATGTATATATATGTATATGTATATATATATATATATATATATATATATATATATATATATATATATATATATATATATATATATATATATATATATATATATATATATATATGTGTGTATATATATATATATATATGTGTATATATATATATATATATGTGTATATGAATGAATGAATGAATGAATGATCTTTATTGTCATTGTGCATGTACAGGTACAGGTCCAACGAAATTTAGATTGCTTCCCTGAGGTGCTTTGCATTTTTTTTTAAAGAAGAAAACCACACAATATACAAAAACAACACAACATACACAATATGCAACATACAATGTGGCCTAAGACCACTCTAAGAGGCAATGTAAAAGAAAACGAGACAGTAAAAAGTATAAAGTGACTAGAGAGGAGTAATGCTGAATCCCAGTGTGCTAAGGGGGTGGGAGTCAGCATTTCCTACCTCCAATGCTGTGCAGGCTTTTTATTGTGGATTAATTGTGTGAATAAATATGATAAATATTGTCCAGTTGGCATGTGATCGCTGATTGCACAGTCCCGGATCGTGATTGACCGGTGGCTTCCTCATGTTGCACGTGAGGGAGTTTTTTTTTTTTTTTTTTTTTTTTTTACAATTTAGCTGCGTTTAGTGCAGTTATGGCCCGGGGGTAGAAACTGTTCCTGAGTCTATTTGTGCGGGTTCGCATGGTTCTGAAACGTCTGCCGGAAGGCAGCCGATCGAAGTGGCTGTTGCCGGGGTGGGACGGGTCCTTGAGTATGTTGGCTGCCTTCTTCAGGCAGCGGGAGTTATACAGTTCTTCCAGGGAGGGGAGAGGGCACCCGTTGATTTTTTTGGGCCGAGTTGACGACCCTCTGGAGAGCTTTCCTCTCTGCTGCTGTGCAGCTGCAGAACCATACGCAGATGCAGTATGTGAGGATGCTCTCCACAGAACAGCGGTAGAAGGACACCAGCAGATCCTGTCTCAGGTGGAGATTCCTGAGTACTCTCAAGAAGTAGAGCCTCTGCTGTGCCCTCTTGACGATGGCCGTGGTGTTGGTCCTCCAGGACAGGTCCTCATCCAGGTGAACTCCCAGGAAGCATAGGGATGAGACTCTTTCCACACAGCCCCCGTCGATGTACAGGGGCTGTATGGTAGTTTTTCTCCTCCTGCTGTCCAAGATCACTTCTTGGGTCTTGAGCTGGTTCAGCTTCAGGTTGTTCACCCTGCTCAACACTGCCAGCTGCTCCACCTCGTCCCGGTATGCCGTCTCGTCGACCCCAGAGATGCAGCCCACCACCGTTGTGTCATCGGCAAACTTTATGATGTGGTTGCCGGGGTGGGTGGCTGTGAAGTCGTGGGTGTAGAGTGGGTAGAGCAGGGGGCTCAGCATGCAGCCCTGAGGTGAGCCGGTACTGAGGCTGAGGGCTGTGGAGGTGTGGGTACCCATCCTCACCCTCTGATTGCGGTCAGTCAGGAAGTCTTTAATCCAGAGACAGGTGGGGTTGGATATTCCGAGGTCTGCTAGCTTGGTCACCAGTCTGTCAGGTAAGATGGTATTAAATGCAGAGCTGAAGTCTACAAAGAGCAGCCGTACATAGCTCCCCCCCCTCCATGTGGGACATGGCGGAGTGGAGAGCCATAGCGATGGCGTCCTCCGTAGACCTGTTGGCTCGGTAGGCAAACTGATGGGGGTCCAATGCGGGCAGTAGGGATGAGAGGATGTGGGTCCGGACCAGTTTCTCAAAACACTTCATTGTGATGGAAGTGAGTGCCACTGGCCGGTAGTCGTTCAGACAGCTGACAGTGTTTTTCTTTTTGGGGACCGGGATGATGGTGGAGGTTTTCAGGCAGGATGGGACAGTGGCCTGGGACAGGGACCGGTTGAAGATGTCGGTGAGGACACCAGCCAGCTGATCAGCGCAGTCTCTCAGCACCCGTCCGGAGACGCCGTCCGGTCCCGCAGCTTTCCTCGGGTTCATATATGTATGTATGTATATATATATATATATATATATATGTGTGTATATATATATGTATATATATGTATGTATGTATATATATATATATGTATGTGTGTATATATATATATGTATATGTGTGTATATATATATATGTGTATATATATATATATATATATATATATATATGTATATATGTATGTGTGTATATGTATATGTATATATATATATATGTATATATATATATATGTATATGTATATATATGTGTATGTGTATATATATATATATGTATATGTATATATGTATATGTATATGTATATATGTATATGTATATATGTATATGTATATATGTATATATATATGTATATAAATATATATATGTATATATGTATATATATGTATTGCACCAAGAAAAATTCCTAGTTTGTGAACCCGTTCTCAAACAATGGCAATAAAACTATTCTGATTCTGATTCTGGTTTGTCCGTGTTGATGGCCGTGTATTGCCCAACCAATTTGAAGCTGAAATATTACCACAACGGGACATTAGGTTTTGTAATTATATTTTTTCCTTCTTATTTTTATTAATTTTCAGCACTTATCACTGGCGAGTCATGAGTAGGGAGGTTGTCTATGCTTCTCGTGTGTGTAAAGCTGGCAGCCCGTTCTCCGCCCACCGAGACAAAGATTGTGAATGACTGAAAAGAGGGCTCCCTGTGTTCAGTTAATTCTACTGTTAAATAAACAAGCTCAGGTGCTGAAAGCCAGAGAAAGTATGGTCGACTCTGTTTCAAAGTTGGTGACGGGCTTTTGGCCAATCAGAGTGTATGGCCAGGGGATCTGCTGAAGAGCCTCACGTAACTACAGGGCCGCCATGTTTGCTACCAACTTTAAAACAGAGTTGGCTATTCTATGCTGAGAGCGATGCAGAGTGAGACCTCTTTCTCCCTGTTTGAAGCGAGAGACAAACAAACATGAGGCTCAACAATTCTGATTGGCGAACATGGCTGTCACTCAAATGTCTGTGACGGCAGAGGCATAAAAAAACTCAGCCTCTTGCGGTTGTTAACGCACTAATTAGAACCGCGATCTCAGTTAGTTGTGCAGCCCTACCTCAGGCTATTTGTGTGCAGACTTTCAAAGTCACCTGGTTTGTCTAATCAAGGCAGAGTGACGACTATTGTGGAGTTCTGGCTGTTATTGGCCGAAATTAGTGAAATTTCACTTCAGGTTTAGGCATTTGCGAGCAGAATATCAATGAGGCGCCCTTTTAAAAGGCTTTTCCTAAAGTGGTTGAAATCACCTTGACCTGGAGTAAATGCCGCACAAGAAGTGAATATATCAAGTTTGTCATAGTGCGTATCCATCCAGCCATCCATTTTCTACCGCTTATTCCCTTCGGGGTCGCGGGGGGCGCTGGAGCCTATCTCAGCTACAATCGGGCGGAAGGCGGGGTACACCCTGGACAAGTCACCACCTCATCGCAGGGCCAACACAGATAGACAGACAACATTCACACTCACATTCACACACTAGGGCGTAATGGGAATGAAATCAAGCAAGATGAAGATGTATGCAAAGGAAAACCTACTGCAAGTGTTCGAAGAGAAATACATGTACTCCTTCTCTTTCGTTGCTGCGTTTTACATGGACGCTGATGTGCACTGACAAAGCAGTTTTTCTTTCTTGCAAAAACCCCCCCCCCAAAAAAACCTCTTCCATCTGTAGTAACTCTAGTCTTGGCTTCACTGAGCACGGATCAGGGAGACACACTTTGCTGACAACGCTGCAGTGGGCTGTCAATCACAACTAGCCAAAAGACATCAGCAGCTTTTTCACATGGTTGACTTTGTTCCAGCCTGGCATTTCTATTAGCTTTAAAGGTGTTCAATATCTTGACGTTATCACATAATACGAACCTGAGACGGAATTATGTTCAGCTATGTTGTGTCAGAGCAGAAACAAGGCAGAATTTGTCATACATGATAAATAAATGATAAATGGGTTATACTTTTATAGCGCTTTTCTACCTTCAAGGTACTCAAAGCGCTTTGACAGTATTTCCACATTCACACACACATTCACACACTGATGGCGGGAGCTCCCATGCAAGGCGCTAACCAGCAGCCATCAGGAGCAAGGGTGAAGTGTCTTGCCCAAGGACACAACGGACGTGAGTAGGATGGTAGAAGGTGGGGATTGAACCCCAGTAGCGAGCAACCCTCCGATTGCTGGCACGGCCACTCTACCAACTTCGCCACGCCGTCCCATACTGTATTGTACTTGTTTGCAGGTTAATGATTGAGTGACATTCTGAGTGGAATTGTGGAAGACTAATGTTAGTAGCCGTGCAATAAAAATGGACCCAGCAAGTTGCAGCTAGTAAATAAATATTTGCCCTACTGCCCAGCCCCAAAAAGTGTCACAGTTAAGCTACTGAGTCTGCACACGCCTTCGTATTTTGCAGTTGTGCGCATCAAAGAAAAAACACAAGGCAAATTGTATAACAACTGCATTTTTACAGGAAGGGATGTGGCAGTAGAAAACGACAGATTTCGATCACAGACTAAAACGTAGAATGAACTGACAGGATTTGATGACATTAGCTTGAGGCTACAGAAAATGCCTGCAGTGGTGGACTTGACTGAACTTGAAGCAGACGTCTGCTCGTTGGCGGATTGATTCCGATAAAACGTTTGCCAGTCAGCAAAGCAGTCAAAGCTGCTTTTGGGATTATTGTCATTGCTAATTGGCGGCGTGTTAGTGTCCATTATGTAATTGGGGGATGGTACGGTGGAACATCAAATTGAAACATAGTATGTCCCATTGTCATGTCAGTGCAAGAAGAAATTATACAAAAGACTGTTGCTAAAAGCTATAAAACCTTTTGACCTATAATTTTTTTTTTCTGCTATAGTTATTATAATCAATACCTGTTTCCATTACACCTAGAAATGCACAAAAACTTGAATATAGCAATAAAAAACTGGCAATGGAAACATCCATATTTTGAAAAACCTCTCAAAAAATACTTAAACATTTTTAAGCTCTCATGAGGTGGTTTTTCAGTCTGTAGAGGACGGGTTGGACAAGCGCTATGGGGATCGCGGCCGGACAATCCCGTGAAACTACGTAAAAAGCGCCGGGGATGCCGTGCAGGCACAAAGATGAAGGAGCGGAGAAGGAAATTTAAGCCTGCCCTTCCCTCTGTTCTCATGGGGAACGTGCGGTCTTTGGCGAATAAAATTGACAAATTTTTTAGGCTCGTCCGAACTCAAAAAGAGTACGACGTGTGCAGTATCATGTGCTTTACGGAGACTTGGCTACACGCAAACTTCCTGGACCACAGCGCGTCTTCACAACCTCACGGGCAGATGGAAACACTCCTGAGCGGTAAGCAGAAAGACTGTGGGATTGCCATCTTGGTGAACAAGAGGTGGTATAATCCTGGACATATTACTGTAAAGGAGTGTGTTAGCATGCTGGACATCAAACTTCTGGCTGTTGGAATTCGACTATATTATTTGCCAAGGGAGTTTACTCCTGTAATCTTCATCAGAGTGTACATCCCTCCTTCTGCAGACGAGGCTGTTGCTTGCGACACCATTCATGCCGCTGTTGCCAGGCAACAGCCCAAACACCCTGATGCCCTCGTTTTCAAATCATGCTTCTTTGGTTCATTTTTTGGAACAATTTCCCTTGTTGATCAATAAAGTTAGTCTAAGTCTTAACCGAGGAGGATTTATGAGCCTCATTTTTACATAGTGGTGGTCATTGAAGTAGTTATCAAAGAAAATTATTTTTCTGCATCAACCACTTATATATATTGAAAACTAATTGAAAAAACAGTCCTATTTTATCTAGGGCAGTGGTTCTTAACCTGGGTTCGATCGAACCCTAAGGGTTCGGTGAGTTGGCCTCAGGGGTTTGGCGGAGACTCCGCCGCGGAGGTCAAGACACACCCGACTCATCGTGTAAATGAAAACTTGTCCCTATCGGCGTATTATGGATACCCTCTAACAATGTTCCCTCTAATATTCCATATGCGTGAGCAAACGCAAAAACTCCTTGAGCATTCAGTGGAGCACATGTGAGCGACGTCAGACGTGCACATGCACTGTGGCCACACCAGCAGAACTACTATCCCAAACCTGACTAAAGAACTAATTACATGTTTTATTATTATAATCAAATGACAGCAATCATTTCCATGAGATTATTTTATAATATAAGTGTTTTGGCCCACTTACAATGACAATAACAAAAAATATTGTTTTTCATGAGCTGTGTACTAGTATTGTATGTCTGGGTGGAAAATGAAGAAAAGGAACAGACTTTGCTGTGAAAATGACATGAAAGTGACACTTGCCAAGGTGAAGCCACGTATATCTGAACTGGTCTCTCAAAGGCAACAGCAGAAGTCTCACTGATTTGCAGGTGTGTAATTTGTTGTGAGTTCATGCACTGTTTTGGTTTCGTTCTTTGAACAAGGTGATGTTCATGCACGGTTCATTTTGTGCACCAGTAAAAAAACATATAACGTTGTCTTGAATTTGAAAAAAAAAAACCATTTTTCCCTAAAGAAGGGTTCGGTTAATGCGCATATGAAACTGGTGGGGGTCGGTACCTCCAACAAGGTTAAGAACCACTGGTCTAGGGATCGTCTGATCAGGGTTTTATGCTGACCATTCCTATACCGATCTTGAGTGAGATCACATTTCCATGTATTTATGGTACATGCTATTATAACAATAGCAACAAAATATCAAAATGTGATCCTTATTCTCTTTTATTACATAGAATTGTCTGATCAAAACAAAGTCAATAGTACACAGTAACTAAACAAAAGCAAAAACTACTATTTACTACTCATTTAAATCCTGTGGGTTTTGCCCTCAAAGTCCTCCTGCGTCCAGGTAATTATTCCCGTAGTTTGTAAATATTACCAAAAAACAACAAAAATTATTTTGAGAAAATACAATATCAGCCTTATCACTCGTATCGATCATATACTGATACTACCCTTGGTGTATAAACCACCAATCATGGATAGATCTACCCTCCTCTTATGTGGCGTGTACGGACTGTGACTATGCCGACACACCAATAGGTGTTGTTATAGTATCCGCTCTCTGCACTCGTATTATTCTACTTGTTAATGTCCTGTTAAAAGCTGCTTACTTTCTGCGGCAACGTGGTTCCATCTACATTTCTTAAAGTTTTTTAAGCATTTCTTCTTGGTGTTGTTTGGAGCTAGCTTAGCTGTTAGTTTTGCTATTAGCATGCCTGCTCCTGCTTGCTCTTGGTGTGTAACATGTTTAACCTCGTCTTCCAGTGATAATGTTACGTGATAATGATACTTAAGATACTAAGAAATGCAGTTTATTTACCGTAATGGAGGTGATTATTATTAGCTTAGGGGAGCAGCTCCACACTGTGTATGTAGACACATAATTAGCTGCTAGCACTTTGTCAGACAGTCTCTAAAAATTAGTGTCAGCTATAATGATCAGCGTTAGCAATGGCGATCATGTATTTTTTCACGACTATCAGCCGATACTGTTCAGAGGCAGATTCATCGGTACAGCCCTAAATGTATCTATTTTTTCTGATTTGTTTTTCAGAACATGCGCACAAGGTTACATTGGAATATGTCTCATGTTTACAGTTATACAATTTAACATGTTCAAAAACGAGTAGAAGCATAGCGAAAACCATAGGATGAAGCCAAAACTCACATTTCCACAGGTGAACCCTACTTGACCCTCATCAAACTCTTGAGTGCACACATCTAAAGGACCAATGTCCCAGCACCCCTTATTCTTAAAACAGACCCTTTTAGACCAATGTGTTCTGATTGTCCTCTGTATAGTCTCAAAAATCTTCACGTTCTTTGTGTTGCATTTGATTCAAAAGTTAGCATGCAAACTTAGCCAACAAAGAACCAATCAAATTAAGGGCTGGATCCGGGAATTTTCTTTTATTTCTTTAATGCAACCTAACTTGGCAGATTCTCCGATTGCGCTTTTAGTTTTATTATTGATTGGTTTGTTATCCCAGAGACGGTTGCGGCTAGACTGGTGTGAGATATTGTATTGGTAGATTTATGTCAGTTGGCCAGTAGCTCCAGCTCAGCATTGTGGGAATGCTGATCCAGTGAGTTGAGGGGTGAAGATTAGGGTCAACGTGGTGTGTAAGGAGCTCAGGCCTACTTTAGTTTTCACAGTGCTACTTTTTAACCCTTTATATATCAACGTGACATGTCTGTATTATTGCATGTATGAGAATTGTGTCAGCATTGCTCTCACTGTCACATTTATTCCAAATGATGCCTTATGGGAATCTAAGGAATTCTAATCCCAAGCAGTTCATGACCAGTGAACCGTCTCCCGACAAGGAGTTGAGTTGGTTCAGTCTCAGCGGGTCTTGTACCCGTCGGCCTGCATTCCACTCATTGGCGATGTCACTCCAGCTGTGACGATGTCCGCGAACACAGAGCATAATTCATGCCCGCCGAAGGGGGGCACATCCTAATTGGAATTCCAGTCTTTTTCATCCTGCTGGATTGGAGCGGAACCACCAGACAAGACATCCACCCTATTATGTTGGCCTCTTGTCACCTTGAAAGATCCATTTTGGAGATGGCTGACATTCCTGTGCAGAGGAAAATGTGGCTTGTGAAATAATGGCTGCATGAATGATGTGAGGAGAGCACTCGTACTGTAGTGTTTGATGTAAGGCCACTAAAGGACTTGACTGTCTGTGGTGGCTGGCAGCCTGTGTGGTGTGAATGCTAATGATGGAATGAATCAAGGCTCATTCATTCAAATAGTGGACAAACGAGCACAAGGAAGCTCTTTTTCTTTTGAAATCACTCACAGCATCGCACTGTGTCGCTCTCAAGTGTTTCACAACAGCTGCTATAGGCGTTTTTTGCATAGGATCGTCCAAATAAACACATAATGCACGTCCTATTGTAGTGTTGTCCCGATACCAATATTTTGGTACTGGTACCGGTACCAAAATGTTTTTCGGTACTTTTCTAAATAAGGGGCACCACAAAACATGTCATTATTGGCTTTATTTTAACAAAAAATCATAGGGTACATTAAACTAATGTTTCTTATTGCAAGTTTGTCCTTAAATAAAATAGTGAACAAACAAGACAACTTGTCTTGTAGTAGTAAAGTAAGTAAACAAACAAAGTCTCCTAATTTAGCTGCTGACATATGCAATAACATATTGTGTCATTTATAATTCTATTATTTTGTCAACATTATGAGGGATAAACTGTAAAAATGAATTATTAATCTACTTGTTATCGTTAATATTTGCTTATTTTCTGTTTCAACATGTTCTATCTACACTTCTGTTAAAATGTAATAATCACTTATTCTTCTGTTTGATACTTTACATTAGTTTTGGGTGATACCACAAATTTGGGTATCAATCCAATACCAAGTAGTTACAGGATCAGACATTGGTCATACTCAAAGACCTCATGTGTCCAGGGACATATTTCCTGAGTTTATAAACATAATATGAAAAAAACAATAAGATTTTGTGATGCTAAAAAATATCAATTTAATCATAGTAGTATCAACTAGATACGGCTCTTGTACTTGGTATCATTACAGTGGATGTTAGGTGTAGATCCACCAATGGCCTTTGTTTGTATTGTAGCGTCCCGGAAGAGTTGGTGCTGCAGGGAATTCTGGGAATTTGTTCTGTAGTGTTTGTTGTGTTGCTGTGCAAATATTCTCCCAAAATGTGTTTGTCTTTGTTGTTTACTATGGTTTCACTATATGGCACATATTTATGACAGTGTTGGCATTGTTCATACGGCCACCCTTAGTGTGACATGCATGGCTGTTGAGTAAGTATGCCCTTCATTCACTTATGTGTAGTGTGTTAATTAAAATGTTCATATTGACTGTTAATGATCTGACCTATTGAAAACTTGTCTTTGCTGACTATAGACCACTTTTTCCGCATCCAATATTATGATAGCTTCGCCTTTATCTTTAGTTATTTAGCTAAAATTCGTTCGTCCGTTCTCCCTTTTCTGACTACATACATTCTGCTTGTAAGAACTCTGTGATTGTGCACTGCCATGAACATGTTCGTCTGCATGACACGACGTGATGACGATGACGGGTGGGGGACCGGTACTTTTTAGAGGCGGTGTAGTACCTAATCTGATTCATTCATATCGCGGTAGTATACTAATTCCGGTATACTGTACAACCCTATCCTAATGTTTTTTCAAGTGGTTGCCACTCCGTTTGTCGAATTGTCTTTGAGCTTAGACTTAGACTTCCTTTTATTGTCATTCAAATTTGAACTTTACAGTACAGATAAGAACAAAATTTTGTTGCATTAGCTCGTTGTAGTGCAGGATAAAAGAGCAATAGGTGCAGATATAAATAAATAGCTTAACCTTATTGACAAATTAATACTAGGGTTTTCAAAAATAATGCGTTAACTCTTGTGATTAATCAATAAAAATCGCATTAATCATGTATATGCAAACTAATCACATTTATTTTGCCTGTTCCTGCTCCTTAAAGGAGAATTGCACTTTTTTGGGAATTTTGCCTATCGCTTACTGCAGAGCCAATAGGGGGTCCACTATTCCGCCCATATAACCCCAAAAAACGCTAACAATGCTCGTTTACATTTCGTGGCTTGACTATTACCTAAGTATTAGTGATATTGTTACTATTAGCGTCAACGCAGACAAACTATATGCGGCATGATCACCAGCTTGTGTGCCAATGTTGACACGATCAGCTTCTTCCTGGTTTTCTTGCTCGTCAAACTTTATTTTAGATCCTATGTGTCAAAGTCAAGGCCCGCGGGCCAGATCTGGCCAGCGAATGAATCTATGGTCCCCGGGATGATATTTGATTAGTATTAGAACCGGCCCGCAGGCCACAGCCGCCTGCTGCTGTTTTGCACGCACCAATACTCCATCAGTGTTGGCACTACGAATTTTCAAAATGGGGTCGCAGGGACCCCATCAAGTCATAAAAATGGGGTCCCACAGTACATTTTTGGGGTGCCACTTTTTTGTAACCGTTTTGAAAACAAATGATAAATGTATTAATTGTCCTGTTACATCTCACAATCTACATTGTGTTTTGGAAAAAGGTTGTCATAAATGTTATTTAATTTAAAAAAAAAAAAAAATACAAAAGAAAACAAATTTTTTTGCACATGTAAATGTATTCAGTTATAAACATTCATTCACTTTCTTCTTTCCTTCATGGATCTAAACTTTACCGCTGCCGATATTGTTTTCTATATTTTTATTGTATTATTTTCAGAATGTGTTTGTTCTATTTTTGGCCAAAGTAAGACAAAGAAAACAGCTGAAGTTGTCTTTACTTTTTAGTTTTAATGCCATGATTTTAATAGTTGGGCCCACGTGTGCACAGATTTTCCTCCATGCGGCCCCTGAGCTAAAATGAGTTTGACACCCCTGGTCTAGATCATAAATCATGCCTCACACTGGAGGTGGGGGTAATAATCGATTTTTAGATGCTTCGCAATTCGGACATAGACGAATATAGAATCTATTAGTAAACGTCAATCGATGATCAATGTAATTGTTGTAAATAAAGTCATGCAGACAGTTAGGAAGACTGCAGCGAGCCACCTCAACGAGAAATCTCACCAACTCCTACTATTTTATACTATTGTGCAAATTAGTACTCATTGTTCACGTAAAAGTCGTTCCAAACTTTCGATTGTTCAGCCAGTGTATATCAGCTTGTTTGTAGGCATAGTAACAATACAGTGGAGGACATGTGATGGCTTGTGCTGCTTCCCTTCAAAATAAAGGTGTTTTCCTGGGTGTGACGTCCTCATTCAAATTTCCTGTTGCAGCCTGTGAGCCTTACACCATCAAAGGTGTCATTGGTTTGTTTTGGAAACATGAGTCATCACTTTTTTGTCTCCCCCCGCCCGCCAGGGATCGAGCTGTGCCTGCCGGGTTGGCGCTTCTCCATGACCATGGTGGCCAGTTTCGTGATGCTGGGCGGGCAGCTGCTGATGCCAGGTGTGGCGTACCTGTGTCGGGATTGGCAGGTGCTCCAGGCCGTCATCATCTGTCCACTGCTGCTCATGTTGTCCTACATCTGGTAAGGGGCCCTTTTTTGTGGCGCTTTCAGAAGTTCAAATGGTGGATTTTTGAGTAACACGAGCAAACACTTGAAGGACAGTGTCAGAAGGAAGAAACCTTGAACAGAACCTTGACTGGGTGTGGTCGCAAAAGGTTTAATCAGTGTTAAAAGTGGACGAAAGGCCATTTCCAGCAATGAGTTCAATGTAACGCCCTGTTAACTTGGTTCTAGTGGCCTTGTCTCTTTCTCTCCAGTGATAAAGACCCACATGCTTACAATCTCCTGTGCACTGTACACGGCTGAGGTCTACAAATCTCATTGGGAATTTATTTGTATTTTCTCTATCTACAGTATATGGTAGACTTTGGCATTCCTCCAAGGCGTTCCTGAACAATGCAGACGACACACTTGAAATGGTTAATCTAATCAAATATTCCCCCGCAATAAGGAGCATGTAATGCAGGGATGGACAAACTATGTCCCGCGGACCGTTGGTCTTTTTAAATAATGTTAGAAGAGAAATTAGCAAAGATCTGTTACTGAGCCCCCTGAACCAACAAGTTTGCCCACCTGTGATGTAGTGTTATCTAGCTATTTAGTTGTTTACCTTGCTACTGTAAATTCTCCAATTAAAACCTTTATTCAGTTAACCACACTGTCTCCTATAGGCGCATAAAATGAATGGTCTTTAATTAGTGCTGTGTAAAACAGCAATAAACAGCTGTGGTTGTAGGCAGAGTTGCCGATATACTTGTGGTGGTGGGGGCTTGGCTACGAGTATGGTCAATTCTTCATCATTATACAATTTGCATAATAATGCATATACAGTACAGGCCAAAGGTTTGGACACACCTTGTCATTCAATGCGTTTTCTTTATTTCCATGACTATTTACATTGTAGATTGTCACTGAAGGCATCAAAACTATGAATGAACACGTGGAGTTATGTACTTAACAAAAAAAGGTGAAATAACTGCAAACATGTTTTATATTCTAGTTTCTCCAAAATAGCCACCCTTTGCTCTGATTACTGCTTTGCACACTCTTGGCATTCTCTCGATGAGCTTCAAGAGGTAGTCACATGAAATGGTTTTCACTTCACAGGTGTGCTTGAAGCTCATTAAGAGAATGCCAAGAGTGTGCAAAGCAGTAATCAGAGCAATGGGTGGCTATTTTGAAGAAACTAGAATATAATATATGTTTTCATTTATTTCACCTTTTTTTTTTTAAAGTACATAACTCCACATGTGTTCATTCCTATTGTTGATGCGTTCAGTGACAATCTACAATGTAAATAGTCATGAAAATAAAAACACATTGAATGAGAAGGTGTGTCCAAACTTTTGGCCTGTACTGTAGGTTGTCAAGCAAATTGGTGTATGTAAATAAAGCTGTAGTTACTCACCAATAGCCAAATAAAGTCGCTGTCCAAAGCATTGTATCACTCGGGAGTCGAGAAGTCTGCTGCGCCCCGCCATATTTATAAAAAAAAAAAAAAAAAGACAAACGTTTGATGCGTCATCAGAGAAGCCTCCGTAAACACGTAAGGGACGTGGGTGAGCCAAAGAGAATGTCCTGTGCTTCGCCTGTCAGGGGCAGAGAAGAACAAACAGGCATAACAAAGGCACATGAAAATGTCGGTATGTTGGTATTGTCCCAAATAATACAGCTTTCTAAAATATATTAACTATATTACCGGTGTACCGCCAAGCCCTCGTTTGTTCGAATAATCAATTAATCGGATAAATACACATTATAGCCTCAATTTTTACGGTAAATAAAAAAATGTTCTCCTTTTTTCTAATAAATACACACTGCCAACTTTGAAATTGCACTTTTAATTTGTGCGCATTAATGAAAATTAAAATAATAGAAAAATATTATCTGCTGTTCAATGTCACACAGATCACAGCACACACGCACCACCGCTTTCATGTGCGCTCTATTGCAGCGGCCGTGCACAAACTATGTTTGCATGTCAAAAGTTCCTAGAACTTAAAGGCCTACTGAAACCCACTACTACCGACCACGCAGTCTGATAGTTTATATATCAATGATAATAATAATAATAATAATGGATTCGATTTATATCGCGCTTTTCTATTGTTAGATACTCAAAGCGCTCACAGAGAAGTGGGAACCCATCATTCATTCACACCTGGTGGTGGTAAGCTACATTTGTAGCCACAGCTGCCCTGGGGTAGACTGACGGAAGCGAGGCTGCCAGTTTGCGCCTACGGCACCTCCGACCACCATTCATTCATCATCATTCATTTCACCGGTGTGAGCGGCACCTGGGGCAAAGGGTGAAGTGTCCTGCCCAAGGACACAACGGCAGCGATTTTTGGATGGTAAGAGGCGGGGAGCGAACCTGCAATCCTCAGGTTTCTGGCACGGTTGCTCTACCCACTACGCCACGCCGTCCCTATCTTAACATTGCAACACATGCCAATACGGCCGGGTTAACTTATAAAGTGCAATTTTAAATTTCCCGCTAAACTTCCGGTTGGAAACGTCTATGTATGAAGACGTATGCGCGTGACGTCACGACGGCAACGGAAGTATTCGTACCCAATGTGTCACCATACAAACTGCTCTGTTTTCATCGAACAATTCCACAGTATTCTGGACATCTGTGTTGGTGAATCTTTTGCAATTTGTTTAATGAACAATGGAGATTGCAAAGAAGAAAGTTGTCGGTGGGATCGGTGTACTAGCGGCTGGCTGTAGCAACACAACAAAGACGACTTACTTGGATAGCAGACGCGCTAGCTGATGCTAGCCGTCAACCGCATCTGTGATCGGGTGAAGTCCTTCGTCGCGCCGTCGATCGCTGGAATGCAGGTGAGCACGGGTGTTGATGAGCAGATGAGGGCTGGCTGGCGTAGGTGGAGCGCTAATGTTTTTATCATAGCTCTGTGAGGTCCGGTTGCTAAGTTGCTAAGTTAGCTTTAGCGTCGTTAGCAACAGCATTGTTAAGCTTTGCCAGGCTGAGAATTCTTAACCGTGTAGTTACATGTCCATGGTTTAATAGTATTGTTGATCTTCTGTCTATCCTTCCAGTCAGGGATTTATTTATTTTGTTTCTATCTACATTTGAGCCAGATGCTATCACGTTAGCTCAGTAGCTAAAGAGCTTCGCCGATGTATTGTCGTGGAGATAAAAGTCACTGTGAATGTCCATTTCGCGTTCTCGACTCATTTTCAAGAGGATATAGTATCCGAGGTGGTTTAAAATACAAATCCGTGATTCACAATAGAAAAAGGAGAGTGTGTGGAATCCAATGAGACCTTGTACCTAAGTTACGGTCAGAGCGAAAAAAGATACACCCTGCACTGCCTCTCTAGTCCTTCACTCTGACGTTCCTCATCCACAAATCTTTCATCCTCGCTCAAATTAATGGGGTAATCGTCGCTTTCTCGGTCCGAATCTCTCTCGCTCCATTGTAAACAACGGGGAATTGTGAGGAATCCTTCCTCCTGTGACGTCACGCTACTTCCGGTATAGGCAAGGCTTTTTTTTTTATCAGCGACCAAAAGTTGCAAACTTTATCGTCGTTGTTCTATACTAAATACTTTCAGCAAAAATATGGCAATATCGCGAAATGATCAAGTATGACACATAGAATGGATCTGCTATCCCCGTTTTTAAATTTTAAAAAATTATTTAAGTAGGCCTTTAATGCTGTCTGGGTTTTTTTTTATTTTTTTAAATGAATTTATTAATCAATCAACAAAACAATACACAACAATACCACAATAATGCAATCCAATTCCAAAACCAAACCCGTCCCAGCAACATTAATAAAAAATAATTAAAAAAATTAGAAATGAACAATAGTGTCACTGTCTGGGTTTTATAGATTTGGGGCTGGCTCCGGCGTGCTCTCCTGGGGGGGTTGGCCTCGTGGGGTCCTGGTTGCTTGTGTGACAGGGCGGTTCTTTATCATTTTTCATATCATATTTGTACATATCATATTGCTGTCTCTTTGTCATATCGTATGAAATCTGTAAGAAATGAGATTTCAGTGAGTGACCTTAGCCAAGCTTTCATTTCATTTGGACTCATTCATTATGACTAATGAAGTGGGCATTCCTTCTACTTCTCAGGATATTCCCTGAGTCACTGCGTTGGCTGCTGGCCACTCAGCAGTACTCCCGCTCCAAGTGGATCATGGGACACATCGCCAAGAAAAACTGCGTGAACATTGAGCATGACACCGACAACATCCTGCCAGGTAAAAAAAACTAAAGTCAATTGGAGTTTGCACTTTCCTGCAAAAAGGCGAGATTGACACAATTATATCGCTTTCTTGTCCGGTTGCCACGGTAACAGGCCACTTCAGTGTAATGAGCAGCACCACATTATGACACACTGCAATCTTTTACATTAATATGAAGAGGTTGGATTTAGGTCCAAACCCTTGACTCGGGTCAGCTGTCTGTGTTTGCGGACTATTTAGTTAGAAATCTGCTTTTGCTTGTTCCTATCTATTAGTCAGCAGGATTTTACACACTCAATTAGCAAAACAATAATTGGAGCGGATCCAAGTTTTTTTTTACTTTTTTAGTAAATCTTTATGGCTGTTATTGCTGTATTGAGATATTTTCTGACCCTTGTTTGGCCTCGGTTGATGTCTTCGCTCTGCTGAAGGACATCCTAGACATCAGATAAATGTTATAAATCTATTCTGCCAGCGACGCTGGCGGACCTCCAGTTTGTTTGGATTCCAATTGGATGCCACACACAACAGTGGTTCATTGAGGCGATATAGCTCGGTTGGTAGAGTGGCCGTGCCAGCAACTTGAGGGTTCCAGGTTCGATCCCCGCTTCCGCCATCCTAGTCACTGCCGTTTTGTCCTTGGGCAAGACACTTTACCCACCTGCTCCCAGTGCCACCCACACTGGTTTAAATGTAACTTAGATATTGGGTTTCATTATGTAAAAGCGCTTTGAGTCACTAGAGAAAAAGCACTATATAAATATAATTCACTTCACTTCACATCTATTTGAAAGACACAAAAAGACAAGGCAATATTAATGTGGCATATTCTTTGAATTAAAAAAATGGTTGAATATTTTTCTTTCACTGAAGTTGTTTATCATTTCATTTAAGAGGAGATGAAATGCTGCTACAGCAAATCCTGAGGCCTGGCAAAGTGTTAAAGGGATCCTGTTATGCAAACCCTTTTCTTACATGTTGGCACCTGTTTTTGTGTATTTGGGATCCTTTACATGACGAACTTTGCACGAGTCTGTCATTTTTATCCAGTTGTAGTCAATAAGTTCCTTATAGGTCTGGGCGATATGGCCTAAAAATAAAATCCCAGATTTTTTTCGATTAACGATTTTTTCCGATGTTTTTCCCTACTTTTTAAAGAAACCATTGAATACAAATGACAAAGATAATTCAAAACAGATTTTTCTTTTATTTGATCAAAAACTGCATTATACTCTTAGCAAAATTCTAATTTGAATAATGTTGTTCTGTTTAGACCAGATTTAAATTCTACTTTTTATTTAGTAATTTTCAATGAACTAAATTAAGAGTCTTGAATAAAATACTTCTGTTAACAAAAAGGTAACATTGCACATGGCATGCAAATAAATAATTATCTCCAACATTGAGATTATCAGCGAAAACTTCTGTCCTGAATAGAATACTTCTATAAATAAAATGTAGTATTATACATTGTATGCAAATAAATAAGCAAGTCAAACATTGAGAAGTCTATAGTTTCAGTAAGTCAAGTGGATCAACGCAGGCTTTTTTTCTTTCACCCATCTTAGTGTTGGAAAATTACTGTTAAAAAGTAAATAATTATAGTTTCTCGTTACTTTACCAAAAAGTAATTTAATCACTAAAGGAATTACTCTTTCATTAATTAAATTAATTACTAGGGAAAGCAATTCATGCGTTACTTAAAAAAAAAAAGTCAAATATTAAGGCTTATGAAATTGAGAGATGTATTATATTTGGGTAGAGTGTGCGTGAGTATGTCTTTAAAAGGCGGTGCCTGTTGCCTAGTGACGTGTGACGTCAGCGCCCAGGAAGCAGCAGCACACGTGTGTGTTAGCTTAGCAGTGGCAATTTGTCGGCAGTTCCAGCGGCTCCGTTCAAATTTTCACTGGATTGTGTTACCTCTGGTTAGGGTTGTACGGTATACCGGTACTAGTATAGTATCGCGGTACTAATGCATCAAAAACGGTACTATACTCTGTTTGAAAAGTACCGGTTCGCCATATTTTTTTTTTACAGGCATGTCGGCGTGTCGTCACGTCGCAACATTGCTAGTTTTACGAGCAGAGGAGCATGTTCGGCAGCGCACAATCACAGAGTACTTACAAGCAGACACAGTGTGTAGACAGAAAAGGGAGAACGGACGCATTTTGGTTTAAAAACTAACTATAAAGGTGAAGTTATAACCCTGAAACGCCCTCAGGAAGAGGTGCTTTAAGACATGGCTAGCTAGTTAGCGGCTGATCTTTATCCGCAATCGGTAGTGTTTTAGCTACTTCTAAATCACTAATCCTCGCCTCCATGGCGACAAATAAAGTACGTTGCAGTACAGGCCAAAAGTTTGGACACACCTTCTCATTCAATGTGTTTTCTTTATTTTCATGACTATTTACATTGTAGATTGTCACTGAAGGCATCAAAACTATGAATGAACACATGTGGAGTTATGTACTTAACAAAAAAAAGGTGAAATAACTGAAAACATGTTTTATATTCTAGTTTCTTCAAAATAGCCACCCTTTGCTCTGATTACTGCTTTGCACACTCTTGGCATTCTCTCGATGAGCTTCAAGAGGTAGTCACCTGAAATGGTTTTCACTTCACAGTAGGGCTGGGCGATATATCGAATATACTCGATATATCGCGGGTTTGTCTCTGTGCGATATAGAAAATGACTATATCGTGATATTCGAGTATATGTTCTCACGCAGTTGCTTTTAGCTGTGAGCATTAAACTGCATGCGTTTCTCACTCTTTCCTGTCTCTCCTTCTCACAGAGACTAAAACAAGCGCACCTTCTTACATACGTCACATACTGTCACGTGAGCAACGTCACACGTTCCTAGACAGGTAGCGACATGGTAACGTTAGCTGTGATGCTAACAGCTAACGGTGGGGTTTGAGTGGTAATACGAGAGAAAGAAGGTGCGAATCTGGTAACAAATGAAGGAAGAATTAATTCCCAAGAAAAACAGCACGGGGTCCATCGTCTGACGGTGGTTTGGCTTCAATATGTCTTTACATGTCAACATGTCCGTTCGGTGCCACACCAACTAAATGCCGAAGCAACTATTTCCACATCAACACTGTAGGACAGGGGTCACCAACCTTTTTGAAACCAAGAGCTACTTGTTGGGTACTGATTAATGCGAAGGGCTACCAGTTTGATACACACTTCAATAAATTGCCAGAAATAGCCAATTTGCTCAATTTACCTTTAACTCTGTTATTATTAATAATTAATGATATTTACACTTAATTGAACGGTTTAGAAGAGGAGAAAACACGAAAAAAAATGACAATTACATTTTGAAACATAGTTTATCTTCAATTTCGACTCTTTAAAATTCAAAATTCAACCGGAAAAAAGGAGACGAAAACTAGCTAATTCAAATCTTTTTGAAAAAATTAAAAAAAGAATTTATGGAACATCATTAGTCATTTTTCCTGATTAAGATTAATTTTAGAATTTTGATGACATGTTTTAAATAGGTTAAAATCCAATCTGCACTTTGTTAGAATATATAACAAATTGGACCAAGCTATATTTCTAACAAAGACAAATCATTATTTCTTCTAGATTTTCCAGAACAAAAATTTTAAAAGAAATTCAAAAGACTTTGAAATAAGATTTAAATTTGATTCTACAGATTTTCTAGATTTGCCAGGATTATTTTTTTGAATTTTAATCATAATAAGTTTGAAGAAATATTTCACAAATATTCTTCGTCGAAAAAACAGAAGCTAAAATGAAGAATTCAATTAAAATGTATGTATTATTCTTTACAATAATAAAACAAATTTTACTTGAACATTGATTTAAATTGTCAGGAAAGAAGAGGAAGGAATTTAAAAGGTAAAAAGGTATATGTGTTTAAAAATCCTAAAATCATTTTTAAGGTTGTATTTTTTCTCTAAAATTGTCTTTCTGAAAGTTATGAGAAGCAAAGTAAAAAAATTAATTAATTTATTCAAACAAGTGAAGACCAAGTCTTTAAAATATTTTCTTGGATTTTCAAATTATATTTGAGTTTTGTCTCTCTTAGAATTAAAAATGTCGGGCAAAGCGAGACCAGCTTGCTAGTAAATAAATACAATTTAAAAAAAATAGAGGCAGCTCACTGGTAAGTGCTGCTATTTGAGCTATTTTTAGAACAGGCCAGCGGGCTACTCATCTGGTCCTTACGGGCTACCTGGTGCCCGCGGGCACCGCGTTGGTGACCCCTGCTGTAGGACATATACTATTTGATATGCAGCTCATTTTTATGTGACACTTATTGAAATATCTTGTGTCATCATGCACAAAAGTGCACTTATAGCTTGTTTTAAAATGTCTCTGACAATCTTGCACTTTCTGTTTTGGAAATGACATGAATGTTTTTGCCACTGCTTAATAACTGTTTAATAAATACAGTTTTGCTAAATTGACTTAGTTGTGATTTCCCTCTCTGCATGAAAGTTTAAAATGAGCATACATTAATGCAGTATGAACAAAAATGTTTTAATGTAGACACATAGAATTATCATACTGGTGTGATTATATGCATCAAGTGTCTAAGGCAAAATATCGAGATATATATCGTGTATCGCGATATGGCCTAAAAATATCGAGATATTAAAAAAAGGCCATGTCGCCCAGCCCTACTTCACAGGTGTCATAGTTTTGATGCCTTCAGTGACAATTTAGAATGTAAATAGTCATAAAAATAAAGAAAACGCATTGAAATGAGAAGGTGTGTCCAAACTTTTGGCCTGTACTGTATGTCTGTCACTAGACTACAGTATATAGAAGCGCTAAAAACTACAAAATGTCTGACGGGGCGGAAACACAGTCGAATGGGACATGGCCTGAAGGAGAACTTCGGCACGTGAATAAGACCATCCGAAAACGACAAATTCTGAAGAGACCGTAAGAAAAAGCGGCTCGAAGATGGTCTGTAAAACATAATCTATGCAACATTTTAAGCAGAATAGCACCATTACATGTTATGTAGACCACAATAAAATGTTTTAAATGTGGAAAAAATTCATATCACCCCTTTAATTTGTAGCCCTGTTCCATCAACTGTTATAATAACAAACTAAACGGTATAAATGTGTCCTTTTTTTAGAGAACATTTCCATTCACTGCTTCAGGCAGCCTTTCGTCTTCACTCGTATTTCCTCCTCTCCTATTGGAACACTGCATTTTATTGTAGCCCCTTTTAAAAGCTCTGAGGCAGACGCATCAATTGAGCGGTGAACTCGATGCCGCTCCAATGGGCCTTGAGCCATCACTCTTAGGTTTGCGGCGTGCAGGCTATAGATGATCATTGGGAAAGCAGAGCTGGCGATAAGACCCGCCCACACTGCCTGAGACACGTACGTGGAATGTTGTCACATGCCTGAGTTAGCGTGGACACAGAGAAGCATGAGGCAGACGCCAGTTTCACCGGCAAGCACGCCGTCTGACACCAAAACATCCCATAGGTGTCATTTCTTCTTTAATGGTTGCTGGTGGGTGTTACTTTCTTCTGTGGTGTCACACCCGCCTCTTCATAGGGATCATGTGTGCTCACCAAGGCTACAGATTGTACATGGGAGCTTCACACTCCCAATTAAGAGCGAAACGTATAAAAAAAAATTGAAGTTCTCTTTAGGTCAGTGAGTTGACTCATTTTACATGACTCCATGCTGCATTATTAAAATCCACAGCCTCCATTTTTCTGCAGGGATCCTCAGTCTCCTCTTGGATACAACGTCGTACAAGTGATAACCGTATTTTCCAGAATACGGCGCACTGCCGATGAGCGGCTTTATTTTCATACAAAAGGCGCACCGGATAAGGCGCATTAAATGGGTCATTTTTTTTTTCTCTTTCTAATTGTAAAACACTTCCCTGTGGTCTACATAACATGTAATGGTGGTTCTTTGGTCAAAATGTTGCATAGATTATGTTTTACAGATCATCTTCAAGCCGCTTTCTGACAGTCGCTTCAGGATGCGCTGTTTTGTGGGCGGTCTTATTTACGTGGCTCACCTTCGACAGCGTCTTCTCCCCGTCATCTTTGTTGTAGCGGTGTAGCATGCAAGGACGGGAGTGGAAGAAGTGTCAACAGATGGAGCTAACTGTATTAATGACATTCAGACTTTACTTCAATCAATAATGGAGCAGCATCTCCTCATCCATGGCTCACTAGTGCGACAACAATGCTGGAAATGTGTCCTGTGAAAAACCGTCCGACCGGAACTCTCTAATAACTAAAGTTCCTTGGGGGAATAATGTACACTCACTACACCGGTATGTTTTAGCACTTTCATGGCGAGTTTACTGACAGATATAAGTAAGAACTTTACAGTACTTTATATTAGAAATGGCAACAGCGGAGGATGAATGTCCCATAACAAGAAGATAGAGATAAAGAAGCAGCTTATCGACTATGGTGTCGGCACGGACTACAAAGGCAGAAGCGCGCACATTTTCAGGACTTATGCAGATCCCAAATACAGATCAGCAGGTACCAGAAGGTAAGAAAAGTTGGTGTTGCATAATATTGCGAAACAAAAATGATATACACACTATAATAATACTTGTATGTTTAATGCGCCGACAATCCATCAAGCGGTGCGGCTTCATAGCTTAGCAAAGTCGTACTAAAACATTTTGATAGATTTTTGAGAACCGTGTGTAATGTTCTATATTTTCAATGGAACATATAAAATGTTGGTGTTGTTTACTTGAGTCATATTGCAGTCTACACGTATCTCTTATGTGTGACTGCCATGTACTGGTCATACTTATCATTTCACAATGTACCAAATGAAATAGCTTCAAGGTCGGTAAGCACAACCAAAATTATTCCGTACATTAGGCGCACCAGGTAATAAGGCGCACTGTTGAGTTTTGAGAAAATGAAAGGATTTTAAGTGCGCCTTATAGTCCGAAAAATACAGTAAGTGAGTTGCGATCTGATATTGGTATTGGATATCGATTTGATATAAGGCAAAAAAACAAGTGTTACATTGTATCGGTTTTGATCTAAAATAAAAGCGCTCCAATACAGGCAGTTGTGCAGTGTGATTACTTGTGCAAAGCTCGATAGTTAATATCTAAATATCTTCCGATAAGCACACAAGGTTGGTCTTTTTTTGCATCTTAGTGAAGTCACTTGCATAAGGTATACATGGTAGGCAATAGGCTACAAGGAGCTAGCAGCTACACAACAGCTAAGCACACAATAGCACGCAAGCTAAACATATGCAGTGTTGTTGATAGTTTACTGCGTCCTTTTAGATTTGAACGTGACAGAGACACAGGATGCTTACCTAACAATCTGTGATTGATATTTAAATTTTTAGCAATATATACAGTACAGGCCAAAAGTTTGGACACATTTTCTCATTCAATGCGTTTTCTTTATTTTCATGACTATTATAATCTACTACATTGTAGATTGTCACTGAAGGCATTAAAACTATGAATGAACACATGTGGAGTTATGTACTTAACAACAAAAGGTGAAATAACTGAAAACATGTTTTATATTCTAGTTTCTTTAAAATAGCCACCCTTTGCTCTGATTACTGCTTTGCACACTCTTGGCATTCTCTCCATGAGCTTCAAGAGGTAGTCACCTGAAAAAGCTCATCGAGAAAATGCCAATAGTGTGCAATTTTTAGATGACAATGTCCTGTACTGCAACATTTGCACTATTCACAACAAAACAAGAACATTGGTTGAGAATGTCAAAAGCAAAGATATATTTGGTGCCAGTTCAATCAATCACACAAATTGTTTATATAGACCCGAATTACAAGTGCCTCAAAATGGCATCCCCTGTTCTGAACCCACATCCGGGCAAGGAAAAACTTCAAAAGCCAGAACTGGGAAAAGGAAAAACCCTTGGGAAGGGACTGCAGGTGTGGGTAACCCCCCTCCAGGGTGACTGGCTGCAATGAAAGCTGTGTGGGTACAATTGTTGAAATGTTACATTAGTAGATCATGTGAGAGTCCAGTCCATCAGAGGGTTGTCGGGAGATCTTCTAGTTGTTTTTATTAGAATTTTACTCATTTAATTTGGTGCTATTTATTTTGCTGCAAAATGTTACTTTATTTCAATTTTAGCCTCAAAATGGCGACTCCTCAACAGAAGGCCTTTTGAGTGCTTGAGTTTGCAAAAACAAATGCCATTGTCACGGGGCAGCATGCTTTTAAAACAGAGTTTGGTAAAAACTTGTAAAGCATGAAATAAATACTCAGTTATGTACAACACGTGTGTTCAAGCTAGGTGTTCTATTGTTTTTCATTTTTGAAATATCCAGTGATAATTTTGGCTTATTCTTTTTTAAATACCCTGTACATTTACAAAACAGCATACTGATTGATTGTGTGGGTGCCTTTTGATTGAATAGGAACTATTTTATCAGTCCACTGTGACCCGTTCGGCAGTTTGATTGGTCTGATGTGAAGAGACCTAAATGTTTTGCAGCATGTGTAGCCTGTGATCTTAGACTCATTCATCATCTAACCACAGCATTGTATACATGTAGCTCAGGGTAGGAAATGTGGGAAAAATATAGCGACTTACAGTCCGGAAATTAGTCAGTTCTCAAATCCTGTCCCATTTTTTGTTTGTGTTCTGGATTCTTGCATCATCCAGGTTCATTTAAACAATCCTTTAAGTGTAATTCATATTGTTCATTTTAGCCTTTCTGACAGCACATTTGACTCTTCACTTTCACTTTGTCTTGTTTCCAGAACTGCAGCGAGCTCTTCAACGCAAACCCAAAAAGACGTGCATTGTTAAAATGGCCAGGACCAGGAACTTGTGGAAGAATATTGTCGTGCTCTGCGTCAACTCGTAAGTTGTTAGGCTTTTTTCTTTTTTTCTTGCCTTGGTGGAGGTATATGCAGGAGTAGGTGAAATAGGTCTAATGCTACCATTAACATGCACATTCAACACTTATTGATCCATGCTTCTCTTTTTATCCCAGCCATTCTGTCTTTCAATAAGTGTGCCATTTATATCCTCGTCTCTCCCTCCTTTGCTCTTCATGGCCGACCTCATCTTTAGCACGTAGAGGAGCTCACGACAGCGTATCGTGTCCCTGACTCCTGAAGTCTGTGTAAATTTTACATGAGTGGTCCTGATGAAACATTACACAACAGGGAGGGGGAAGGGAGTAGAACGGAGTGTGTGTTTGTTTGTGTTGACAACCTCCAATCGCTTCATGTATTAAAACAAATTGAACAATATGAAGAAAAAAATCCTCATTTGAAGGTTTTCTGAAAATCTAAAATGTTTTTTTGGGAATACTTAGTTTAACAGCAATAGAGTATTGTCAGGACGAAAAATTCCTCAGGGAGTTCAGAGTGTATAAAGCCTTTTTGGATTCATATTTTTTCTAGTTTTTCTCTTAATCAACTTCAGTCCTAAATTAAAATAGCAAACATGTCTTGTTTGTCTGATCATTACCCAATTACCTTTTCTCTTTGACCTTTACTATATGGATAAAAACATATTTTATGTACAAAACCCAAAACCAGTGAAGTTGGCACATTGCGTAAATGGTAAATAAAAACAGAATACAATGATTTGCAAATCCCTTTCAACCTATATACAATTGAATAGACTGCAAAAACAAGATATTTAATGTTCGAACTGGTAAACTTTATTTTTTGCAAATATTAGCTCATTTGGAAGTGGATGCCTGCAACATGTTTCAAAAAAGCTGGCACAAGTGGCAAAAAAGACTGAGAAAGTTGTGGAATGCTCATTAAACACTTATTTGGAACATCCCACAGGTGAACAGGCTAATTGGGAACAGGTGGGTGCCATGATTGGGTATAAAAGCAGCTTCCATGAAATGTTCAGTCATTCACAAACAAGGATGGGAACAAATGCTTGAGCAAATTGTCCAACAGTTTAAGAACAACATTTCTCAACAAGCTATTGCAAGGAATTCAGGGATTTCACCATCTACAGTCCGTAATATCATCAAAAGGTTCAGAGAATCTAGAGAAATCACTGCAAGGCCGAAAACCAACATTGAATGCCGGTGACCTTCAATCCCTCAGGCGGTACTGCATAAAAAAGTGACATCATTGTGTAAAAGATATCACCACATGGGCTCAGGAATTCGTCAGAAAACCACTGTCAGTAACTACAGTTTGTCGCTATATCTGTAAGTGCAAGTTAAAACTACTATGCAAAGCGAAAGCCATTTATCAACAACACCCAGAAACGCTGCCGGCTTCACTGGGCCTGAGCTCATCCAAGATGGACTGATGCAAAGTGGAAAAGTGTTCTGTGGTCTGACGAGTCCATATTTCAAATTGATTTTTGGGTACTGTGGATGTCGTGTCCTCTGGACAAAAGAGGAAAAGAACCATCCAGACTGTGATAGGCGCAAAGTTGAAAAGCCAGCATCTGTATGGGGGTGTATTAGTGCCCAAGGCATGGGTAACTTACACATCTGTGAAGGCACCATTAATGCTGAAAGGTACTTTTGTACATTTTTCAAAATATAAAAACTGGCATTCAAAGAGTTAAAATTAAATGAAAAAAATTACATGTTTACTGTTTTTATTTAGGACTGAAGACGATTGAGATTTATGAGCGAAAAATGTGAATCCAAAAATGGTTGTATACACTCTTTATTCTTAAGGACTTATTCATCCTGACAATACTAATATAATACTAATAAATTAAAATCTCAGAGAGTTCACAGTGTGTGAAAATATTTATATTTGTTTTTTGCTCAAATCTTTTAATCAATTTCAATTTCAGTCCTAAAAAAAAATTTTAAATATGTATTTTTTCTCTGATCGTTACCTCATACCTCAGCTCTTAAACATTTACTATATGGATAAAAACTAATTGTAGGTAAAAGTTTCAAAATATAAAAATGGGTGTTCAAAAAGTTCAAATAAAATAAAATCATTACATGTTTGATATTTTTATTTAAGTTGATTGAGATATTTGGAAAAATCAGAATCTGAAAATGGTTTATATACACTCAACTTCTCGAGGATTTACTCTATTGCCATAAATTAAGACCTCAGAAAGTGTTTATTTTAATAAATTTGACTTACTTAGTACATGTTAAAGGGGATTTTTTAAATGCAGGACTGAAGTTGATTAGGATAAAAGTAGAATATTATATGAATCCAAAACCTTTTTATATACACTTAACTCCCTGAGAACTTTTTCGTCCTGTCTATAGTCAATTGGGCCAAGATTATTAATATTGATATGAATATTCGTTGATATATGAAATCATTTTCAATAAAAATATTAAAATTGAACATAAAAAAGGAAAAGTATTCCATTCGGAGTAACACAACCAGACTTATGGCCAAAAATACAGCAAAATATGAGCTGAAAAGACAAAAAAGTCCCCAATAAAGTGAGGGTTGAATAACAAAATCTGGTGTTCCTGAGCAAGAATCACATTCTAACATCTTGTGTGTGTCCATGTTCTGTGTAGGCTAACAGGCTATGGGATCCACCACTGCTTCGCTCGCAGCATGATGGACCCAGAGGCCCAGGAAACCACCATGTTCCATAACTTCTATGCAGACTACTACACCATGGCGGGCATCGCTGTGGCCTCCTGCCTGGCGCTGTGCCCGGCGGTGGGGCTAATGGGCCGGCGAGGTGGCCTCCTCATGTTCATGATCATCACTGCCTTGGCGTCCCTGCTTCAGCTGGGCCTGCTCAACTGTGAGTTCGTGTTAGACACACACCCATACTTACCAACCTTTGGACCTCAGAATTAGGGAGATATTCAAAATGGCTGGGGGGGCGTGAGGGGGAGTTGTCATACGTACACTGTTCCCTCTAATCTTTCGTGTGTGTGACCGAACGCAAAAACTCCCTGAGCATTCATTGTAGCCCATGTGAGCGACATCAGACGTGCACCTGTCCCGAACCTTGCATACCAATTTAAGTGTATTATTATTATAACCAATTTCATGGGATTATTTTGTCATGTTATCGATTTGGCCGACTTACAATGAAAATATCAACCATGAGCTATTAGTATTGTATGTCTGGGTGGGGGAGACATTTGTGAGAACGGTGGCCCCGGGGGATTTTCAGGAGGGGGCACAGAAATTCGGGACACTCCCAGGAAAATCTGGAGGGTTGGCAAGCATGGCCGTAGCTACCATTAAGGACACCGGGGTCATGTCCTCTGTGTTTTTTCAAGTGACAAAAAGAAGATGATATGACTGACTGCAAATGTACCGTATTTTCCGGACTATAAGGCGCACTTAAAATCCTCTAACTTTCTCAAAAATCGACAGTGCGCCTTATAACTCAGTGCGCCTAATGTACGGAATAATTCTGGTTGTGCTTACCAACCTTGAAGCAGTTTAATTTGGTACATGGTGTAATAAGTGTGACCAGTAGATGGTCGTCACACATAAGAGATACGCGTAGACTGCAGTAAACAACATGTTTTGCGTGAAAAAAGACATTAAAATGTAAATTATTGAATGACAAGGTGCTTCATATAAGATTTGACCTCCAACGTATTCCTGGCCACTTCATGCTCTGTTACTAATTCGAATATATAATCAAATTTTCCGTCTTTGTTTTCGGTGGCTCTGTGGCGAGCGTCATTAATACTTGCTTTGCAAAGCAGAAGGCCTTGGGTTATAATCCCGGTACAAGTTTTTTTTATTTATTTATGTTTTAATGATTTTGAACTTGTTTAATACGCTAAACTTCCACATACGAATAAAAAAGTGGAGCGATACCAAATCATGATGATTATCAAAGATGTTAAATAATATTACGTGTGATAGTACTATTATATGACGTTGGGATAGCCATGACTTCAGACCTTTAAAGCTTTGTCGAATCCTAGTTACTGTTGGCGAGTATGCTCATACCTGGTGTACCTAATGATGTGGCCGGCGGGTTGATGTGCTTGCACAGTCAGCTGTGTCACTGTGCTCATGTCCACCATTGGTAATGCTTGTTGTGGTCAATGTGTAGCAAAAAGGAGATCAAAAGACGACATGAGGCGGTTAGTTCAGTTACAAATGAGCCCGACTTAATGTTTAACTGGTGTCAACACTGCAAGGTTACTACGCCGCTTGACAAGTTTTTATCATCTTTCACTCTGCATTGGACTGATGGCCGTGTGAAATGTGTGCTAACTTGTCTCTTTATTTCTCCTCCAGTGCTGGGAAAGTACAGCACCCATCTCAATATAGGTAGGAGTCAGTGTCTGTTTGCAAGAGTGCCCCTAGAGGCCGTACCTGTGTATGTCACGTTGAACAATGATAACCATGCTGTGTGTGTGTAGATAGCTCAGGCACCCTGAATAAGAACTTCTCCATCGCCTTCTCCATCATCGGGATGTTCTCCTCCCATGCTGTCAGCAACCTGAGCATCTTCTTCTGTGCTGAGATCACTCCCACCGTCATCAGGTGAGTGCCTAAAGCAGGGGTCGGCAACCCAAAATGTTGAAAGAGCCTTATAGGACCGAAAGTACAAAAAAATAATCCGCCTGGAGCCGCAAAAAATTAAAAGCCTTATATAAGTGTTATAATGAAGGCAACACATGATGTAAGTGTCTATATTAGCCTACTATCAAAATGACTGAGTCATAGGCTGACGCAATTAAGTCTTTGTTGACAGAAATTTTGAAATGTTATATTTATTCTACACATTTTTACAACATTAGAAATCATTAGTAAAATGGAGACTTCTCCAAATGACTGTCTTAAAATGGCCAATGTGTGTCCAAGTTAAAGGAAACTGCAGGCTGTCTTCTTCTAATGGATTTATTACATGCTTTGCAAACTGGGTTATGTTTGCTGTGGTCTGGAACAACTTGGCACACCAACAACTATCAGAAATGCAGCCAATATTACATACAGATAATGTGTCATGAGACATGCAAATATAAATTGAAGAGGACTTAAAGGATATTAAATGAGCTCAAATATACCTACACACGAGGCATAATGAAGCAATATGTACATACAGCTAGCCTAAATAGCATTGATTAGCTTGCAGTCATGCATTGACCAAATATGCCTGATTAGCACTCCAACATGTCAATAACATCAACAAAGCTCACCTTTGTGCCTTCACGCACAGCATTAAAAGTTTGGTGGACAAAATGTGACAAAAAAAGGAGTGGCATAAAACACGTCTTAGAAAGTCGGAGAAAGTTGTACAAGTAAACAAACTATGGTGAGTTCAAGGACCGCCAAAATTAGTAGAACAAAACAGCGCTCGCCAAATAGTCTCTAATCACTGAAGTATGATTTATATAAAAATTGTGATTTCTAACGATTAGAGAGGTTTGTGTCATGTTTGTTCTCCTACAGAAATCATATTAAAGCAAATAATATATTTCCCCCCCATCTTTTTCCATTATCATACATTTTTGAAAACGCTCCAGAGAGCCACTGGGGCGGCGCTAAAGAGCCGCGGGTTGCTGACCCCCAGCATAAACTGGCCCGTTGACCACCATGTTTTTTTTTTAAAACCAGGTTTGACCGCTTTATTGGTGATGCATATGCACTAATATAATAATTTAATACTTAAAGGGGAACTGCACTTTTTGTTGGAATTTTGCCTATCGTTCACAATCCTTATGAGAGAGAAGAACACATGTCATTTTTTGTATTTCGTTCTAAGTCGTAATTAAAAGTCCGCTAACGAGAGCCATCTAACCCTCAAAAAACATCCAAAAAGCACCAGAAATACTCCATTTACATTTTGTAACGTGATTATTATGCAAGTATTAGCGATATTGTTATTATAAGCACGAACGTTAAGGACTTACTTTTTAGCAGCACATTGATCACAGAGAAGTAACTCGCTCAAGCTGCGATGCTGACATCAGCCGATGGATGAGCTGCTGTCTCGCCTCTGAGCTGGTGAAAGTTATTTCTACATTATAGATCACGACGCTCACCTGGATAGTACAAGAATGGAGCCATCAACCGAATGTAATTACGTCAAAATGATGACTGTTCAGAATCAGAATCAGAATCAGAATCAGAATCGTTTTATTGCCATTGTTTGCTCCTGTAATATTTCAAGTTTTGATCAATTATAATATTCAAATAGGACTTTTCATTAAAATATAAAAATGTATTTGTTTTTACATAGTTACTTTTTTTTTTTTAAATACAACAAATATTTTAGAAATGTAACTTTTTTCTCATTTACAGACTGTTTCCTCAAAGCATTGCGACCTTAAAGTACAACTTAAATCTCAAGAAATTAAAAATAATCGATCAACGTTGCAATTTAAATCACTTAAAATAACCGATTTTTCTTTTAACTTTTTCCTCATAATTTTACAACTAATATTAAATTAAATATTAAATTAATATTATGTCTTCCCAGAAAAGTCGATTGTTTGAATTTTGCAACATCTTTTCCCCATAATATTCATCAACATTTCTTCACAATATTGAGACTCACAAAAACACTCATCTAATAAGATTACAAAGAAACAAGTTAACATTACAATTATTTTCCCTCATTTTGCAAAACAATCTACAAAATTATCTATCTAGAGAAAATATCATTTAAATTAAAAAATTTTTTGAGAGACTATTTTTAAAACATTGCAAATTGTATCGTAATACTACAACTTAGAAGGATTTTATTCTTTAAACATTACATATTTTTCCTCATATTCATCATTTTCTCACGGCATGGCTCGGTTGGTAGAGCGGCCGTGCCAGCAACTTGAGGGTTCCAGGTTCAATCCCCGCTTCCACCGTCATAGTCACTGCCATTGTGTCCTTGGGCAAGACACTTGACCCACCTGCCCTCAGATACACCCTCATTGCTTTAAATGTCAAATTTAAATAATGTGTTTCTCTATGTAAAGTGCTTTGAGTCACTAGAGAAAAGCGCTATATAAATATAATTCACTTCACACTTCACTCACAATATTGAGATATTATAAACAAACCAATACAGTATATCTTATGAGATTAAAAAGAACACAGTTCATATGACAATTTGTTTCCTTCATTTTACAAAATTAAATACAAAATGAACATTTGAGAGAAAATGCATGTATTTTTAAATTTATTACAAAAACGACTATTTTCGAAACTTATTTTATTTTTTAAACATTACATGTTTTTCTTGATAATTTTCATCAACATTCATCACAATATTGAAACTCAATAAAAAATCTCACAAGATTACATAAATGTAATAAAAATGTTCTTTCATTTTACAAATCAGTCCTATTGTTATATGTATTTTTTAAAAAATGTTTATGAGTTACAAAATGACTATCTCTGAAACATTGCAACTTTTATGTATTAAAAAATGTTCCCCCTAATATTCATCAACTTTTTGTCACAATATTGAATCTAAAAAACACACACGTATCTCATGAGATTACAAAGAAAACAGTTACATTGTTTTCCTTTATTTTACAAAATAGTCCTAATGTTATTTGGATACAATAAAAAAATTAACGATTTAGAGGATAATAGTTTTTTATTTATTTATAAAACAGGATTATTTTTAAAACTTTAACTTTTTTCTCGTAATATTTTTTTCTATATTTATTCCATCCATCCATTTTCTACCGCTTGTCCCGTTAGGGGTCGCGGGGGGTGCCGGAGCCTATCTCAGCTGCACACGGGCGGTAGGCGGGGTACACCCTGGACAAGTTGCCACCTCATCACAGGGCCAACACAGATAGACAGACAACATTCACACTCACATTCACACACTAAGGCCAATTTAGTGTTGCCAATCAAATATTTCTATAAATATATACATTTATTTCTCTTCCAAAAAGGATTTTATTTTTAAAACATTAAAAAAAATTCTCATAACATTCATTAACATTTTCTTACAATATTGAGACTTAAAAAACACTCACTTAATAAGATTACACAGAAAAACATTAATGTTAAAATTGTCTTTGCTTTATTTTAAAAATATTCCTAAAGTTACTTGAATAAAATACAAAATTAACCATTTAGAGAATATATGTACATTTTAAAATTTATTTAAGAGGACTATTTTTGAAACATTGCAACTTTTTATTGTATTTTACAACTTATTTTTCCAAAAACATTAGGATTTTGTTCTTATAACATGACCTATTGTTCCTCACAATATTCACCAACATTTTCTCACAGTATTTAGACTTTTAAAAAAATCTTATATTAGAAAGAAAAACATAACATTTTACCCTTCATTTTACACAACAGTCCTAATGCTACTTGAATAAAAATAATAATATATATAAATAATAAAATACAAAATTAACAGTTTAGAGAAAATATGTATATTTAAAATTTAGACAAATATGTGTGTATGCAGTTTTTCTTGTAATATTACAACTTATTTCTAAAAAAAAAAACAAAAAACATTACACCCTTTTCTTCCTAATATTCATCAACATTTTCTCACAATATTGAGACTTTAAAAACGTATCTCATGAGATTACAAAGAAAACAGTTACCGGTACTATTAAAAATGTTTTTTCCTTATTTTTCAAAACAATCCTTAAATACAAAATCAATGATTTAGAGAAAAAATATATAGTTTTTACTCATTAAAAAAAGGACTGTTTTGGAAACATTGCAACTTTTTTCTCCTAATATTGAAAACAAAATTCAAAAGAAAAAATATTTAATTCTAATAACATTTTTCCTCATACTATTCATCAAATTTAAATAAATAAAAAAATCTCATGAGACTACAAAGAAAAAATCTGCTACTTTCCCTCCTTTTATTTTACCAAACAGTCCTAATGTTACCGTTCAAAAGTTTGGGGTCACCCAAACAATTTTGTGGAATAGCCTTCATTTATAAGAACAAGAATAGACTGTCGAGTTTCAGATGAAAGTTCTCTTTTTCTGGCCATTTTGAGCGTTTAATTGACCCCACAAATGTGATGCTCCAGAAACTCAATCTGCTCAAAGGAAGGTCAGTTTTGTAGCTTCTGTAACGAGCTAAACTGTTTTCAGATGTGTGAACATGATTGCACAAGGGTTTTCTAATCATCAATTAGCCTTCTGAGCCAATGAGCAAACACATTGTACCATTAGAACACTGGAGTGATAGTTGCTGGAAATGGGCCTCTATACACCTATGTAGATATTGCACCAAAAACCAGACATTTGCAGCTAGAATAGTCATTTACCACATTAGCAATGTATAGAGTGTATTTCTTTAAAGTTAAGACTAGTTTAAAGTTATCTTCATTGAAAAGTACAGTGCTTTTCCTTCAAAAATAAGGACATTTTAATGTGACCCCAAACTTTTGAACGGTAGTGTATATATATATATATATATATATATATATATATATATATATATATATATATATATATATATATATATATGTGTTTATATATATACGTGTTTATATATATATATGTATACATATATATACATATATATGTGTATATGTGTATATATGTATATATATATACATATGTATACATATATATACATATATATGTGTATATATGTATATATATATGTGTATATATGTATATATATATATGTATATATATATATATATATGTATATATATATATATATATATATGTATATGTATATATATGTATATGTATATATATGTATGTATATATATGTATATGTATATATATGTATGTATATATATGTATATGTATATATATGTATGTATATATATGTATTATTTTTCTTATTGCCTATTGACATTTGTATAATATATATATATATATATTTATATTTATATATATATATATATATTATACAAATGTCAATAGGCAATAAGAAAAATAATTTAATGTTCCCCACAAATCCCTCCATATATAATGTAAAGAGTCTCACCTCCCAAGCTCACTTTTATTTATTGTTAAAATGTTACTATAAATAGCAATAATATTAAATGTTGTGTGATTGTTTGACCCTGGAACAGATTATTAGTCTGTTTCCATCAGATGTTGTGTTGCAATACAAAGACTTTGTTCAAAGATTATAACACAATTTTAGCATTATTGTTTCCTAACCTTTGCCTTTTTTATTGCTTAATTTATGATTTATGGCTCAAGTGTTGTTTAGAGCACTCACTTTGTTATGCACCTTGAAAGGTCCACGTCACTGTAAATGAGGCTTTATGAAATCATAAACATTCTTTTGTCACCATTCAATGTCACGTGGAGTCCACAGCTCATGCAAAGGAGCCCCCACTCAGGCTTATCTCGGTTTATGTAAGAGGGAAAGGTGCTCGGAGGGCGCCCTCTGGTGGATGACTGCGTGTGTTGAAGAGACCTTTAGTGGTTGTGCAGCGCTCTCTGCTGTTTACAATAATACTTAATGGGAATAATGTTTCCTCTACGTGAGATTGAGGTGTTTTCTGTCTGCAGGGGCGGAGGTTTAGGTCTGGTCCTGGCGAGCGCCGGCTTTGGCATGCTGACCGCGCCCATCATGGAGCTGCACAACCAGAAGGGCTACTTCCTGCACCACATTATCTTCGCCTGCTGCACACTTATCTGCATCATCTGCATTCTCCTGCTTCCTGAGACGCGCTACCACCCCCTGCCCGAGACGCTGGCCGACGACAGCTATACCCGCCAGTCCCTGCTGCCCCCGCGGGGGCCCGGCGAGCAGCGCCTGCTGCTGGCGCCCTCTGACGGCACCAGGGACTACACACGGGTGCACGACACGCCGCTGCACCAGGCGGCCGCCACCGCCGTCTCCACCATGGACTCCACCGCCTCGTCAGCCGCGGATCTGACCACCAAGCCCGACCCGGGGGGCGGACTCCCCCGCGTCGCTCACGAAGCACGAGGTGGTCCACGCTAGTAAAGACCACCTGCTGTCTTCCACGCCCACACGCTTCACAGACCCGCTTTTACACAAACCCACAGAAATCGTCCTGGCTTCAGTGGAGCCGCTCTCAGACTCTCTCATTCCCCCAACGGGCGCCACACAGGAAGCACCCCCGACATGTCATCGCCGGACCCCGCCTCTTTATCAGAAGACCAAATGTCGGCGACATCTGACCCACCTTTGCTAGAGGACACTTCAGAAGACCCCCCATCACCTGCGCCCCCCCCTCCTGTTCCCGTGACAGACGAGGACGCCGCCCCCGAGCCCCCGCCGTCCCCCTGCCAAGACATCCTGTTAGAAATAGTCGATGACTCCGACCTTTCACCCCCTCCCTCCCCCCTGCCGCCCACCACAGACCTGGCGCTCAGCCCCACCCCAGAAACGTTGACTCTGGAGCCCTTGGGGGCCTTAAAGGACTCCCTCCACTCTTTAGACTCTTCTTGCCCCACGCAGGACCCCCCCCTGTCCCTAATGGAGTGTACCGTGTCTTCCCCCATAGACTCCGGCGTCCTGGCAATCAGGGACGGCGCTAGCACAGAAAACATGGCCCTCACGGAGTGACGTCGTCATGATGACCGCGTCTCTTTTGCCGCACTTAGGAGGAGGACAAGCCCCGCCCCCCTCGCCACCCTTCCCGCACAAGAGGCTGCTTTGAGACAAACTTCTTTTTTGTTCTTCTTTTGAATGTGGGTTGAAATCACCAGCCTTTGAAGCGCAGAGAACGGACAAGAAGCGCCATGGGGGAAAAACAAGTCGATTCAGACGTAAACAATCAACAATTGTAAGGATTTTTTTTTTTTTGAAAGACGCAGCACAAGAAAGTACTCCCAAAAAAAACCAAAATGTTCCAAAAAATAGTGCCAAAAATGAGTATTGTTGCATGTTTGGGAACTTGCTTTGTTTGCAGCCATTGACTGAATGTGGACGATCAGTTTGTACGTCAGAATGTACGCAACTAAAATGTCTTTTTACTCATTGACTTTCTTCATATTGTCAGCAAGTGCGTAATTATTTGCAGGCTCGTTTCATTTATAAGTATGATTTTTTTATTTATTTTTTTGGCCTGCCCCGATAAAGTCATGTACAAAGCTTCAGTATTTGTCACGCCGCAGACGAAACAAAAAATGATAATCGATTTCAACGCCTTTTTCTTTTCAACATCAACGCACAACATTTGTTCACAACAATTTTCATAAACATCGTGTGCGGTGCGTTATTGCAATACTCCAAACAAACAGTTTGCAACAAGCAGAAGATACAATCTGGTGGTGCGTTCAAGGCACCAACAACAACATGCAGGTACTTTCCTCCACAAACATGTTCTTCCTTCATGACCAACAGATTGTCCTTTTCTTCCTGCCAATGATGGCTTGCGGCTTGGATCAAACAAAGTTTGAGGATACTTCCACAGATGGTCGGGTTAGGAAATGTTCGTAATGCTGCTGAACGCATCAAAGCACAAATTCCCTGCAAGCATGTGACGTCACAGTCGGAGAAGCGAGTAGTAACGCGGTACTGAAGAGAGCCAAAACAAGTCAAACTCTGACAATAAGTTTATCATTTGATGACATGAATTGTCGGAAATACATGAATTAATATAAAGGATTATTACAATTAAAAAGTTGTATACTCAAATATAAAAAATAATGAAACTAACTAGAAACAAGGTGTAGACTTTATGGAAAATTTTAAAATATAAATACATTTTCAAATTTAATATGCATTAAAATGTGTGGGGATTTTCAATTTTGTCATTAAAATTACAGCTTATTTCCCTACAATAAATCATATATTTTTTCCTAATACATATATATATCTTGCAGTATTACGATTTCATTCTCTGACTTATTCTAGTTACATTACGTTTCA